>NW_027530368.1:11725947-11740477 GCF_008692635.1 Crocuta crocuta | reverse complement strand
GGGGGGGGGGGGGGGGGGGGTGCAGGTGCAAGGCTTTGATTCAGTGGACATGCAGGTACCCTAGACTGGCCGGGGGCAGTGAGGCACACAGCAGCAAGAGGGGCATTCAGGACGGCTGGCTCATGAGAGCCTGCAGTCTGGCTGGGCAAAAGTACGAGGTGTGTGCTAGCACCAAAGGTGGTACAGAAAACTTGCTGAAGCTCAGCTTCTGTTGATCCTGTTCCTCTGTTTCTTCACCAGGAAAATAGGTAACAAAGGAGACCCAGACATGAGAGGCCCAGGACAAAGCACCTAAGATTCACTGTGTAGCCCAGGCTGCCCGGGGGGAGCACAGGACACGGATTGCAAAGGTGCATGGCTGCAGGGACATAACGGGTCAGGCAGCAGGGGTGCCAGGAGAGAAGCCTGTGGCCCAGAAACTTTTTGGAGACCCATGTCAGATTGTCAGATTGATGGTCTTTGCAGCCCCAAAGGAATGGGCATTTGCAAATGTTCTTCTCAGCTTAAGTGACAGCCTGGGTGCCTTTCACCCAACCTTCTCCAGGAAGCCTCCCAGACTTTCCCAATTCTGGCTAATTGTTCCCTTTCTGATCTCAGAGCACTTACTGTCTGCACCTTACAATTAGCACTTAATCAGACACAGCTGTGCATTCCTTTCTAATTGTTTTGGGTGTGTTTGTCCTGTCTCCGGGCAAGACTACAGCTTCCTCTAGAGCAGGACTCACAGTCTTTTTGGGAGGGCTCCTGGAGAGACATGGATGTCTGTGAGGAGGCGTATGAGGGGGTTTTGATCAAGGGAAATCACTCACATTCCTATAGCAATTTACAGTTTAGAAAGTTTTGTTGTTGTTGTTGTTGTTGTAATGAATCTGTCCACCCATCAGGCTCAAACTCATGACCCCAAGATCAAGAGTCACATGCTCTACCGACTGAGCCAGCCAGGTGCCCCTAGTAAGAGCAATTACTTAAGTTATCGTCTCTACTCCTTATAATTGTCCTGAGAGGGTGTGTGTTTTAGCATCTACAGACAATGGAACAGACAGAAGAGTTCAACAACCTGCCTGAGGAAGAGCCAAGGTGAGGAGCAAAGGGGAGATAAGGCTAGGATTCCTGATTCATGGCCAGAGTCCCATAGGAGCTCCCAGTGGAGAAGGGGAAGGAGAAAGGAGGCCTCCACATGCCTTTCCCTGATCCAAATCTTGGTGTGTGGCCCTTGTTTACAGACCTACTGGGTCAGGCTTTATAGACATTAGTCATTTCTGTTTCCATTATCATCTTTCATGGATCCTCTATTCACCATCATGCCACAATCCTCTGCTCTTCCGGGCACCTGACCTCCCATCTCTATCCACTCCCACACTCCAACTCTTTTTATATAGTCCTCTGGGATTGCAGACTTCAGTCAGCAAACTGAGCTGCGGGTCAGTTCATCCATCTATCCATCGGTCCATCCTTCCTTAAGCTCTACTCAGAATGAAATCCCCTTTGCTTCCCCTGAAGCTTTAGTAGATGAAGCTACTCACTCTTTCACCTGTGTGTCCCACCAGGGGTGTTGTCAGTCCTCTCTGGTCATTTCTCCTCCACCTCTTGAAAATGCTCTTGTTCCTTTGAGGAGACTGCTGCCTACCTGTATTCCGTCTTCTTCTGGTAGTTCCCATCTTCTGCCCTCCTGGTCACTCCCTCTATCTCACTTTCTTAAGACTGGCTCCCAGCTCCATGACCTTCACGCTAGGACCTTGGCTCCAATTCCTGCCCATATCTTCCTGGTTGGCTTCACTATTCACACACATGGCCTATCCAGTACCCTGTCTCTCAAACCTTTGGCCTCATATTCTTCAGTTACTCTTTCCTTTACTCTCTCCTATCTTATCGTGATTTTGCCATGACCTTAAACTTCTCCACCTCCTGAATCACTGATGTAGGCATCCACATTGCTGACCCAACCTCCTCATTTTCCAACACAATTAAACATTGCCTCTTTTGACCCTTCAGCCCATTGACTTCTGTACTTTCTGTTTCATCATTCATCATGTCATCCCCACTCTTGTCACTTCTCAATCCCTTGGCAAAAGGAATTCGCTCCTCTGCCCTAGCGATTCTCTCACCTGAGCCTACACCAGAGCAGACAGCTGAGCTCTGCTGGAGGAAATCACACAGGAGGGCCCAAGGGTATCTTATAAGTTCACACCACCAATCTCAAGTGGGTTGCCATGTTGCCTGATCATTAGGCCATTTCTCTGGTCATCTCAACCTTCCCACCTTCTGCAATGACTCTGTCACACCTTCTCCACTCTCTTCAAAATCTCTCAGTTCTCCTTCCTTCACCCCCAGCCTCCTGTATGTCCCAGAGCAATAGAAAGTCATCATGAGGAAAGATTCAATGTCCCACACCAAACCTGCTGGCTCCTGTTACAATAGTGGAGTAGCCTCCTGCATGAGGTAAGCCTTTTCCATCCATACTCTGGTTCCATCCTCTCCCATGGTCATAGGAACCTTTATTGTCCACCGTCCTTTCACTGCTATACCTTCATCTTCCTCTTCTCTATAGGATCCTCCCCATCTCATTTAAACACACTCAAATTATTCTATCCTAAACCCACTGCTGACATAACAATCCACTCCATCTATTTCTCTCTGACCCTTCAAACTTTTCTGCTTGCATGAAGTAAGTGCCTTTCTTCATTTCTTCACCTCTCACTCACTCCTCAATCCACACCAGTCTCTCTCTGCCCTTCACTGTACCAGTCACTGCTCCATGAAAGTCCCAATGATACTGGGGCGCCTGGGTGGCTTAGTCGGTTAAGCGTCTGACTTTCGCTTAGATCATGATCTCGCGGTTCATGGGTTCGAGCCCCACGTCGGGCTCTGTGCTGACTGCCAGCTCAGAGCCTGGAGACTGTTTCGGTCTGTGACTCCCTCTCTCTCTGACCCTCCCCTGCTCATGCTGTCTCTCTCTCTCCTAGAAATAAATAAAAAACTTAAAAGAAAATTAAAAAAAAAAAAAGAAAGTCCCAATGATACTAAGGCCAGTCAATCCAGTGGATATTATTTAGTCCTCATTTCCCTTGGGTCTGTCAGCCATTTTGAGTGCTATTGACTACTGCCTCCTTATAACATGTTCTTTCCCTGAGCTCTGGGACCCCACCTCCCCAAGCTCCTAGTTTTCTTCCTGCTTATCTGGCTGCTCTTCCACTGTTTGCAGGATAGTTCACCTATGTCCAGCTGGAAAAAAAATTTTTTTGATGTTTATTTATTTTTGAGAGAGAGAGAACATGAGAGCTTGAGTGTGCAAGTGGGGGAGGGGCAGAGAGAGAGAGGGAGACACAGAATCTGAAGCAGCCTCTAGGCTCTGAGCCATCAGCACAGAGCCCAACATGGGGCTCAAACTCATGAGCAAGATTATGACCTGAGCCAAAGTTAGATGCTTAACTGACTGAGCCACCAACACGCCCCTGTCCAGCTTTTACATAAGAGTTCCTCAGGGCTTAGTCCTTGGCCTTCTTCTGGACAAACTCTGTATTCTCTTAGGAGACCACCTCATTCTCCTGGCTTTGTTATTACTTCTACACTTACTACTTCAGCTCCAGCCTCTCCTCAGAACACCAGATCCCACAACCAACCACCTACTCAACATCTCTCCTTGGACATCTCACAGGCACCTCAGACCCACTTTGACCAAATGTGAATGTTGGGAAGGTTTTCTCAATCCTCTTCTCTGAAGACCCCCCAACTAAGGATATAGCACCCCTGTCCATCTGGTTGAAGAAGCAGAGAACTGGGAGTTTTCTGAGTCCTCCCTAGTTAAGCAATCACCATGTTTTTTGTTGCTATCTTCTCTCCATTTGCTTTACTGCTTAGATAAACAGCCCCTTTCATTTGTATTTTGGCAACAGCCTCCTAATTGTCCCTCAACCCCTCTCTCCCTCTTCCCTATTCCTTCTTCACACTGTGGTCAGAGTGATCTTACTGAAAATGATATTCTAGGCCCTATAAAATCAAGCCCCTGCCTACCTCTCCAACTTCTCTCTCAACCACATCCCCTTTGTAGTCTAAACCAGCCAGGAACTCTGTTCCACTCTCCTCTTTGCCTGCTCACCCTTCAGTGCTCAACTCAAATGTCACCTCTTCTTGGACTCCTTAAATGGTCCCATCACCTTGTACTTCCTTTGGCCCATATCAAATTGCAGTTATATAATTGATAGTGCATTTGATTGTGTTTTTTTAAAAATGTTTACTCATTTAGTTTGAGAGAAAGCGGGCTGGTGAGTGGGGGAGAGGGACAGAGAGAAAAGGAGGCAGGGAATCCCAAGCAGGATCCACACTGTTAGCAGAGAGTCCAATGTGGGGCTGGAACTCACAGTGAGGTCATGATATGAGCTGAAATCAAATGCCAGATGCTTAACCGACTGAGCCACCCAGGCACCCCAATAATGTACTTCATTGTTAAACTTTCTCTCTCCAGCTCTCTGTGAGCTCCTAGAGAGAAGTGTTTGTCTGCCACGTTCACCACTCCAGTGTTTGGCACTGTGCACTGTGCCATGCACCTAGTAGGTGGCCAACACATATTTGTTAAATAAATAAATAATACAGCTTTACCTATGAATGATGGACCCGGGACCCAACCCAAGAGTGAGGACTACCACCAAGTGGGTGTGGAACTTAGCATTGAGTAATTCTCCCCAAGGAACAATGTTAACTGTTACAGATATACTCCCAGCTGCATTAATTAATGGCAGGATGGAGAGAATGCCCTCATTTTTAAATTTCAGGGTCTGGGCAGCTGCAAAGGACACAAGCTTAATTTCTTTGTTGGTTCCCAACTGACACTGTAGCAGTTCCTTTACTAAAAACTTCCTGGCAGGCAATCCCTGAAACTATGTCTGTGGCTACTGGTTTCATTTACAGAGAAGATACATGTGCTAAGAAGCAATATATCAATATGACGGCCCAGAAAAATCTTCAGATGTCAGTCTGGTCCCATCACAGCAGTTAATCAGAAAGGCAGCATAGAGATCTTATTTAAACCAAGGAACATGGACTCAGGATTAATTATTTTGATGCAGAATGAAAGTCATAGGCTTTGCCTATTAATTTATACTTTCTGTAGCATTCTTATAGAATTTAACATTTAACATTTCATAAAAATGTTTTTATTAGCTTTCTAAATTAAAAGAGTTAATACAACTGGAAAAGTACAAAGCTCAAAATCAGTAACGGTACAAAATTCATCCACCTTCTTCCCACACTCCAGTCCTACACTTGGGGTAACGGTGGTAAGCAGTCGGTGTGCATCCTTCTAGTTTTTCTATGAATACACAAAAATCTGTTTCTGGGACTTTTATGTCTCAGTCTTAGGAGAATCATATGATCAACATAAAAACAAAAAGGTCTGAAGGCTGAAAATCAAAACTTTCCCAGATTTGGCTCTGAATTCCTGCTTCTAGAAGAGTGCACCCACGTGGCTCCGCGCATCCAGCAGCAAAGTGTTCTTTTGCTCTGAGCTTGGATAAGAGTGAGGGCCCACAGTGAAGTGGGCTGAGCTCACGGTGCCTGAATTCCTACATTTGCAATTCTATCCCCTTCGGCTAATTCCGCCTTCTGAAAAATGCAAATATTTGAGGGTGTAGTGTCCTTAATTGTTCAGTCTGGCTCTGTAAAGGGGATCTTTTTCTTCCCCCAGAGATAAGGAGCTAGAGAGGGAGGTGCTCTCAAGTGCGCCTCCCGCCAGGTTTGCCTCTTGGCGGAGTACGTGCACGGCGAGCTGGCTGTGCTGGGCATTCCAGACCTGGGCGACCTCCCCATCCGGTCCCGCAGGGCTTACCTGGGGTCCCCTAAAGTTGCGTCCACTGCGGCTGGGACCCACCTTAAAATGTATTGCTCTGGCGAGCCAGCGGGGGCGCAGGGCTGAGAGGGTACGTCTACGGTTCCTGGTGTTACCGCCAGTGTTTGCTGTAGGCGCCAAATCCTCACCCCGCAGCGGGGAGCCGGAGGTGTGCACGTCAGAGTTCAGCCATTTGGGCTGTTCCCAGGTGTCCTTTGGGCCGCGGTGCGAGTTGGAGAGAGAGCGCCTGGACACTTTTTTTCTGGCTTTCAAGACGCGCGTGGAACCTCGAGGAAATTCTCTGCAAGACACCGCAAGGAGAACTAAAACTTCCCCCTCACCGACTAGTAGGCGGCCTCATAAATCCTAAGATCCGACGACAAGGCCACGTAGGGCACCACTGTAGGCCTTGGGCTCTAGGGCGTCATTTGGGTATCTGAGAGGTGGCGGTGGGTAATGACCACGTGGGCAGAGAGCAATGGTCAAGTCCCATTCTGGCCCTGGTTCCCCCTTCCTCAGAGGAACCCCGGGTTTTGCGGAGGCGCACGCACCCAAACACCTGAACTAAGGCGGTGGTTCTGTCTAGGCCCAGTTACAAACTGGTTCTGGCCATTAAAGGTCACCGGAGTCCTCCTCAGGCCATGTGCTTAGTCCCCCAACGTCAGACGTACCGCAAGAGGGACGACCTGCTGTTGGAGAGATTTAAGTTAGACCAGGTTTGGAATATGGTCCAACTGCCGTGTTTTTCCGAGGGGGTCTACATCCTGGGGTCCCCTTCCCCCAGCTTAACCGTTTACTGCCCACGTGTACCCCTGGAGACCCCAGAGGGTCCCTGGAAGCGAAGAGAAGCACGAGACTCGGCGAATCTTGGGTGCCAACTCTCAGACAGGCTGGTGCCCGGCCTTCCCCAAACTTGGGGCGCCGGGCGGCGGGCCGGGCAGGGCCGTGACGTGAGGGGCGGTGCCGGGCCTGATTNGCCCCCCCCCAGCTGAGCAGGAGCTGCTCCCGGACAAGGTACGGCCGGGCGGGTGTGCCCCCTCTGCCCTTCCCTTCCCCCACCGCCTCCCCAAGCCCTCTCCGCTTCCTTTCTATCCCTGCTCTCCGCTCCCCACTGCTCCGTACTCACCCCTCTCCCCCCCATCCAGATCCTCGCCGGTTCCTGCGTCGTCCCGTCGCCCCAGAGGAGGAAACCATTCCTGGGTGGCTCCCGCCGCATTTAGGCGTCCCGCGTTCCCTCCACCTTCCTTACCTTAGAGGAGGAGGGTAACAAAACCAGCAGCAGCGTGTCTTTTGAGACTCTTGCCCTATTCCACCCCCACCCCCACGGGGCCCGGGGACATCCCCCCTCCTCGCTGCACCCCAACTTCCGGGGGAGCCCGCGCGGGGTGATGCAGGCATCGCGAGGCGGCATGTGGGGCCCGAGTCCTCACCTGGCTTCCTCAGGCGCTTTGGATAGGGCTCTGTGCGTGATTTCGCTCTCGCACCCCTCACCCCACCCTCTCACTGCGCTGGTCTCGGGTGCAGCGTGGGGAGATCAGGTGTTTTGTGAGCGAAAGAGCCGCCAGCAGCCGCTCCCCACCCCCATCTGCCTGCCGCTGCCACCTCCGGGTCTCCAAGGGCTGGTTTCTGTGAAACTTAGGGAGAACCTTTGCTTTGACCTCTAAAAAAAATGTTCCACGCCGCCCGCGTTGAATGATTAACCAGGCTACTTGCCTGTGACCTGGGGAGGGGGATGGGTGGGTGCTGCCGGGAGCGGGTAAGGCAGGCCTTTGCGAAACCCCTTGCTGGAAGGGTGGGCGTGGGGGCGCGGGGTGGGACCCCGCCGGGGCCGCGGGCTGGGGTCCTGGAGGCTGCCCCGGGACGGCAGGCGGACCCTTCTGGAATCAGTAAAACCAAGTCACCTTAATTTCCAGGCACTTAGGGTAGGGGCGCCCCAGAACTCATTATCTCCCCACAAGTGTCACGGCGTGGAAGCATATCTCTGAAAATAATACATTTTAAATCTGGGCGAGGAGAGGAGGCTACCTCTCCTCAAAACGTAAAGATGGTATGTTTGTCTTTGCTTTCCTACCCCTCATGGTTTTGTGAACCTTCCCAACTTCGTAGAAAGATAGTTTAGGACAATTATACCATATTCTCCTGCCCCTCCCTGTTGGAGCGTTGATGTAGATTTCAGATTGCTAAACCAGTTGGTGGATATGGGTGTCTACTTGTTATAACAAATTCTTCCGGTGTATTTTGCCTCGGGAGGTGGCCAACAGAGTCAGGTTTGGGACTAGGAAGGAGGGGGGACCCGAGCCGAGCCCAGTTGAAGGGCTCTGGAGCCCAGCTGTCTGCTGGTCGCGCCCATGCGGATCTGACAGCTGACCCCGGTGGGAGGACAGGGTTGGGCGGTCACTTCTTCCCACTGCCCTAGTTCTCACTTTTCCTTCGTTTGAATAGAAGTTATTAAGCCTGGTGGAATTTGGGAGAGTGTAACAGAGTCCCTGGGCTCTTAAATCAGATTTTAAGACTAGGCAAGTGCAGAACCCTATAGAACTCTCTAAGAGTAAAGCTTTCCGCCCTGCCCAGCCTTTACCAATGCCTTTATCTTTGTCTCTAGTGTTTGAAATTAGAATGTTGAAACTTTTTTAGTTTGAAATATTGCTTTTTCCCTTTGGCCATCCCAACAGCAGGGGCTCTATGCTCTTCATTTAGTTTTTGTGTAGAGGACATGTGTATGATGCAAGACCTAATTCTCCAGAACAGTTCAAGTTCCCACCCTTATTGTTCACTAGTCTTGATTCTGTGACATACTGTTCAAGTGACCTTGGGCAGGTTGTTGATCATCTCAGCCTTGTTTTCCATAACTGTTTTTAGAGATGGTAACACCTCCTCTACAAGATTGTTTTTGAGGACAAATAGCATAATGTTTGCTGAAGTCCTGGCTCTGCATCATGGGAATTAAGCACTTAATAAGTGGTGGTCATTGTGTAATCAATATAGAAGTTCCTTTAGGCATCAACTTCCCCTTACCAGACAGGGTAACTGGGAACCAACGATTCAGTTTTGTCTGACTGAAATCAGCCAAATTTGGCAGATGAAGTTTTATAAAGTCCAGGGAATGAAGTAATCTTTTGATGAAAATAAACGTATGCTTGTAAAAATTATGATTTTTTTCTGGGTTTCTGATGGATAGCTGAGTAATGGTTTGTACTTTTGGAGAGTTTCTTGTTAAAAAAAAACCACAATTTAGATTTTTCTAATTCTAAGATACTACGGTTTTGCTAAAATAGGAAAATGGAACTGATCGTTCATGGTCAACTTTTAACTATACAATTTGTTCACATGTGTGTCTTTTTTTTAGAGGTACATTGGGGGAAAAAGAAGTTACATTAGGAAATGAATAAGAACGTAAAAGAATGGATCATTCTGCTTTACATGATACATTGTTGGTATAAAGCTAAGATGTTCTGGACAGAAATGTGTTGGGTTTTTTCAGATGATGGCTGGAATAAGAGTAAAGATGAATCCATTGTTTCTTAGAGAAACTTTCAAATTTTAAGTTTTAATGTTTTCTGGTAATGTTATTTGGTTTGGTTTGTTTTGTTTCTTTTTAAACCATGATTTAGGGATCCTGACCAGGTGCTGCGAATGTGCCGAAGCATACTCCTTTTTTAACATACTGGGTCAGTGCTTTTAATTCTTTCTAACTTGCTTAATAGCCACAATATTTGACTTTACATAGTTTTTTTTTTGACCGTTTTATTGGACAGTTTATTAAAGAGTTTAAAAATTAATAAATACCAATGGTTACTTTTATAAATGTCAAGATTCTTACACCTGAGATAATATTTAGTTATATAATCTCTTTCAACATGTCCATTCGTGGTATATAAAAGTGACCAATAATGAAAAATTCTCCTGAAGGCCTTTTGGTCTTATATGCAAATAATCAGAGAGAACTAAAATCATTTCAATCAATTGCCTGGCAATTTTAGTGTATACAGAACATTAAAATATGAATTAAACTGAGGTGTGACAGTTTGAAAGTTAGGTTTCCTGGCTGACACAATTGAAAGTTCCCATTAAGACCACAGCACATAGACCCAACAGGTACGTAGATACAGCTGTCTCCTCCCCCACCCCCCACTCCCCACTACGGGGGATAACTGTTACTAAGTGCTTACCACAGATGCCTCCAAATTGTAGGATGAATAAATTCCTCTCTCTGGAGAGGCAATTACTGTTTGAATAAGATGTATATGTGTGTGGTATAAATAAGACTTTGAGAGAATTGATGTAATAATTTCATCATCACCTAGTGGTGATGAGACTTTGCTAGTCTGAACAGAACTTCAGTGGGAAGAACTTGTACTTAAATGGAGAATTTGTTATCAGGGCATATATGGTACAATTACTTTACTGCTGGAAAAAGTTAATTGTACGGACCAGTTTTCTGTGTGTTAGAACCCTCAGCTGAGATTTTGCACTTACTGCGTGTTGCTCCTACTGTGAACTTTATGTTCTTTGCTCATCAGCTTTGCCTTCTTGCCTTTCTTAAGTTTTGTAACAAAATTCACATTTCTTCTGAGAGTTAGCATTCTTGATAAAGTTATAACGTGTCTTGAAATATTTTGTATAATTTTAGCTTTAGGTATTTCCATAGATAACTTTGTTACAAATTATTTTCTGTGCATCTGTGAACATTCCCTTGTATTCTGATGTGGCTACAGAGGGGAAATTCCCAGTAGACAGGAAATTGGTACTTTCTACTTTTCATTCTGTGGCATTTAAAAGCACGTTTATTGTTCCAGTGTCTTCACTCTGATGTGATTAGGATGTACGTTGCTTACCAGAATATTTAAAAAAAAGAAAAGATTATCTGAGGAAATCAATTCTAGAGTGTGGCCAGGTTCTGTCAGAGTGGCTCTGTCGTGGTTTAGTGGTTAAGAGTATGAACTTAGAGTCAGTCAGATGAGGATTTTTAAAAACTGTTTTAACTTGAAAGATAACATACAGGAAAGTGTGAAGTGTCCTAAGACTGTGCATCTCCTAAATGTGTGTCAACCACCTCGTTCAAAGAAGTAAACGTTTCCAATGCACCAGAAGGTGCCTGTGCCCCTTTTTGGTCCGTACCCACCTGCTAGAGGGAACCATTATTCTAACTTTCTTATCCTCTTAGATGTGACTCCTCTCATAGAGATTGGTTTTGCCTGTTCTTGAACTTAATGTAAGTGGAATTGCAGAATCCTACAGTGTTGAGGTTTTTGTGAAACAGACCTGGTTTTGAGTTGCTTTTTTGCCACTGTGTGACTGTGGTTCTAGTGAGTAAGTTACTTAACCTCTCTGTGCATTTTTTTCATTTGTGAAATGGGGAAGATAAAGCTCTCTCGGACTTACTACAAAGATTCATGTGATCATACACTTAACGATATCTAGCACTGTGTTTGACATATGCTTTCTGTGTCCCCCTTTTATTTCTTTAAAGAGGTGATAACTAAAGCAACTGTATCTTCCTCGTTTTAATATGCTGTTTCAGGGGCGCCTGGGTGGTTCAGTCGGTTAAGCGTCCAACTTCGGCTCAGGTCATGGTCTCATGGTTTGTGGGTTTGAGCCCCGCGTCGGGCTCTGTGCTCACAGCTCAGAGCCTGCAGCCTGCTTCCGATATTCTGTGTCTCCCTCTCTCTCTTCCCCTCCCCTGCTTACTCTGTCTCTCTCTCTCTCTCTCAGAAGTAAATAAAACATTAAAAAAAATATGCTATTTCATTATAAAAGTTATGTTGGTCTTTTACTGAAAGTTAGAAGCCAAGTCTTTGTTGATTCAGTACTTTGTTGATGTAGCTTTCAGCTTAAATAAGACATATTATGTCTTAATAATTGATCTGTTGTTTTTAATTGACATTTCCTCTGTAAGTCATGAAATGACAGTCATTGAAATGTCCCATGTAGAGCTGATTAGTCACTTGGCAGTCACCTGCGTGGAATGGGCTGTGGTGCAAGGATGACAGCTTACACTTGATTATGAAGCCTATGGAAGAGTTTAGATAAGAGGCCCAGCATATCCGGAACAAGGTTTACTCCTTTATATTTTGTGAAATAATTATTTCAGAAGTGAAAGCACATGACAAATTGTTATGCTCAGATGATCGCATGCTCAGATAAACCATTTAAAACATTTTCAGCTTTTATAATCTTCCTAGTAAGTGGTATTATATATTCAGTGGTCTCCTGTTCCCAGTGTTTTGGTGAGCTTTTTGGGTACTTTCTATTCTTGGAGCCATTCTTTAAATGTAACTTGGGTGGTACTCTGCAATTCTTTCTAAAAGATTTTTTCCCTATGATGTTTATCTAGGAGAAAAATCAAGGTAAGGTAAAGGAAAATAAAATTAATTGCACCATCTTTTAACACTATAACGACTGTTAACTTGGTTTGGATCCTTCTAGGTTCTTTTCTCTGGATCTGTACACTTCTGGACAGGGCTTAGGGAAAACACATTGCTGAGACTTTAGGCAAATTTAAAACAGATTGTGTGGGCCTGCCTAGAGACACCTGACTGAGAGGGCAGGAGGCTTTGAAGGCTTGAGTTCAAATCTATACCCATTCTAGCCCCTACTTGTGGCCGTACCATTGTCAGGGCATGCAGTCCCCCGACGCTCCATCAGAACCCCTGCTCTCCACATTACAGCAGCTGAGAGAGAAAATCTGTCCTTGGGACTCCTTCCCCCTGAGACCTCAGGATAGTGTGTAATCAGATGAGCATTTTGTTAACTTAGGCAGCATGTATTAACTGAGTACTTAGTATATGCCTAGCACTGTGGTTGGCCCCACGTGTATTCCTAGTTGGACCAGGCACAGTTCTTGCCCTTGAGTTGGCAATCTGTGACACCTCTAACCTGCAACCCATGAAAGAATGCTCTTGTAGAGGTCCAAGCAATGTGCAGTTTTGGGGGTAGCCAAGAAAGGCTTCCTGAGGAAGTGGTATTTGGACTTAGCCTTCACAGAGGAATTAATAACTTTTCAGAGGGCAGAGAAAGGAGGGCAAAGGCAGGTACTGCAGGCTTGTGGTAGTGTGTCAGGGAAGTAGCAGGTGATTTCATGGGTTTGGAGGTCCAGGTGTTTAGGAAAGGGTAATAGGACACGGTGCAAGCTCAGTGACCATGCAAAGAAGTGGCACTTGATAGCTAATGGAGGTCATGGGAGCCATGGAAAGTTCTTGTGGAGAGGATGTGGTGGCATCTCAGGGTCAAGCTTGCATGTAGGAAGATGAGATGGACGCAAGGCAGGTGTGATTATGGGCCTGGGTCATTTTACAGCTTCCTAATGGGGAACCTTTTTTCCAGTTGCCCTACAGCAGTGTATTCCGTGAAAGAAGGTGGAGGAATCTTTAAAATTGAAATTACTTTACATGCTTCTTGACAAAGTAGCTCTTACTGTCCCTCAGAAAAGCCAGAGTACTTCTGTTTCCTTCCAGACTGTTGGTGCAGCTTACTGCAGCCACACTGGCCTCTGTGCTGTCCTGCCTCTGGCATTTACATTGGCTGTTCTCTTTTCCTGGAATTATCCTGCCCCACTCCTGGGGCCTTCTCCCTGAGAAGAGAGGTTTTGTCTGACTGTCCTTATCCTTAGCATCTGTACTGTCCTTTGTATTTTGTCTAAGTTCCTTCGACCTTATGATAATTGACCATGTAACTTTATTTTTGCCTGTCTGTTTATTTATTCTTTAAATGTTTTTACTTATTTTTGAGAGAGAGCGCATGAGCAGAGGAGGGGCAGAGAGAGAGGAACAGAGGATCTGAAGTGGGTTCTGCACTGACAGCAGTGAGCCTGATGCTGATGCCGAGCTTGAACTACAAGATCATGACCTGAGCTACCTGGGCATCCATTGTTTGTCTGTTTTAAATACTACTCACTTAAAATAGGTGCTTGATACTTGTTGAATTCAGTCACTTAATCAGTCTTTCTGGGGGATATCTGAGGGCCCCACCTAGGCCAGGGATGGTATAAGATTAATCTGCGAAAATATGATATTTTTGAAAAAGAGTGAGAGATATAAAAACCTCATATGGGTGGGATGGGACTTGGAAACCAGTACAGGGAAGTGTGAAGGGGGTGAGCTACAGATAGAAGTACATTGGGGAGCTTTTTAACATTTAGGACACTGGAGGCTCTAGCGGTATCTCAGAGGGTCCTGGAGACAGGACCAAGGGAAGACCCAGCAAAGGCTTAAGCCCAGAACTGTGGAGAGCAGCTGTTTTGGGGCTTGGGGCCAGGAGCAAAGCTGCCAAGATGCAAGAGAACCAGGAAGAGAATCCAGGTTGGGTGGTCTTGAATTTGAGGTGAGGGCAGGGATGGTGATTCTAGAGGATGAAGGGGATTGGGAAGGTCCGGGCATACAAACAGCATGACTAGAAGCAGAACCTTTTCAGGACACTGATAGAAGGGAAAGAGAAGCTTGCATCTAGAGCCACTAGGAGGGAGAGTTTGAAGGTGAAGGAGAAGTGGAGATCCACCATTGATACACGGGACCCCAGGGGAGCAGCAAGGGCTGTCACAGGGGATGGTAATCTTAGGAGGGCTGGGAAGTGACTTACTGTCTAGGGGAGAGTGATCCTTGTGAAGAACTTGAAGTAGATTTTGGTTCCAGAGCTGACTTCAGAGTGAAAACAGACAAAAAAACCAAAAAATTCGTGAACACCTTTGTAAACATGGCAACCCAACTTAGCACC
>NW_027530368.1:11692026-11725873 GCF_008692635.1 Crocuta crocuta | reverse complement strand
CGCCCATAGGAGAAAACCCACACAGCCAGCCTTACATGTTGATTGTTTAAATCCAATGCCATCATGAATATGAAAGTGTTAACACTCCAGTAAGGTTACTTCTATGCACCATAAACTTGCTAAGGCTTTTAATTTGTGCTTCAGAATTCTGTTGTTTATTTTCTTTGAAAAGCACTTAACATCCAAGTGCTTCTCTGAACCACTGCTTTTTTGAGTCCTGATCAGAGTAACACAATAGTGTTTTTAAAACAAACAAACAAAACAAAACAACCTTCAAGTCTGGCGCTAGACTGTTCGTTGGGAAGCCTAGTGATATTTTTAGAATCAAATATATTTCTCTTAGCATTGAAAGGGTCAAATTGGGTTTGTTACAAATACCATCTTTTCTAAATATTTAACATTTGGAACTAAAGGAATGTATTTTGCATTTATTATTTTATGGCTGAATTTGACACTTATAAGGAACTTACGTAGCTTTTATTCTTTATAGTAAATGAGATGCAGCCATTTTATTTTTCTTCCCATCACCACATAAGGAATTATTTTCTTCAAATGAACTTAAAATATCTCTCATGAATACTCCTATTTTTAACTGAGTGTTTCTCTTTTGAATTTTTTTCCTTAAGGTTCTGATGGATCCTTAAAAAAAAAAAGCTCTTTATTATGGAGATGTTCAAATTAGTACAGATACAGGGAGTGATAATAATGAAGCCTCAGGTGGCAGTCACTGGTTTCAGCATGACATTTCTTTTTTTGTCCCTGCCCCACACAAGCGTGGGAGGCTGCATAGGCAGCAGCCAGAGTGGGAGGGCAAGGCCCGCTACACCTCCACGTCGTCATTTGGCCCAGTAGAAACCATGGAAGTGTTTTGACCCCCATGAGGAGCGAGACGTGGGCAGAGGGTGGACCCAGGGAGACACGGATTGCTACCGTCCGATATTTCCAGGTAGATGATAGCCTGTGACATGTGAAGGTGACATTCACAGATACACTTAAAATTAGATGATTTAAACTGCTTGGTCAAAGAGGCCCAGTTTCTAAGCTGTTCGTCCTGTGCTCTTATATTGAGCAAATATGTGCTCTTTTATTTTGGCAACATAAATTTTTCTTGGCAGGTGGCCAAAGAAAGAAGTGTTACCATTTCGTCTCTTTAAATATGTGGACCTAAGTCTTGGTTGAACAGCCCCCCTTTTAATAGAACATTTGGATGAAAAGCCAAAATACCAATTTTGATGGTAGGTACTTTATTTTATTTTTTTAAAGGTGTTTTGTAAACCTTATTTTATTAAATTTATCTAACAATATTACCAAAGTAGGAATTGCTAGTGTTTTTTTACAACTCTATATTAATGCTTGGAAAATTTAAGTAACCTACAGAGCATTGGATAAAATATATTAGAATCAGTTTTCAAATATACTACAAAATGCTACCTACAGATGGCAGGTACTTTAAATCCATATGATTTCTTTTGATATTTTAAAAAAGCAACTTAAAAACAATCCTCAGGCTCCTTTTAGTAATTTTCTTGAAATTTAACATTCGAGGAGGGGAGAAGAGGCAGGAAAGGGAAAGGAGGCTAGGGGAAGGGAACTGAGCATTTTGCTTGTTTGGTACCCCATTCTGAAGTTGCCACCCTAGGGTCACTTGTCACTAGAAAGTTTGTCTACTGGGACAAGGATGGTCCCTGACTCCTGAGAAGAGGTGGCATCCCAGGGGAGCCCAGTTTAATTGGTATTCTGTGTGTGTGTGTGTGTGTGTGTGTGTGTGTGTGTGTGTGTGTGTAGCGGCGCCTGGCATTTACTTGCTGTGGTTGGTTTGCTTTTACCTCACGGCTACAGCATGTGTGTGGTGGGAGCCTTGGTCCTGTCTCCCTGAGGGTTGAGGAGAGTGGGGTCTTGGCTCACCTGGGACCATTTGGGAAGTACTGCTGGGAGTGAGGAGTGGGTTCTAGGTAACTAGTTCCTGGTACTCCTTTTGAGGGCCTCCAGTTTTGGGGGGGATCCCAAGTGCCAGGAGGTAAAATTAAATACACTGTGCACTGAGGGAATTGAGGATGTCCTCATGGAGGAAGCGGTAGAGTTTCAATCTCTGCCTTCAAGGATGAGGATAGGTTTGAGAAGCAGAAGAATGGATTTTTCAGGCTGGGAGAAGCTAGCATGAGCAAAGGGTTGGGTAGGAAGGACAGGGGTTGTTCTTAAGGGGTACAGGTGCCCGAGTTCTCTGGGAGGGGACTTTGAGGGTAACATGCTTTGATTTAGGATGGTCTTTGTGAGAGTGCTTAATGACGATGGGGATGCCCACCTCTCTCTACTCTGGCCATGCCAACCACACACTGCCATGCTTGTCTTCAAGTTTGGCAGCAAGTGGGATGAACTTATGGGCTGGGAACCCATCTGGGCTCCCAGTTCCAGCCACTCTCCCTCCCTTCACTCTCCATCTTGGGAACCTCAGACCAGTTTTTGGAAGCTATTGACCTGTCTGTAAAGTGAGGATAACTCAGTGACCACTTTACAGGACTGAGTATCCGCTTGGGCCCTTGGCACGCTTCCCGGCACGTGGACAGTGAATGGGTAGGGGCTGGTATGCAGTTGTCAGTTTGTCTTGTTATAAGGAGCATCCCTGGCACTTCCGTCCCATTCCTTCATTTCTTGTCCCCCTTTCCCCTCCAAGATATTAGATCTGTTGATTCTTTCTATTTTAATATACCATCACTTAAATCTCTGCACATGCCAATTCTGTACAACTTTCTGTGGTTTTCATGCATGTTTTTAGAACAGTGAGTCAGGCAGCTAACTCAAGGCTGCTCCTCTAAGGGACTCCAGAAGAGTATGACTGGAGTCCTGGAGGAGGTACAGTAACTCATGCTCCTGGGTGTCACCTTCATTGTAACGAAGGCAGGTACTTTTTACGGAAATGTGTCACTGGAAACCCTCCTCCT
Organism: Crocuta crocuta; assembly: GCF_008692635.1. Lineage (NCBI taxonomy): Eukaryota > Metazoa > Chordata > Mammalia > Carnivora > Hyaenidae > Crocuta > Crocuta crocuta. The sequence continues at coordinate 11,722,934 of NW_027530368.1, read as the reverse complement.
AACAGCCAAGAAATTGAGACTTCCAAGGCAGTTTATTAAATTACTTAAGATAAATACAATGCATGTCATTGGTATTAATTTAAATATTAAATTTACAAGAGAAGTCTAATGTGATATGCACAGTCTCCGTTTGCAGCATGTTCACACAATGTTTTCTTCGTTTGGGGAGGTTATATTTTTATTTTAGAAAGAAGACAGATGTAAACTTTTATGTTGTAGGAAACTGATGGACATGCTCTCAAATTCTGCATTTTTGAGGACAAGAATTGCCAAGTATAACTTAATAAAATTGGGAAGGGCCGTGGTTGATTTGAAAGTTTGTTGAGCTTGTCAGAAGTGACATAGGTCAGTCTCTCTGCCAGACTGGATTTGACTGTCCCAGTGCTTAACATTAAAGTGATGGTTTTAAAATAAAGAATTCCTACTTCGGTTTGTGGTCAGTTATCACAGCCCATGGAATTAAGTGGTGGGCAATGATGTAATTTTGAAAGTCAATTTTAAAACTTTGGGGAGAGCCAACTTTTAATTTTGTTAAGTTAGTCTTTAAGTGAAAATTTCATGTCTTTTACTCTGTAAAATGCCAGTAATCTCTACTCCAATATTTCTATGGAAATATATTTCATCAGTTTTTCTTTGTAAGTGTCTGTAGACACAAGGAGTCCACACAGCAGGCACCAGATTACCTCTTCCCCTCCTCACCTTTGTTCATCAAGATTGCCAAGCCATGGCTGATGGCCTACTTATTTCCAGAAGCATTTATACAAGGTCAGTTTGATAACTTAGTTTCTATAATGGGATTGTGTTTCTAGTCCAGTACTGTAATTTATGCTTGTGCATTTTTATTAATTTGTAATTGCCTTTCAACCCTTAGGCCCGTGTTTGTTTATAGCTTTATTTAATCATATTAGACCGTTTCCTGGGAATTTTTTAGGTGATGTACTGCATTGAGATGACACGACACCAAGTTAAGGTTTTCCTGTTGGGTGAGGGGTGAAGCATCGAGAAGGAAAGCATTGGAATTGAAAAAGGCTTAGGACCCTTAGGAAGAAGACTGACCCGGACTCCTAGATAGCCTCAGGGGCAAGGTAGGGTGCTCTGGAGGTGGGGTTGGAGGGGGTTGGAAATGTAGCACCTGTGTGTGAAATTATTCAACCATGACTTGTGTAATGTTGACTCTTGATCGTAAGGATCAAAAAAATAAAAAATTATATAGTTAGCCCTTGTTTCTTTACTGTACCCCCCATTTTATGTCTTCCTTTTCCTCCTTAGATTCGTTGACTAAACAGCAATATATTGTCTGAGTGGCAGACATTAGAGATATAGAAATTAATATGGCCCAGCCTTTGTCCTTGAGGCTCCCACATCCTGTGGGTGTGTCAGACTTGTTAACCAGGGGGGTGTGGGGAAGTCAGATAAATATGTGTGTTAGGTGTTCCAGTAGCAAAGGGGAAGTACCACAAACATACCCAGGGGAGGAGATCAGGGATGGTACCTACCACTCCAGGCAGCGCTGGGGCAATTGGTCTTTTTGCCTTTTCGTTTTTCATGTTGAAGTCCTAGAATTGAAGCTGTAGACTATGAGAAAAATAGAAAAAATTATGATGATAATTCTCACTGCTGGACTCACTGTCCTGATTCTCCCTGTGGGAAGGTTGGGCAAGACATCCTCCTGATACTTCATTTCCTTTTCTGTAAATGACGTGATTGGAGTAGATGAGTTATAAGGCCCTGGAAAGGAAAGTCTTACAGCTTCTTTCTGATAATGAAATTGGTATATGATCTCTGTAGGGAATGTGTGTGCATGTTATGGAGAAAACCAGTGAAGGGCGGGAGACGGTATGATTTGTGCCCAACACTTGCTCTTTGATCATCTCTTCTGGTGCAGGCTGGTGTCTTTTCCTCTCAGAGCCAGGGGAGTGGAGTTCTTGGTCACATTAGCTCAATGCAGTAACCTGTAGCAGGATGGAGGGCAGTGCTGGGGTCCCTCAATTCAGGCTGTGGTACTAGAAGGGAAGGTAATGAAAAGGCTGCATTTTCTCCGTGTAAACAGCTCTCACAAAAGAGTTTGCCTGGATGAGTGTGTGCTTAGACCAGTTTCAGCCCCTGCCAGTTTCTCATTCTGTAGTGTGGATAAATTCCTCACACACATCTGCAGGGACTTCATCCCTATCAAGGAAGGTGCCTGCGCTACCAGACCGGGACCTCTGGCACTTCAAACCAGTGAACGGTTCCCAACAGGCGATTTTGTCTACATTACTCCTTTCTCATGCTGATTCAGATTTTCATTCCTAAATTATTTTTTTTTTTAGTCCAACTTTATCTAGGGATTCTTGACATCTTGAGCATCGGTGTTGTGTGGTAGAAAGAATAAAAGCTTAGTCTTAGAGCTTTGGACCCTTAGAGTCCAGGATCCAAATGTTGGCTCCACTGGGATTATCTCCATGACCTCAGACTAATTGCTTCACATTTTTGAGCTTGTAGAAGATTAAATGAGAGGAGAATCACCAACATAGGAAAAGGGGAAAGGACATGAGGAGTAGGAAAACCAGGCAGGAAGCATTATTTTTTAAAAAATGTAAATTAAAACAGGGAGATGTCCATTTTTTAATAAAGATTAAAAAGGACAGCCTCCACAATCAGTGTGGATGGCTCCATGCTCTTGGGTGTCCAGTGAAGATAAATCAACTCTGATCTTTCTTTTTGGTGCTGGAGGTGGAAGTGGAGGAGAGGAGAACAATTTGATTGGTTCCTAAATTACTTTAAAAATTAGTGTTCTCTTGGGGTGCTTGGGTGGCTCAGTCAGTTAAGGGTCCAGCTCTTGGTTTCAGCTCAGGTTATGATCTCATGGTTTGTGAGTTCGAGCCCACATCAAACTCTGTGCTGACAGTGCAGAGCCTGCTTGGGGTTGATTCTCTGTCTTGCTTGCTCTCTGTCTTTCCTCTGCTCTAAATAAATAAATAAGCAAACTTTAAAAAAATTTATGTTCTTTCTGTAGTTTTTCCAAAGGAAATAATAAGACAAAAAAGTTGTTGTTCATCAGGGTTTTTCTGATTATGTGGAAAAATCACGAACAACTCCTTGGTAGTGACTGGTAAGCCGGGACAAATGCCTGTGTTCCGACAGAGCTGTACGAGAGATCCGCCCGTAGAAGACAGACCACTCAGATCCAGCTCTTGCCCCTGTGGACTGAGTGAATTTGCTTTACAGAATTTAAATCTCTGTGAATGCAAACGCCAACTGTATTTGTCATCAATGTGGACATCCAATTTGGAATTCTTCCTTTTCCCTTATTTCATATATCTGTGTGATTTAGTCAGTTTTCTTTTCTTCTTTTTTTTTGCAAATAGAGAGGCTGTGAAAGAAAACACATTCCTACAGTCTCTCCAGCAGCAGCAGCACTTGTGAAGTTAGGCATAGGCATGAGTCATCTTCTTCCAGCGGAGGGGCCCTGGGCCCTCCAGCACTTACTTCCTCTTCCCAGTGTGGCCTTGGAGCCCCCCAACTGGCCCCACTCAGGTCCTGCCTTGGCCTCTGCTATCAGCTAATGGACTGCCATGTATGTGTCACTTCTCTACCAGTTCACTGTGCAGGACCCGTGTTTTATAACCTTTCCTCCCAGCTTCAGACTCTTTAATAAGAGTCTGTGGTTGGAGTCCAACTGTGGTTGGAGATGAATTTGGGTTGGTGATCTAGGGATCTAGATCCAGTGCCAGTTTTTGTTTGTTGCCTGATATGTGAAAATGGATCAGGGCCTTTAAATACTTTTCCTTTGTCTTCTGTAAGTTGAGGCTCTGAAGAGGGTGTTGCAGAGGAGCAGGATTTTCCTTCCCGGATCCCAGGGTCTAGAACCAGTCTCCTAGAGAACCTGCGGTTTTTCTTGCACTCCTAGATGCCTACAGGGCATGGCTTTTTCCAGGTCTGGTAACAGTGGTAGGAAGGGGATCCCAGGCCCACCCCAGGCCACTGCTTCCCTGGCCCCTCTCATTAGCCCCATGTATATTACTACTGGGGCCCGATGGTCCTGGTCGTCTAGTGAACTGGCCACCCAATCTTTGTCCCAGGCTGCGTCCATGAACTGCTCCCATCTAAGCCATTCATTGACATGCTAACCTGCCACAGAAGGGGGTCTCCCTACTTCCTTGTTCCAACAACCCTGTGGACTCCCTGTGTGTGGAGACCCCCTCTCCAGCCTCGTTCTCTGCATGCCCACCAACAGCTTCAACAGTTTGTTTTCTCTCATCCTCCTGATGGGGACACTGTGCGTTCCAGGCTTTGTGCCTACACCCGAGAGGCTTGTTCCTACTCTCCTGATGACTGGACCATCTCTGGCCTGGGAACCTGGGAACTTTTCTGCCATCCGTGCCTTCTCAAATAAGCTCTGAACCTGCCTTCCACGTTTGTCCTTTTCCTGGTTTGTCCTTTTCCTGGTACTTTTCATCTGCCAGAGCCTACTCTGTAGAGATCTAGTCCATCCTATAGTTACTCAGTTACCATATTCTTAAATTTGTGCTTAAATTACTGTGTGGTCTTTGCCTCCTGGTGGGACCCAGACTGAAACATGTCCCATGTAACCCAACTTAGCCAATAGAAGGATGAGGCAGAGACATCTCGATGGCCCTTGAGAGCATGACAGATGACACTGTGCATGGGTCTTGCGCCTGGCAGTGAAAGTACTTACCAAGCCATAGCCATGTCCAGCTCCTAACATGGGCTTCCAAAACATAAGAAGCTCCATAGGAGGTGACTGCCTGCGCTTCAGCATTTCTTTTTTAAAATGATTTCCCGCCCTAAGGAAGTGTATGCCCTCAAATTTTAAGTCTGTACTAAGGGCCTGCCTTCGTTTAGGCTGTTCTCCCTGTGCCTCCGCCTCATGGCCTTGATGGCAGTAACAATTGCTCAAGGTCTTCCCTTACTCCCCCGCTCTCCGCCAGGAAGGGGGTGTGGAGGCTCCTCTGTTTGGGGATAGGACAGAGGAGGGGTCTGCTGCAGGAGTGGGGATGGAGCCCTCACCTGAAAGCACTACTGAGTCCCATGCACAAGACATGCCCAAAGCCCACCCACAAGTATGTTGCCTTTGGTGGGTCTGGGGCTGACTGTGGGAAATGGGGGGCTAGGCTATAGTGTCCACCCCTGTTTACTTCAGATCTTATCCCTGAACTCTCAGGCTTAATATGGGCTCACTACTTCTGAAATTCCTCTCTCTCAATTCTAGAAAGATCCTTTAAATTTTTTTCTATTGTACTTTAGTGCTTTAAAAAGAGAGACAGATTTATATAAATACATGTGTGTCATTTACCAGCATGCTCATACATGATTTTCCAGTGTCCTCCCTTTGGAGAAGAGGTATATATGTTTCATCCAGTTTCTACTGAATATCTCACCATATTCAGTGAATTTGGCCAGATGACTGAAATATCTGTCCATTGAGCAAATGCCAAATGACTCAGGTGCCACATGCTCGGGGAGTGGTGGTAGAGGGTGAAGACTCTGATCATGGAATATGCCCAGGTGTAGGCCAGCATGATCAGGAGACAGTGCCCTAATCCCTGGAATGAGAGTGCTTCAGCCAGGAGGTGACACTTGAGCTAATTTGAAAGGAGTAGAAGCTCTCCAGGAAGGTCTAGCAAAAGGAAGGCACTTTGCAGATGGCAGAGAGAAGCTGAGATTTTCTGGAAGAGACATGGATTTGCTGTATTTGGATGTTAAAGTATGGGTGGTGTGGGGATGGGGGATGTTGGCTGGAGATGGTGTGAAAGGAAGCCCAGATCATTATGAAGTGCCCTGGCTGGGACCAGAAAGGTGTGTGAGTTGAAAAATTGGAGGACTGAGGCTGGTGTGTAGGCTGGGACATATCACTGGGCAGGTTATCTTGTAGAAGAGGGGGAGAGGCCCTGAGGTCCTGAGCTCCAGCTCTGGGAATGGAGAAGAGAGGAATTTTATTTTATTTTGTTTTATTTTTTTGAAGTTTGTTTATTTATTTTGAGAGAGAGAGAAAAAATCCCAAGGAGGCTCTGCACTGTCAGTGTGGAGCCTAATACGGGGCTTGAACCCTTGAACCACGAAATCATAACCTGAGCCAAAATCAAGAGTCAAGTGCTTAACTGACTGAGCAACACAGGTGCTCCAAGGAGTTTTAGAAGCAACACAGTAATGGTTACCCTTTGAGGGAGCAGCAGCCTTTTGGTGATGGTCTGACCAAACCGGGGGAAGAGCATAAGCAGGTAATGTGTATATGTACAGGGGACTGAAGACTGAGTAGTTAAGGAAGAGGGCATATCTGGGAGCCTGGTGGGAAATAAGGCAGCCACTCAGTGGCTGGTGGCAGAACCTGAATAGAATAGAGGAGAGATGATAAAGGAGGTACAAGTCCCATTATGGAGATAGGTCCACAGGACTCAGCTCCCAGGTTGGATGTGCAGAGCAGGAAGGGACCGCAGTTTGAGGTAATGCTGAAGTGTACACGCAGGTGCCTGTGAGGTTGATCTGCTTTAAATAGGGAGCCTGAGAAGAGGGACCCCACAAAGCTTGTTAGAAGCTAATGTCTGCAATTAACTGAGTCAGCCTGTGGTCTTCCTTTTGGAGGTGATGTTTAAGGCAGTGCATAGACAAGGTTCTAGAGAGAGGGAATTTATGAAAGGGGCAATGAAATGTGCTTAATGTTTGAGGAATCAGAACCCTTGAAGGAGAACTATGGAATGCTGTGTGAGTGATAGACAACTGATGTGGTAGGTAATTTCATCCCCATTTTACAAATGAGGAAACAGAGAGGTCAAGTAACTTGTCCAAGGTCACACAGCTAGTAGGTAGCATAACCAGAATTTAACTCTGGGATGTCTGACTGCAGGTAGCAGGCTAACCTTTGGAAGTGAAAATGGATCTGGGACATTTCTGCCCTCAAACATCTACCAGCCTTGTTTTATAATTACATAATCTTTTACATGGAACATCTAAAACTGTTGACAGTTTTACAAAAAGCACAGTCAAGATGGCCTCTGGGAGGGTTAATTCCCTGCCATTGTTTGCATATTTTCTTCTTCCTCCTTTTCTGAAAGTTCTGTACATGTTTATTTGAAGAATGAATTTAGTGATTAATTTTATCTTAAATGATAAATGCCACTTGAGGAGTAAAGTGCTCCCCATACCAGGCTTTGGGGAACTGTAACCAGGTGGGGACCAAATGTGTCCTGCCAGACACTTTCATGTATAATGTTGCCTGTGGGGATGTGTAGGTGAGCACATTCATCATATGTTCTTTTCCCTTTTCATTTCAGACCTAAAGTACTAATACTAATGACTGTGAACCAGATTCCTTGCATTTAGCCAGTAGTTGTTCCATGACTTAGAGATTAGAAAGCAAAGTCAAAGACACGTGTTCTCTGTGTGCCAGCCTCTGGGTTATAGGGGAAGTCCTGGGCTTCCCTGCCCCAGCTCTGGCAAGGGAAGAGCTGTTCCTATTAAGGAATGGGTTCTAGGTCTGGCCCATCTCTTCTGAGCTGCTTCTCTCAAACCCTTATCACCCCGCTGCCTGCACGAATGCTAGAGGCTATTCTCTCCCCCAGAACCATTTAGCTGCATACTGTCCCTGTCTCTGTTTATCGGAGCAGAGCCTGGAAGGGGCTGGCAAGGATAGGCAGCAGATGGGAGCAGCCTAGGAGGTAAGGATTCAGGAAAGCCATTCTCGCCAGCTAGAATGATGTTCACCTTCTCCAAAGACTGTACATGTTTCCTCTGCCCTCATGATACGGCGGTGGACTTGGGCTCTTTCCCTCTTGAAGGTGTGTGTGTCTGGTTTATGCAGGAGACTGAGCAGGAAGCGGGACCCCTGGACACGAAGGCTGCTAGAGCATACTGTGGTTGAATCAAGAGCTTGGAATTCCAGCCTCCTTGCCTCAGCCTGACTGGACAGGGATGGCTGCTCATTTTATTTAATGGTTACACAAGAAGGTCCTGCCTTTCCTTTATCCTTAACTTTGGGAATATTGGGGTGAGAATGTACGGCATTCTCAAGCACAGGCTTTGGAACAGGCCTGGGTGTGATTACTGGCTCTGTCTCTGATTAGCTATTGGTAGCCATCTCCCTAACTCGTTTGAGCTCCTTGGCTCTGTGTGTGTGTGTGTGTGTGTGTGTGTGTGTGTGTGTGTGTGCGCACGCGTGTGCGCGCACAAGACTGTGAGAGAGAGAGAGACAGAGAGAGACTCTCCTCGAGTTGGAGTTCTGTGAGAATGAGTCCTCTTGGCCACATTAAAATGTTTTCTGGCCAGCACTTTGTTTCAGTGTTTCTAGGGCTTTCAGAACTGGGGGAAACCTTTTAGGATGATGCACTTCAGTGGTTCCCACTCAAGTGTCCATGAATGAAATACTGGGATTGCTTGGACTGCATACTGGGAAACAAAATGAGATATGTGAGGTATTTTGCCCAGAACTTGGTTTATAGAGTAGTCATTCAGTCAAGGTTACTTATTTACCACCTTGCCTCCCGTATCTGACTTTGACTGATGGTAGTTTTGTAGGTTAAAGTGTATAAATGAAAAGCTTTAAAATATTTAATAACTTTTAAGGAGATTAACCATTGACAGTAAGACTAGTGTCCCATTAGTCATAACCCTGTGCAGCAGCATTCATTTGCATCATGGTTTAACATTCCAACTCTGGAGCTGAGCTGGTTGGGTTTGAACCAGCTCTGTGACCTTGGGCAAGTTCAGTCACCTCTTGGAGAGTATCTGCCTCATAGGATTGCTGGTGCCTGACAGTCACCTAAGTATTTATTGAAATAAAGCATCTGTGTTCATAGAAAGCATCCTTTCTAATAGGTGGCTTCAGATAAAGGGCACAGGAGATGTGCAGATGGGCAAGGGGTGGATGTTGTGACAGAGCCTCTGGAACACTGTGTGGGGTCCAGTGCAGCGATATAGCCACTGTGGGACTGAGGCCATGACAGAGACTGGTGACGTGGGCTTCATAGATGGGAAAGAGCCTCAGGAATTTTGTGTGATATACTCCCCACCCCCATCCCAGGCAGCCGGGATGCGTGTGGTGTAGAGGCACATGGTGGGACATGGTGTGGCAGCGTTAAAGAACGTTAAAATCATCTATAATCCTACTGCCCTGATGAAACCAGTTTTGTTCTCGTGTTGTATTTTATCTGGATTTTCACATAGTTTAAGCATAGCCTCTGTGCTGTTTTGTAATCCGTTTCCAGCTAACAAATACATTTTTCCTGTTGCTACCTTGCTTTTCTAAATATTTTAATTGCACAATAAAGAAGAAAGTTGTTTTCTGTTGAATAGAACCAACCGAAGTGTTTTAGAAAACTGTTCAGTCCTTATTGGGCAGCACCAGGTGAAAGGCTAAGGTTGGCCTTTGTTAGCATATGGGATTTCTTCCTATTACTCATAAGAAAAATTCTGTGTTTCACAGTAAGGGTTGTATAACATCTTGCTCAGCTTTGGGGTAAGTTTTCTTACTCAAATTCTTTTTAAGCAATGTAACTTCCTCCTCAGAAAAGGACGCAAATTGGTTTTATGCCTGTAATGGGAATATTTAGTCAGATTTTCAGAGAGCCTTTTTCCCACAGATATTTTTATGGGGGTCACTGTTTTGTCCTCCTTTCCATGAACTTTTGTTTGTAGGAAGAGTCTACCAAAAGCAGAATTCTCATGCGAGGGACTGTGCCCAGGTCACGAATGAAAGATGACATTTAAACTTGATGGAAAAGTGTAGTTGAGAATCTTGGTTTTCCCATCCGTTTTTCTCAGGTTCGAAGAAATGTCCTTTAGCAAAGTGGTGTCAGCCTGAGCTGCGTGTTTGGGAATTTGCATGAGGTAGGCTGGCCCATTCTCAGGAGGGGGGCTGAGAGCTTCTAGGCATTCCGCATTTCTCTTTCTTTGGAGAGTCTTAGTAGTGATCAAATGTATCTTGGCACATTTGAGCTAACAAATAGAGTTTTCCTGTGCTTTGGGTTTTTTTCAGTTTTGAGCCAGCCCTTGCGACTTTGCTGTTGACCTGGGTCAGGTTACAAGAATGTGGCTGTGCCTGGTAGAAAAAGGAGGAGACCCAAAGAGCCCTGAATTGGGAACCCAAAAATTGTGTCACATCACCCTTGTCACTTAACTCTTAACGTAATATTTAGGCAGCTCAGTTAACCCTCTCCGAGCCTCCATTTTTCTCTGTTAAGGTGCTGTCTTTTCAGTTTCCCTTAGGGATACAAGTGAAAAATGAGCAGGGAAGAGCCCTGCTGCCTGGAATCCTTGAGCAGATACAAAGTGAGGATGGTGTCCCTTTGAGAGCCACAAAGCCCTGTCTTTCTCGAGGTGATGAGAAGTCCTGGCTGGGTCTTGATCATGGAAATAAAAGCCGGAATTGCAGTGGATGATGTTGGGCAGCAAGCCTAATGTATTCCTCAGAGTATTCCCGAAAGGAGGATTGGTGCTTTTGGTGATAGAAACTTCAGACAGTTGGGGCGCCTGAGTGGCTTAGTCAGTTGGGCGTCCGACTTTCACTTAGGTCATGATCTCGCGGTTCGTGGGTTCGAGCCCCGCGTCGGGCTCTGTGCTGACTGCCAGCTCAGAGCCTGGAGCCTATTTCAGAGTCTGTGTCTCCCTCTCTCTCTGACCCTCCCCTGTTCACGCTGTCTCTCTCTCTCCTAGAAATAAATAAAAAAATATATATATAAAAAAAAGAAACTTCAGACAGTTATGGCCGGACTCCAAATAGCCATGGCCCTGCCCCATAACCTGGATGCGCAACCAGCTCAGTTAGCTCATTTATCTGGAATCATCTCCCATCTTATTCGCCCTGAATCTTTCTCTAGGAAAATTAACTTAGAGGTTCACAACCTGCTGTGTAAAATACTGTGCTTTCCTTTTTCCTTCCTTAAGCTTGACCTCTTTCACTCTAGAAATTTCAGAAATAGTCTACTGATATCCATATTCCTTTTCTGAGTTGAAAATGTCAGTAGTTAGCTGTCCATAGTGTGTGCTGTTTTTTTCCTGGGTAGCTTCCAAATCTTTTTCCTTATTGTAGTCTTTCTCCGTTCACCCTCATACTTTTCCTTATTGTCCTTAATTCAAGCTGTTTATGTGAAGCTCCCAAGATGTAGAGATCAGAGATACTGGGTCAAATGCTACTGTAGCTCTAGGAGAGTTATCCCAATTTAAAGAGAATTACTTGTTTTTGAAAACTATTTTGTCTCAAATCTAGAAGTAAAAAAAAACCCCTTAAAATTATGATTTATTTTCTAAAAAGATGGCTATTTCTTTAACTTTATGAGGTACCCATGCGAGTATATTCTTTGTGTCCATTTGTGTTCTCTTGCCCTCACAAGTAAGGCCCAGAGCAAACGGGTTTCGGTTGCCAAAGGTGTATTGGACTGAGACCTTCAGTTTGAGCATTAATTTTGCCCAAAAGCTCACTGAAAGGAGCTGACCAGAGGAGGTGTGGCCCCTAGACCTGGTTATGGGTGTTTGAATTATTCAGGTTGTGTGTGCCTTGGGGCCCTTTAAAACTGGAATAAAGAAGTAAGGAATGTCTTGTGGTTTTTTACTACCTTTTCTGGAGGAAGTTTAACAAGGCCCTTTCTTGGTAGCTCAGTGGTGGGATTTTTGAAGGGTAGATAGTGGTTTAGAAGTAAGGGGAGATTCGGAGTGGGATGGGGGGGCTGGTTATTGGGGGAGTGGAGGACATGCATGTAACTTTGTCATCTGCCATGTTTTATAGATGTGCAAAAGCTTTTAAAAGACACAAAAGAAGTTGTGAATTCCAACCCATCTAATCTGGGCTGTCCAGCAGGTGATAACTTCACAGCATTCTCAGCATAACACATACTTTTACCTTGGGAATCTATGTTAGAACCCAGTAAACGTAAAAATCCTCTTATACTAAAAAAAAAAAAAAAAAAAGTGGGGGGAGGGGCTGTGTGGCTCAGTCAGTTAAGCGTCCAACTTCAGCTCAGGTCATGATCTCGCAGTCTGTGAATTTGAGCCCCGNTTCTCAGCATAACACATACTTTTACCTTGGGAATCTATGTTAGAACCCAGTAAACGTAAAAATCCTCTTATAAAAAAAAAAAAAAAAAAAAAAAAGTGGGGGGAGGGGCTGTGTGGCTCAGTCAGTTAAGCGTCCAACTTCAGCTCAGGTCATGATCTCGCAGTCTGTGAATTTGAGCCCCGCATCAGGCTCTGGGCTGACAGCTTAGAGCCTGGAGCCTGCTTCAAATTTTGTGTCTCTGTTTCTTCTCTGCTTCTCCCCTGCTCACGTTCTCTCTCTCTTTCAAAAATAACCATTAAAAATTTTAAAAAGATAATAAACTCTACCTTTTATTGAAATAGGCACCCAGCTTTGTTTCTGGAGGTCAGAGGAGAGTAGCTACTGTTTGATTTGGTGGCCTTGGAACCTGGTTGCCCTGGTTGCCTTGGCTGGGATTCTAGCTCTGCCCTTAACAGTTACTTCTTTAAGTCTGTTTCCTCAGGTATAAAATTGGAATAAAAGTAACCACACCCACTTTATAGATACATTGTATCAGTGCCTGGGAGACAGTACTTCATAGGAATTCTTTTTTTTTTTTAATGTTTTAAATGTTTTATTTATTTCTGAGAGAGAGACAGCGTGAGCAGGGGAGGGTCAGAGAGAGAGGGAGATGCAGAATCCAAAAGAGGCTGCAGGCTCTGAGCTGGCAGTCAGCACAGAGCCCAATGTGGGGCTCGAACCCACAAACCATGAGATCATGACCTGAGCCAAAGTCGGACGCCCAAATGACTGAGCCACCCAGGTGGCCCCTTAGGAGTTCTTTTCTAAGGATAGATTCTCAGTGATAGAATTAACCTGGTAAGAACATTCCTTACAGTGTATTACCAATCCCACTTTTTTGGGTTGTGAAGCTTATCTAAATGGTTCTTGTATAGGTCATCCATCACAGTAGTGCTAGAACTCTGGAGTTACATCCCTGGCAAACAAACTATTTTATTGCTCTTTCTGTTGCCCACAGCCTGAAATCTATTCTTGGCCTTTGATATTTCACGAAAATGTCATTTCATTTCCCTTTTTCAGTTTGCTATGAACAGCAGAGATCTTAAGTATGCAGTTTGAGTTTTGACAAATGTGTACACCCATGAAATCCTCTTTAGGCCAAGACACACACAGTACATTTCTATTCCCTAGAAAATTCCCTTCTGTCCCTTTCTAGTCAAAACCTCTACCTCTGTCATTTTCAGATTTTTAGGTCCTAGATTAATCTTGCCTTCTTGAACCTAACATATGGAATTTGAGGTCTAATTTAACAAAAACAAAAAACAAAAACACTTGTTTGTTTATTTATTTATTTTAAGCAATCTCTACATCCATCATGGGGCTTGAACTCATGATCCTAAGATCAAGAGTAGCATGCCCTACTGACTGAGCCAGCCAAGTGCCCCTGAGGTTTGTCTCTCATGCACTGCCTTTCAGCATTTTTATTGCTGGGGGTAATTCCATTGTATGAAATACTATAATTTGACAATCCATTCTTCTATTGATGGTATTTGGGTTGTCCTAAATGTTTGGCCAGTAGGGGAAAGCCAATATGAGTCGTGTCATTTTCTTTCTCTTAATACTCATTCTCCTCCACCTCCTAGCCCTGCAACCCTGGGCAAGCATCTTAATCTCTCTGCCTTGGTTTCCTCATCTATAAAATTGTGGATTGAGAAACAGTCAGGGTTGGGACCACCCATTTTCTAAAAAATGAAATAGAACAAAATAGAAAAAATTGTGAATTACATGGAAACTCACACATTGCAACACACATGAATACAGTTCTATGTGTGTCCTGAGTCACAGTATAAAATGTATTTGTTATGAATTGTGAGTGAATCAGTTTGCAACACACTGGTTTGTGTGTCTTTGTAAACAAGGAAGTTGAACACCTGTGGGGTTATTTAGTAAATGCATATCTTTGGCTTCAGGTGTCTAAAAAATCCACTCTGTAACAGTCGCTTAGTACTGCTTGCTGTGGGCCAGCCACTGTTTTGATAGCTTTATGAATAAAAAGTCATAGAGCCCAGGGGTGCCTGGGTGGCTTAGTCGGTTAAGCGTCCGACTTTTGCTTAGGTCATGATCTCGCGGTTCGTGGGTTCGAGCCCCGCGTCGGGCTCTGTGCTGGCTGTCAGCTCAGAGCCTGGAGCCTATTTCAGAGTCTGTGTCTCCCTCTCTCTCTGACCCTCCCCTGCTCATGCTGTCTCTCTCTCTCTCTCCTAGAAACAAATAAAAATATTAAAAAAAAAAAAGTCATAGAGCCCTTGCAACCATTCTATGAAGTGAGTTATTATCCCTACTTTATAGATGGAGAAACTGAGACATCAGTTATACAACTTGCCCATAGTCACAGAGCTAGAGCAGTAGGGCCGTGATTTGAACCTAGGCAGTATGAGCCTCGAATCTGTGTTCTAAACCACTATTCCAGAGAAGATAAAGACAAAGAGGCAAGTGACATATGTCAGCAAATGCAAATTAATAATGATCTAATTAATACAATGCTCCTCCTTTTTATTCCAGATATGAGAAATGAGTGTTGGACGTCGAAGAATAAAATTGTTGGGTATCCTGATGATGGTTAATGTTTTCATTTATTTGATTGTGGAAGTCTCCAAAAGCAGCAGCCAAGAAAAAAATGGAAAGGGGGCAGTAATAATACCCAAAGAAAAGTTCTGGAAGATATCTGACCCCCCTGTGGCATATTGGAACAGAGAACAAGAAAAGCTCAACAGACGGTACAACCCCATTTTGAATATGTTGCCCAACCAGACAGGGGAAGGATACGGGTTTTCCAACATAAGCCATCTAAATTTTTGTGAACCTGACTTGAGGGTCACATCAGTAGTTTCAGGTTTCAGCAATTTGCCGGACAGATTTAAAGACTTCCTACTGTATTTGAGATGTCGAAACTATTCACTACTTATAGATCAACCGGAGAAATGTGCAAAGAAACCCTTTTTATTGCTGGCGATAAAGTCCCTCATTCCACATTTTGCCAGAAGGCAAGCAATTCGGGAATCCTGGGGCAGGGAAACCAATGTGGGGAACCAAACCGTTGTGCGAGTCTTCTTACTGGGTCAGACCCCGCCAGAGGACAACCACCCGGACCTGTCAGACATGTTGAAATTTGAGAGTGAGAAGCACCAAGATATTCTTATGTGGAACTACAGAGACACCTTCTTCAACTTGTCCCTGAAAGAAGTGCTGTTTCTCAGGTGGGTGAGCACTTCCTGCCCAAACGCTGAGTTCGTTTTCAAGGGCGATGACGATGTTTTTGTGAACACGCATCACATCCTGAATTACTTGAATAGCTTATCCAAGAACAAAGCCAAAGATTTGTTTATAGGTGATGTGATCCACAATGCTGGACCTCATCGGGATAAGAAACTGAAGTACTACATCCCAGAAGTTGTTTACACTGGTGTCTATCCGCCTTATGCAGGGGGAGGTGGATTCCTCTACTCTGGCCACCTGGCCCTGAGGCTGTACAATATAACTGACCAGGTCCTTCTCTACCCCATTGATGATGTTTATACTGGAATGTGCCTTCAGAAACTTGGCCTCGTTCCAGAGAAACACAAAGGCTTCAAGACATTTGATATAGAAGAGAAAAACAAGAATAACATTTGTTCCTATGTAGATTTGATGTTAGTACATAGTAGAAAACCTCAAGAGATGATTGATATTTGGTCCCGGTTGCAAAATGCTCATTTAAATTGCTGAAATATACACAAATTAAGTTTTGCATAGAAAGACATATCTTGACTACTTCCCATGTTGTGTTCTTTCACATTAGGGGTAATATCTATGTTAAAGCATCAAAATTGCCTTCATTAGTAGTATCCATTTGAGGGTCTCTAAACCCTCCAGTGTGGTACTTTCTGAAGAGGGAAAGCAGAGGATTATTAACTTTTCACAGAGGATATGGTGGGAAGATCGGTTCCAATCCTTCCTATAGTGGCCATTATTTTCTAATTTGCCTCCCTTCTCAGCTGAAATCATAAGTTTCTGGAATCTGACCGGTTTAGGTTATGTATGTTTTGCCCTCATATGAGAATATTCTTACTTTCCATTATAATGAGTGAATTATCTGCAATTTAGGTGTTTATAAACTTACTGGCTACAAAGACCTTGTTATGTATGATTCAGTGGTTTTTGTTGAATGGAATTCCAGTTATTTTCATGAAATTTGGATGAACTTTTTAAATTGTCTACAAAAATTAACTTCTGTCAAAATTTCCTGCCACCCCAACAGCATTTTCTTGTTTTCATAGCTTAGTTAATTTTGCAAAATGAGAATCACTGTGTGACATTTATCCGGTTTACCTTGTTTTATGGTCTTATGGTCTTATGACCGTAATAAGGAGAAAGCTTAACTGTCCCGGTATTTGGTTTGCTGGATGATACCGTGATAGTTCCCTAATTTTAGTATTTGAAGATCACGAGTGTGATTCCATAATGGCCATTGGAAGATTAAATTGACCCTGGCAGCCATATTGGGCTTCAGATTTTTCGATGTGGACCAGGAAGGCATTTGTAATTTCTGAACTTCAAGTAAAAAGATTGAAATTGCAGACCTTCTCATGAATGGATTGTCAGTTTAAAACTCCAGGATTCTATTCTTGCCATATTTTCACATGTCGCCTATACAAAATTATTCTGAGTAGTGACTGCTTTCCTGTCTCAGTGTAGAAGTGCCTGTGTTTTTATTTATTGTTCAGATCGAAGACCAAAACATTTTCTTAAATATATTTTGTGTAATATTTTATTTGTATACAGTGTTGTTGATGAACTATTTAACTAGAGCATGGTATTTTAAGTGTTAAGGTGTAACATATGTTAAATAAAGCTAACTGTTATTTTTGAATTTTAAAATTTGGCTTTTTTCGGGAGAGGGGGTCTGTGAACTACTAGAGTTGATAAAATTCTGCCAAACTGTTGCTTACATATACTATCTTGTAACATGCTTTCTTGAAATATTTTTGTGTTTATAGAAATGATGCTTCTTACCAGATGTGATACTGGGGGCTGTAAGATGATGGAAATAAAATCACTGTATTTTTAATTGTCATGTGTAATGTGTAATCATCTGTGACTCTTTTGTTTCTTGTATTTGATTACATTTTCCCAAAAGAGACCATTTTTTCCTACCCAGAAACTGTCATAGTACTATTGACCTATAACTTTGTCTCTGTCTTTACATTTAAAATTCCTAAAAGTGCTTTCCCATTTAGAGTCTTGAAAGAGGAGTATAAATATTTATTTATGCTTCCATTTGTGGTGAGTAGAGAGAATTTAATTAGGAAAAAAGCAGCAACTTTTTAATATTTTTGAGTGTAGTTGGTACACAATGTTACATTAGTTTCAGGTGTACAACATAGGGATGAAATTTCTCCCTACATTATGTTCTGCTCACCATGAGTGTAACTTCCATCTACCACCATGCAACGCTATTACATTGTCATCAACTCTATTCCCCTGAGGCTATGCCTGTTATCTCCACAAATTTTATTCAATCCATAATTAGCCTCTATCTCCCACTCCCCTTCCCTCATCTTGCCCATCCTCCGTCTCCCTTTCCTTTGGCAACCAACAGTTTGTTCTCTGTGTTGATGGGTCTATTTCTGCTTTTTGTTTATTCATTTGTTTTTAGATCTTACGAATAAGTTAAGAGTAAAATCCTATGGTATTTGTCTTTCTTTGTCTGACTCATTTCGCTTACTGTTAATACTCTCTAGGTCCATCTGTGTTATCACAAATGGCAAGATCTCATTGTGTTTTGTGGCTGGGTAACACTGCATTGTGTGTATATCTCCTTTATCCATTCATCTTGAGTTGCTTCTGTATCTTCATTATTGTAAATAATGCTGCAGGAAACATAGGGGTGTGTAGATATTTTTGATTTTGTGTTTTTGTTTTCTGTACATAAATACCAGTAGTGGAATTATGTGGATCATATGGTATTTGTATTTGTAATTTTTTGAGGCATCTCCATACTGTATGCATGCACCAGTTTGCATTCTCATCAATGATGCATGAAGGTCCTTTTTCTCTACATCTTTGTCAACACTTGGTACTGTCATTTTGATTCTAGTCAATGAGGTGATAACTCATTGTGGTTTTACTTTACATTTCCTTCATGCTGATACTGAGATACTGAGCATCTTTTCATGTCTCTTGTCCATCTGTGGGTCTTCCTTGAGAAAATGTCCGTTCATGTCCTCTGCACATTTTTAATTGGCTTATTTTTTGATGTTATAGAAGTTCTTCATATTTTTGGACACTAACCAAATTATATATTTGTTATATGTCATATGCAAATGTTTTCTCTCATTCAATAGGTTGCCTTTTTTGTTTTGTTGATGGTTTCCTTTGCTTCTTGTTTTGGTGTAGCCTCTATAGTTTGTTTTTGATTTGTTTCCCTTGCCTGAAGAGAGATATTTAAAAAATGTTGCTAAAGTAAAGAAATTACTATCTATATTTTCTTCTAGGAGTTTTGTGGTTTCAGGTCTTACATTTAGGTCCTTAATCCATTTTGAGTTTATTTTTTTGTGTGTATGGTATAAGAAAGTGGTCCAGTTTCAGTCTTTTGCATGTAGCTGTCCAGTTTTCCCAGCACCATTTATTGAAGAGACTTGTCCTTTCCCCATTGTATATTCTTGTCTCTAAAGCAGCATCTTAAAGACTGTATTGTCCTACTCCACGTCTATTTGGGGGCTGGGTTTTAAAGCTTTACATGTGCCTTCGGCTCCGTAATGCTACCAAGTGATCTTTGAGTTCATGACACCCTCTTGGAGCCTACGAGATGGATTCTCCCCTGAACCTCCACCTTGTGGATGTAAGCATCACAGTCTAATTCATTCTTTGAGAATCACTCAGCTGAGTTCTGAGCAGAAATGTGTTTGGACCTTTTTAACGGCTACTCCCAAGTCATGTTGATTTTAGGTTTGAAGGTCAAGGCTGAATGACCTTTGCCAGGGTTTAAATTTCCATGAACCCAAGCAGGCGTTAAAAGGGAACGGATGAAGGAGACATCCCTGACCCTGGTTTCCTTTCTTCAGTTGGTCAAGGGAGAATGGAAAAGAAGGGCAGGAAGGGAATACTCTGAATCACTTGGAAGTTGAATCCAGAGCTAAAGCGCCCCCACCCCCTTCCCCCAAGTATGACCATCTCCTACCTTGTTACTCCTGATTGACAATGGTCTAGAATATTTGGTGTTCTGGGTTGTCTTGGCCCCCTCAGATGCAGAAAGAGAGAAGATGCATTTATTAAGGCAAAGGATGACTGACTTTCACTTCTAAGAAAGCCGAAATGAATAAAACCTTTACTTGGGCCAAATGTTAATTCAATGTGATTTGCCTTAATGAAAAATGTCAGATGAAGTAAAAATTCTTATTTGTTGAAAACAAATATTTCATTTGCTGGGCTGTGGGGATTTTTGGATAAATTCAGTTTTTCTTTAATGTTAATTGTATATTGGGTATATGTTTTATTTTATTTCTAACCTTTAAAATGTTTATTTCTGAGAGGGAGAGACAGAGTACAAGTGGGGAAGGGGCAGAGAGAGAGGGAGACAGAATCTGAGCCAGGCTCCAGGCTCTGAGCTGTCATCACAGAGCCTGATGCGGGGCTTGAACTCAAACCACAAGATCACGACCTGAGCCAAAGTTGGTTGCTTAACCTGCTGAGCCACCCAAGCGCCCCTGTTTTATTTTTTTTTTAACATTTAGTTATTTTGAGAGAGAGAGAGAGAGAGTGCATGAGCTTGGGGATAGACAAAGAGAGAGGGGGAGAGAGAGATTCCCAGGCTCTGTGCTGTCAGTGCAGAGCCCGATGTGGGGCTCAGTCTCACAAACCGCGAGATCATGACCTCAGCTGAAATCCAGAGTCAGGTGCTTAAATTGGCTATATGTTTTAAATCTTAGGAACATCTGCCACTTAATCTTGAAGCTGAACTTCACTGTGTTAGAGTTAACAGTAAATCTGAAACATTAAAGTATTTTTCCTGATTCACTCAGGTCTCAAAGTAATACTTTGAAAAGTTAGAGGCCAAGAATGAGCCATTTTTATATTTTAAGGAGCCGAAAAATCTTGTCGCGTTGTGTATAAAGTATATTTGTTAATTTTAAAATGTAATATTTTATTTATCACTGAAAACCCATTTAATATGATTTCTATCAGTTGTATGATAAAGCCTTAATGGCAGAGATACTAAGGTGAACTATTAGTCTTTAGAATAATTGAAATGCAGCATTAGCGTGTATATTACATGCATCTATATAAAAATTTAAAACTCTTACATTTAAAAATAGAGCCCTGCTTAGGTGTATTTCCTGCTTTTCTGTTACTCTCTGTGGTTAGCAATTTCCACCCAAGCAACCATGTGGTGCCTTTCGAGCTCTGGCAGTTGCTTTCTTCCTGCCTAGTGTGCATTGTGAAAAGGGAGGTACATTGATTGCACCAAAGCAGCAAAAGTAGCATTTTTAATTTGATTGCAATCCAAGGGCTTATTTCTAAGTCAAAGGCCAGTTTCCCGCTTTCCGTCCTGCATCAGGAATGCCCTCATCCTGCTCTGGCAGTAAGCCTCGGGAAGAACTTGGGCATCCCAGCAACGGCTTCTCATCGCCCTGGAAACCTACCATCTGGGGACATGCCTTTTCCTGGCCTGTCTTCAACTAAATTCTCTTCCTGCTCATCACCAGCTGCTTCCCCAGATTGGCTTTCTTAACCTTTCTATTGAAACATCATCAGAATCCCTGATCCTGGCACCAACTTCCTTAACTATCAGAAAAGTACAAAATGAAAAAAATGTCCTGCCCTTGGTTTGGGTTCTTCCAGAAATAGACCTCTAGAAGAGGATTCTAGCACAAGTAGTTTTTTGGATACATGTTCTCTGCGAAGGTAATGTTGGGAAGAAAGGCAGCCAATAAGGAATGTGTGTTAAGCCAACTGCCAGCATGGAACTGGAGCTCAATCCCATGGGTCATCTGTGGAGAACAGTGTGGAAAACATGCCCCAGAATGATCCCTCTTAAGGCCTGAGGAGGTTGGGCTGTTGTTTACAACAGCTTTATTGAGGTATAATTTTCCCACCAGATTAGTGACCCATTCTGTGTATGATGATTTTTGGTCAGTTAGAGTATGCCGTAACTTGCACTGCAATCTACTACAAAAATAATTTGGTTTCCCACAGTATGCCCTGCCCATCTGTCTTTTGCTTTTAACAGTGTCTGGATGGAACAGACGCAGGGACGCCCCTTCTACCAGCCTCCCGACCACCCTCCAACCTTTTTTGCAGTCACAACCTTCAGAGTCATTTTCTTGGCCATCGTCTGCCTCTGGGACCCACCAACATCCTATTTTAAGCTTAGTTCGTTTTTACCCATCAACTATGAGCTTCCCAGATTCCTCAGAATTATTTCACTGAGGTGGAGGGGGCTGTCAATCTCCTGGTCAACAGGCACCTGCAGGCCTCCTACACCTACCTCTCTCTGGGCTTCTATTTCGACCGTGACAATGGGGCTCTGGAGGGCGTGGGCCACTTCCGCGTGTTGGCCAAGAAGTGCGAGGGTGCTGATTGTTCTCAGAAGATGGAAAATCAGCAAGGCAGCCGCACCCTCTTCCAGGACCAGGATAGGCAGAAGCTGTTCCAGGATGAGTGTAATAAAACCCTGGACACCACGGAAGCTGCCCCAGTTCTGGAGAACATGAACCAGGCCCTTTGGGCTCTGCATGCCCTGGGTTCTGCCCATGCAGACCCTCATCTCTGTGACTTCTGGAGGACCAAGATGGGAAGGGGATCAAGAAGATGGGTGACCACCTGACTCACCCCTGCAGGTGGGATGGCCGCTAGGCTGTGGGGTATCTCTTTGAAAGGCTCACCCTCAAGCAGGACTAGGAGCCTCTCTCCTGCAGCCACTAGGCAGCTTTTTTAACTCCTTGGGAGGAGCCCTCTCCCAAGCTGTGGACCAAATGGAAACAAAGCTTTTTGCAGCATGTGCACATGTGCACACACATGATTTCTAGTGTTAATCATTGTTTTACTTGGCCTTCTGTAATAAATTTTTTATTTTGGCCATTTTTTTTCTTTTTTAATTTTCAAAAAACAACATTTTTTACTCTGCTTTCCATTGCAGCCTATTCTTTGTGGAATCAGTGACTTAGAAGAGTTAGCCCTGTTTTATTTTGATAATTCTTAGTGAAGTATCTCAGGCCTTAACTGGTTTTCACTTTAATTTTCGTGGAGGAGAATACCAAGTGATCCTTGGCCATTTCTATGAATGAATGCACTGAGCTGACTTGTGTCACTTCTTGGGAACAGTTTCTTTTCAGGGCTGTTCATCCCAAAGGCCACTTCCTTGCATTGGGAGGCTGAGTGAGGGTGTGTATGAGTAGTGTCCGGGAGAGGCCAATATCCTTTCAGGGACTGAGCAGGTAGGAGACAGGTAGGCTGGAACCCAGATGCTGGAGCTGCCTTTCCTCCTTTTTGCTTTGTCTCTATTTCAGGGTGTACTACTCAGCTTCTCCTCCCAACCAGAACATTGTATCTCCCTGTTGAGGAAACATTTCTTAGCATATAAGCATCTGAGCTCATGCTCACCCGTGTGTGTGTGTGTGTGTGTGTGTGTGTGTGTGTGTGTGTGTGTGTGTTTGGACAGGTTGGGGCAGCTGTGGTGCAGCCAGTCCCTCAGCAAATCATCCCCACTGCCTCCTGCAAGCTGGGAGCCTTTGTGGGACTCCTCTGGGAAGGCTAGCCCCACAGCCCTGCAGCTTTCTTTCTAATATATTCCGGCTCTGCTTCCATTCTTTCAGCTGGTCCAGTAATATAATTGCATATATTTCCCATCTTACAGAAATCTTTCTGTTGATGCTACCATCTTTGTTGCCAGTGCTGCCTTGGGGTTCTTCATTTTTGTATCCCTTTATTGTCATTTCAAGGTGATGTTAATGGGGAGGAGAACAACACCTCTGACTGCCTGCTTTCCTGAATTGGGGTTCCCAGATCTGTTTCTCATAGCCAGGGGGTTGGCTTTGGGAAGAGGGCCCTGGCTTGGTCCACAGACAGCCAAGCCTGCCCAGGAAGCACCCCCTCCGCTGCCAAAAATTTCTGGGTGGGTTGGAAGTGATGGAGCCGTCCCAGCCTCACTCTGGCCCCACCCCAAGTCTCCTTGGACAGTAGAGAAATGCTCAGCCTTCACCTCCTTTGAATCAATAGCCTTCTGGGCTTTTCCTACTGTAGTTGAAGGGTTCAAGGCACTGAGATCAGAATTCCTTTTTCCACTTCTCCCACCTCATTGCAAAATGTGGTATGATGATGAAGTGTTAACTAATCATTGGATAATTTGTTTCCAGTCTGTGGGGTGGAGAGAAGAGAATGAAAACAGAGATTTGCTGGTTCAGCACAAAGACAGCCAAGGGGCAGGCGGGCAGGGGCCTAGCAGAAAACCTAACTGGGCAGAGGGAGACCCAGGAGCCACATGACAGGTGCCAAGGTCCAGCACAGTGACAAGGTGGAAGTCCTGTCTGTTTTGCTCATTCGAAACTTGAGGACCAATATGCCAGCTCCCTGGGCTGCAATCAGCCAGGGGCCAGGGCTACGAATTCTCAGCAGAGGCGTCTGATCTGCTGTTTACCTCCAGGTTGGTGAGATGGGAGAAACCCAGAGAAGCACAAAGAGAAAGAAGATAAGCAAATGTAGGCAAACCCCAGCCACTTAGATAGCAGTTATGTCCACTGATTTTTCCTCTGTGGGATATAAGAAAGGATTGGTGGACACTGAGGTTTGAAGTTGTCAAGCTTCAGGTTGGTGGGAAATGCCTTTATTTATCTGATTGTGAAAGCCTCCAAAAGTGAGTCACCATGGAAGGAATGAAGGAGGAGGGGCTGTGATGCACTCTCAAGAAAGCCAAGAACTTTCCCATTCACTGGGTCCTGCTGGGTTGAAGAACAGGACAGAAGACACAGAACAACGTCCTGGCTCGTGAGGCTGGGGACAGCATCTCATGGTTGGAGGCAGCCTGCCTTGCTGTTCTACTTCCAGAAACTACAGATATGCTCCTTGAAATGGGGGCCACACAGTCCTTGCAACTGAGGATGTGCTTAACAAAAAGGGGCTATCCTATGATATCCTGTGATATGGTATTCTACAATACCATATCGGTGCACACAAAAATATTCTCTGCCTTACCCAAAGTCTGGGTGTTTTTCATTGCTGGTACACCAATCCAGTAAGTTACTCTTCTGAGATGGATTGATTTGTTTGGAGAAGTCTTGCACTTAGAAAACTTTAAATTCAGGGGCGCCTGGGTAGCCACTCAGTCGGTTAAGCGTCCAACTCTTGATTTCATGGTTCGTAGGTTAAAGTCCCACTTCTCTGTCTCCCACTCTCTGCCTCTCCCTTGCTCATGCTCTCCCCCTCCCTCTCTCTCAAAAATAAATAAACAAACATGGGGCACCTGGGTGGCTCAGCCGGTATAGAGTCCAACTTTGGCTCAGGTCATGACCTCATAGTGAGTTCAAGCTCCGATTCAGACTCTGCTACTCTTTGTAGAGCCTGCTTTGGATCCTCTGTCTTCCTCTCTTTCTGCCCTCCCGCCCCCCATTTGTGTTCTCTCCTCTCTCTCCTTCTCTCTCTCTCAAAAATAAATAACATTCAAAAAGTATTTTTTAGGTGTCCAGATAATTAAATAACTTAATGCATGTGACGTGCTTAGAACCTGGCATGTAGTAAGTGCTCAGTGAATGGTGGCTGTTGCTTTTTCCTTCATCATTATTGCTCCCTCTGTTTCTGCTCTTTCTCTGGTTTTCTTCCTCTGGTTTGGCTACTTCTTTACCTTCGTTATCCTGTGCATCCCGTGCTGATCCACCTCATGCTGGTCACTTCCTCGCAGTGTGGTTGGCACTCTCATTCAGAATAACTGAAGCTTCCAGAAGGATGCAAAGTGTTGAACGCTCCTCAGCACGTGGGGTCAGAGCAGAGCAACAGGCTCCCGTTACTCCAGGGCAGGGGCAGAGCCTCTGTGGAACAAGAGGGAGGGTTCACCTGTCTTTGCAGAATGTGTTTACTTCAAGGTGCCCGTGGCTGCCGGGTCTGGACCAGAACCTGAGGACCCACAGTCGCTTTCCTCGTGGTCCTGGAATGGGCCAGAGGTGGACCTCCTCCCACAGAAGCTGGTGGAGGTTTCTCCAATAAGGGGTGGTTTGCAGCACTGGGGTGACTTTTCGGGGTCACACCGGAGGAGGAAATTCTGGTCATGGATGGAGGAAGCCGCAAAGTCTGATGTGGGAGAGCCCTGCCTTTTCTTCCCACGCCGGGCAAGAAGGCCCAAGTTAAAGTGACCTCGTTCCTTCTAGATGAGAGCAGCGGCTCCTCAGCCAGTGTCAGGAGATGCCAGTGTGCTCAAGGGTAGCCTGCTATGAATGGCTTTCCAGGAGGTTCCTTGTCCTACTCCGGCACATAGTACTTTATTTACAGAACGGCTGTTCTTGGCAGCTTTCTTGGCCTTCCAGACTCCTCCTCTATTTTAGAGCATTTGGGCTCTATTTTTACTCAGCAAGGAGAAGTTTCCCATGTTTGAAAACAGCTGCCATGTAGAGAACTGTCACAGCTACTATTTCTGCCTGCCCAGAATGCCTCTCTCCATCCTTCTCCTGGAGATGGACGGAGCCCCAGGGCTGGAGGGCTGGGCACGTGGCCGAGCAGAGCCTGTGGGAATCCTCTGGGGCTGGGAGAGGAGAGCTGCTCTTTCTTGGGGTTGCTACGTGGGGTTACCCCGCCAGCTCCCTGACTATCTGCAGAAAGTTTCCCATTGGCAAAAGGATAAGGACAACACCCATGGAAACAGAAAGGCGGGAGTGAGGAGAGCAAAGGTGACCCAGGACAGTGTGGAGCCCTGGATCCACTGCCGCCCCATCCTCACTGGCCCTTTGATCCAGTACATTCCCTTTTCTGCTCAGGCTTGCTGGAGTTGGGTGTCTTGGGCCCGGCTGATACCATGAAAGCCTCACTCCTTCCCTGAATTTTAGGTTGAGGACAGCTGCGAGTGCCTCCAGATTTCTACCCTGAGACGCTGATTGGCAGCTGGGGATGGGAGTTATACGGTTGTCATAGGAATAAGAATTTGGGTGGAGAAACTTAGGAAGTGGGGTAGGCCTTCATTTCTCCCAGGTGTATTCAGTACAGGTCTGGAGGTCCCCAGGTAGGACAGATTACAGCTTCTCTTTCAAGGTTGGATCAATAGTCTCTGTTCATGTGTTTGCCTTGAAGAGCAGACAACAAATGGTAGAGCTGTGTGTGTGTGTGTGTGTGTGTGTGTGTGCAAAATCTAGTTCCTCGGGACAAGACGCTGGTGGGGTGGGAAAAGATTGGGCAGGGGGTGGCACTTGGCTGCCCCTACAACCTGAGCATAAGGTGCGGGTCCACTTTGTGGGGTTGTATGGTCAAGGAAGGCAGAACCTAAGTCCAGACCCTGGTTCTTCCACAGTGGGGAGTGAATAACCTGGCCCAGCTGTGAGGGGGAAGGTGGGTGGATGCTCACCAGAAATTTCTGTGCTGCAAGCTGCCCAGGACCCTCCTGGGCCTGGGCACACTGAACCCCAGGAACACAGCTGCATGGAACAGCCAAAGGACATGCTCATACTCTCTCTGTCTCTGAAAAATAAATAAACATTAAAAATTTATATGTAAATGCGCTTGGTATTGGTGGAAGTAGGAAGGTGGGACCTCCATGCCTGTTGGGGGTCCAGATGTGTGTCAAGCTCTCAGCTGCAGAGAGGGAAGTCCTGTGAGCCTGCACACTGTGATGCACCCATCCTAGCCCTGGTTTCTTCTTTACCAATCAGGAAAGTGAGGCTTAAGAAGTATGAGAGCCTGAGTTCACACAACTAGCAAGTGGGGAACCAATATTTATACTTGGCCCTCTGACTCCAAAGCCCTAGAGCTTTATCCCGCTGTGGGACTGTCTCCGTAGGACTTGCAAAAAAGAATCTGGGAGACTATTGTGATCCAATAAAGTGCCACTGGTGCTGTGGCATTCTGCTAGTCCTTAGCCACAGACTTGTACTTGCTCTGTGGCCTTTGACCCTGCTGGCTAGGGATTTTTGCCTCCATCAGCCGCTTCACTCAGGCTTTGTCATCACCGAGTCATCACTACTCCTCACTACGCAAATCCTGATGTTCTACTCACAGACCTACCTTGTTTGTCGAAGGTTGTGGCCACTGAGAAGTGTTATTAGGTGAGACCTATAGACCATGTGACCTTTTAATTGCAAATGGGCAGTGAAAGGTAAAGCAGAATAGTGATTGCCTAGGGCTTGGAGGTGCTGGTGGACATGACTACTAAGGAATGTGGGATTTCTTTGGTGGATGATGGAAATGATCTAAAATTCATTGGGATAATGGTTGCACAACTCTGTGGATACACTAAAAACCATTCTATGCCTTAAATAGGTGAATTGTGTGCTGTGTGAGTTTTATCTCAAGAAAGTTGTTTAAAAAAACAAAATTTCACTGGGGCATCTGGGTGGTTTAGTTAGTTAAGTGTCTGAGTCTTGATTTTGGCTCAGGTCATGGTCTCACAGTTTATGAGATTGAGCCCTGCGTCAGGATCATGGCTGACAGCGTGGAACCTGCTTGGGATTCGTGTGCTCTCTCTCTCTCTCTCTCTCTCTCTCTCTCTCTCTCTGCTCCTCCCCACCCCTCAAAATAAATAAATATTAAAGAAAAGAAAAAAAAAGAAAAGAGGAAAAGTTACAGGGGCACTCAAAATGTCTCCAGAGAGGGGAGGGAGAAAAAGCAGGGAAGTGTTGGTTTCACATAGTTGCTAACTCTTCATTATATCCTTTCTGTCTGTCTTATCCCAACCTCTTAATGGACCACCTGCCTATGCAAAGATAACCTGAAGAAAGCTAAACACCCCGCCACAGGTGCTGGCCGCCTACCTAAAGGACTCCCTGAATCACTTCTTGTCCAACTCCCACTGCCTCTGTTCTTGACTTTGGTATCTGTGTCAGTCCTGCATTTAATGATTCATTTTGAAACTTGAATCTCAGAATGAGCCATTTAGACTGGAGTCTGGCATTCCATCTCCACCACTTCCTATGGCCACAGTGTGTAAGAGGCATTTCTACTTCCTCCTGCCTCCTGTAGGCCATCCAGCCAGGCGTGTCCTGCCTGGTGTCTCTGACAGTGGGCAGACACTAAAAATTATTCTAGAGACTGGCTTGCTTCTTGGAGCCTCCAAGTGTCTAAACTTAGTGACTTGCTTGAAACCAATAGACTACAGCAAAGATAATAAGATGCCACTTCCATGATTCGATTCTAAATGATTGTGACTCCTGTCTTGTTAGTAAACTCTCTCTTCCTAGTTTTAATGAAGCAGGTACCATGTTGGACGGGCCTATGTGGCAAGAAACTGAGGGTGGCCTCTGGCCATCTGCCAACTAGGAAATGAGGCCTTTAGTCTAACAGTCTTCAAGGAAGTGAATCCTACTAACAACCACATGAATGAGCTTAGAAGCCATTCTTTCCCTAGTTGAGTCTTCATATGAGACTGTAGACCCTAGGCCAACACCTTAACTGCAGCCTTTTGAGAGACCATGAAGCAGAGGACTCAGCTGAGCTGTGCCTGGATTCCTGACTCTCAAAAACTGAGATAATAAATGTATATGGTTTGAAGGCACTAAGTTTTGATATAGTTTGTTACACAACAGGAAATAACTAATATAGTGTGTATGTGATATTTGTTTTATGCTCTCTACCAAGAGATGAATGTAAAATGAAACTGAAGAAACTTACATTTCTGGGCCCCTCACCTGCATAAGCCCCTTGCATGGCTCTGGGAGAGTCCCTAGCAGTGTCTTCATGTAGTCATATGTTTTTGTAAAATTTACAGAAAACATTTTAACTACAATCAGTTAGGTCTGGGTCTTCTTACTGCTTCAGCTCTCCCTCCATCATACATACTTTTTTTTTTTTTACAGTTTATTTTTGTGAGAGGAAGACAGAGTGTGAACAGGGAAGGGGCAGAAAGAGGGAGCGAGACACAAAATCTGAAGCAGGCTCCAGGCTCTGAGCTGTCAGCACAGAGCCCAACATGGGGATCAAACCCACAAACCATGAGATCATGACCTGAACGGAAGTTGTTGGCCACTTAACTGACTGAGCCACCCAGGCGCCCCCATCATACTTCCTCTTGAGTCTGCTGCTGTGGGAATGGTTGGGCTATTTTGAGAACTCTTGTCTCTGCCAGGCGTGCTTGTGCTCATACTTCTCTCCAGTTTGAAATGGCATCTCCCAAGCACATCTATGTAGATCCTTACTACGTTTTTGCTGCTTTGATATAAAACATTGACATACGCCACTATGAGAATATTGGCGGCAAACTGGATAATGAGTTTTGTCAACTCAAGAATAAGATGACTCACTGAACAAGAAAACTTGGAAGTCCCTGAAATTACATGTGGCTCCTGTACAAAATGAACTTGATAGTTTTCCCCAAATTTGAGAAAAATCCAAGAATATACATGACATCACAAATAATGAATTGTGAGGCTGAGCTGGAGAAGTTGACAGTGAATTTCTAAACTGTCAATGAAAAGCAAGTTTGTTTTTGTTTTTTGAAAGTTAATTTATTTGAGACAGACAGAGACAGTGTGAGCTGGGGAAGGGGAGAGAGTGAGAGAGAGAGAGAGAGGCGGGGAGGGGAGGGGAGAGAATCCCAAGCAGGCTCTTCACTGTCAGCACAGAGCCCAATGCAGGGCTCAAACTCACGAAACTGAGATTATGTGAAACCAAGAGTCCAACACTTAACCGACTGAGCCACCCAGGCACCCTGCAAAGTAAGCTTTGATCAAACATGGTAGAGGAAAGACTAAACTATCCTTCTTTTTCTTTTTTGTTCTATAAAAAAGTATTTCACAAATTTATTGTTATACAAAGTAGCAACCAGAGAGTGTGTGGATCAACAAATGTGGGGAAAAAGTGTTAGAGAGATATGTCAGACAGTTTATGAAAATAGATAATTTTTCTGGGTTTTACAATTCTTGTGTTTCTAAAGTTTATTCTAAAGTTTTTATTTAAAAAATATATTAATGTTTATTTTTGAGAGAGAGACACACGTACACACAAAGCGCGAGCAGAGGAGGGGCAGAGAAAGAGAGGGAGACAGAATCTGAAGCAGGATCCAGGCTCTGAGCTGTCAGCACAGAGCCCGACATGGGGTTCAAACCCACAAACCATGAGATCATGACCTGAGCTAAAGTTGGACACTTAACCCGTGGAGCCACCCAGGTGCCCCTATATAGTTTTTAATTTGTTGTGATTTTCTTCCTTATTTTAAGAAAAATAACTGTGTAAATTTGGAGTTTTATGTTCTTTGGTGTAAGAGGGCCACAAAAAATTGCATAAGCTTCAGGGTTCACCAAGCCTGGATCTATTGCACTTCTTATCAAGTAGGGAAAAAAATTCCTTGATATAGAGATCAGAAAATTCCTTCTCCTTACTTTTTTTTTTTTTTTGAATTTTTAAAGTGTATTTATTTATTTAGAAAGTTATATCAGAAACACTTTAATTAATTGAGAGAAACACTAACAGTTGACCATATATCGAGGACCCTGGCTGGGCAGGCAAGTAGATTTCATGGCATCTGAAGTGTTCTNCCACGAACCGCGAGATCATGACCTAAGCGAAAGTCGGAGCTCAACCGACTAAGCCACCCAGGCGCCCCTGAAGTGTTCTCTTTCAACACCTAGGTGATTGACAGCTCACCAGCATCTGTGCTGACAGCTCAGAGCCTGGAGCCTGCTTTGGATTCTGTGTCTCCCTCTCTCTCTCTGCTCCTCCCCCACTCACGTTCCATCTCTCTCACTCTCAAAAATAAATAAACATTTAGAAAAAAAATTTTTAA
>NW_027530368.1:11598085-11691786 GCF_008692635.1 Crocuta crocuta | reverse complement strand
GGGCAGGCGCAGAGAGAGAGGGAGTCACAGACTGAAACAGGCTCCAGGCTCTGAGCTGGCAGTCAGCACAGAGCCCGACGCGGGGCTCGAACCCACGAACCGCGAGATCATGACCTAAGCGAAAGTCGGAGCTCAACCGACTAAGCCACCCAGGCGCCCCTGAAGTGTTCTCTTTCAACACCTAGGTGATTGACAGCTCACCAGCATCTGTGCTGACAGCTCAGAGCCTGGAGCCTGCTTTGGATTCTGTGTCTCCCTCTCTCTCTCTGCTCCTCCCCCACTCACGTTCCATCTCTCTCACTCTCAAAAATAAATAAACATTTAGAAAAAAAATTTTTAATTAACAAAGGAAGTTGTTAAGGGAGACAAGACTTTGGGATCTTGGGCCCTGTAAACCACACCCGCCTGAGCAAGATTCGTCCCAGTGCTACCCAGATCCACCTGCACGGGGTGGATCCTGAAAGTGCACTGCCTGTCCCCGGGGACTTGGGAGGGGGCTTTTGGTTAGTTTGAGATAAGTGGAAATTGGTGGATTGTTCCTCAAACTTTATTGCTAAGAGGTGTTAGGTATCTAGAAATTCTAGGAATCAAGAAATCTTTTGGATAGTGTGTTCATTCCACTGAAGAGATCCACCCTAATGTGGCCAAATTCTGATCTGTTGTTAACATATCAGGTGATATGAATTGATATTTACCTAGCAGTGACTCATTTTTAGTGATATTGCTATAGTTATCCTCCACTCCTGGCCAAAGAAGACAGTCTTTGCCTGTTAAAATGTGACAGGATCTGGTGCCAACATGTTCCCTTTTGTTCTCTCTCAAAGCTGCCAGTGATGGGGGTGGCTCTTACCTCTGTGTCCACTACTTCTATGCCCATACTGCTTTCTCAAAGAAGTTTTATGTGTACATACTGGTGTAAGAGCATTGTGTGTGCTACATCGAACTACATTGCAATGAGGTCATGTTTTAACTTTCATACACAGATTAGATGAGTTTAAGCTACGCCTCAGATGTCGCACAGGTGTTTTTAAATGTCCTGGCCATTTAGGAATGCCCAGGGTTGCTTTGGAGCCAGTCTATTCACATTCTCCCATTCAGCTTGAAGGAGTCTCTGTGGATGGTGCCCTCATGACAACAGTGAGAATTACATACGGACTATTTCTTGGGGTGCCCCTTCCACCCATCTCCACCACAATGAGCAACAGTTTTCATGTGCAGAGAATTTTTAAACCATGGTCAGGCAATATATACAAACACATCCCAAAACAAATAAGCAAACAAAATTAGGATTTCTCATAAAGGAACAAACTCTGAAGAGCTATGACTATGCAAAAGCATAGACATCCTCTTACATTATAATAAGCAATTTAGCTCAAACATTTCCTGCTTAAATTTTTTTTTTTACAAATAGTTTATTGTCAAATTAGTTTCCACATAACACCCAGTGCTCATCCCCACAAGTGCCCTCCTCCATGCCCCTCCCCCCTCCCCCCTACATCCATCAGTTCTCAGTTTTTGTCAGCATTCAAGAGTCTCTCATGGTTTGCCTCTCTCCCTTTCCCCCACCATTTCCGCCCTTCTTCTCCCCCTTGTTCCTCCGTCAAGTTCCTCCTAATCCTCCTATACGTGCAAACATATGATATTTGTCCTTCTCTGCCTGACTTATTTCACTCAGCATAACACCCTCAAGGTCCATCCATGTTGCTACACATGGCCAGATTTCATTGTTTCTCATTGCCATGTAGTATTCCATGGTATAGATAAACCACATCTTCTTGATCCATTCGTCCGTTGATGGACACTTAGGCTCTTTCCATGTTTTGGCTATTGTTGAGAGTGCTGCTATGAACATTGGGGTACATGTGCTCCTATGCATCAGCATTTCTGTATCCCTTGGGTAAATTCCTAGCAGTGCTATTGCTGGGTCATAGGGGAGTTCTATTGTTAGTTTCCTGAGGAACCTCCACACTGTTTTCCAGAGGGGCTGTACCAGTTTACATTCCCACCAACAGTGTAGGAGGGTGCCCGTTTCTCCACATCCTCGCCAGCATCTCGAGTTCTCTGATTTGCTCATTTTAGCCACTCTGACTGGCGTGAGGTGGTATCTCAGTGTGGTTTTGATTTGTATTTCCCTGATGAGTAGGGATGCTGAACATCGTTTCATATGTTTGTTGGCCATCTGGATGTCCTCTTAGGAGAAGTGTCTATTTATATCTTCTGCCCATTTCTTTACTGGGTTGTTTGTTTTTTGGGTGTGGAGTTTGGTGAGTTCCTTATAGATTCTGGATATCAACCCTTTATCTGATATGTCGTTTGCAACTATCTTTTCCCATTCCGTTGGTTGCCTGTTAGTTTTGTGGGTTGTTTCCTTTGCCGTGCACCCTGCTTAAATTTTACATAACATTAATGAACTAGGAAGGTGGTTTTCCGAAAACTAAGGAAGATTCTGAGTCTTCACTTGTTGCAAAACAGAAAACCGTTCCCAGCTTTGAAATGATAGTTTAAAGTTTTTTTGTTTGTTTGTTTCTCTGTCTTCTACTTAGCTCTGGGTAGTCTCCTCTGGCAGTCTCTGAAAGAAGGCAGCTCCTCCCAAGCATGTATTGTGGGTCTGGGAACTCAGCCTGAGCCATCAGCAGAAACCTTGTTACTCCTCAGCATCTGCTCTTGGTATTCCTCCTGCTATCTCGTAAAGCTGCAAGGTCTCTATTATTCCAGAATCCATTAAAGGAAGTGCCTTGGTGAGATCTGCGTGCTTGTGCTCACTCTAGTTTGTAGCACCAAGATAGAACGCACCCATCTGCTGTTCTATGCTAGGAACTGAGAGCTACAGAAATGAACAAGGCAGAACAGGTTCTCCCTCCACAAGTTATTTGCTCATTGCAGAGTGGGATATCTGCTGATCAGCACTTTAACCATGCAGTCCAACCTAGTCACTAAGCGTGAGACACCTGACATGTGCATTCTGATGAGATGCTCTATGACACAGAAAGCATCACCTGTGAAATAATTTAACCAGAAAGTTGTAACCTAAATCACTCAACCTCAGTATTTAATAGAAAACACAGGTGGTAGAAGAAAACATTAAACTGCATCTCTCTCGCTCTCTCACACACACACACACACACACACACACAAACACACACACACACAATTAGACAGTGGAACATTCTGTAAGACATATGGCCTGCATTTTTCAAAAAGTCAATGTCATAAATAATAAAAATAATTGAGGGATTGCTTTACTTTAAATGAAGCTAAAGAGAAATAACCAAATGCAATGTATAAACCTTGATTAGATCCTAGTCAAATAAAACAAAACAAAATCTAGTTGTAAAAGACATCTTGGGGATAGTTGGGGAGAATTAAAATTAGAATTAGATAATGTTAGTGCTCACTTTGGCAGCACATATACTAAAATTGGAACGATACAGGGAAGATTATCATGGCTCTGTGCAAGGATGACATGCAAATTTGTGAAGTGTTCCATATTAAAAGAAAAGAATTGGATAGTGTCAGGAAATTATTTTTATTATTGATAATCTTATTATGGTTATGTAGGTGAATATCCTTATTTTTAGGAGACCCATGCTGAAATAATCAGTGGTGAAGTGTCTGGGTGTATAACTTACTTTCAAATTGTTCAGAAAAAAAGGCAAAAGTGTTAACAACTAATGAATATATATGAAGTTCATTCTATCATCCATTTCAACTTTTTGATTCAATAGTTTGACAATTTTCTTAATAAAGTTGAAGAAAAGAAGAAATAGAACATTAGACCTACAAAGTTTTGTTTTGTTCCTTACACACTAAGTGTTTTGGTTTTTAATGTATTTGTTTGTTTGTTGTTTTTGTTGTTATTGTTGTTGTCATTAATGCTATCAAGAGTGGCTACTGGAGTGCCCACAGGGGCAGCACCAGGAGCCAGTGTTTCATGGAAAAGTGCAGTTGCATTCTCGGTTCCAGCTGATTCAACCATTAAGTAGGTGGTGTAGAGAAAAGAAGAAAACCCTTTTTCCTTCTACTTTTCTAAGTTCTTGGCTGGAGCCTCTGTTACAAAAGACTGATGAACAAGAGAAAAACAAAAACAAAAAAAGTTTATTAACATGTGTATCTCATATGTATGGGAGAGACTCAGGGAAGAGTAACTCAAAGGGGTGGCTAGAACTTGAGCTTAAATACCGTTGTTAGCTAAAACAAAGGAAGTGTGAGGAGGCAAGTTATGGGGAAAATGACCAGGAAGAGTACAGGCAACAAAGGTAAGGTTTATTAATATAGATTTAAGTCAGCGCCTTCTCTATTGGTAAGTCATTTGTGATCTAAAGTCTTCCTTCTCTTTCTGGTACACCTTTACAAATGGAGATTTCCTTTATAAATGTAAATTTCCTTCATAAAATGGTAACTTCTACTCTGCTTTCAGAGTTTCTGCTGTGTCTGTTGTTTCTCAAAGAACATGAGTTGAAAGTAAATCTTAAACCAAAGAGACATATTTGGGGTGGCATATTCTGTATGTTTATTTATTTTGAAAGAAAGAGAGAACGTGAGCGAGTGTGGATGTGAGTAGGGGAGGGGCAGGGAGGGGGGAGGGAGAGAATCCCAAGCAGCCTCCACGCTGTCATCACAGAACCCAGTGCAGGGCTCAATCCCACCAACTGTGAAATCCTGATCTGAGCTGAGATCAAGAGTCAATGCTCAACTGACAACCACCCAGGCAACCCCATGTTCTGGTCTTTTACAGTGGTCTTTGCTCTGGACTTCTACCAGGTCCCCTTTACATGTCATTCACTGTGCTCAAGCTTTACAAGTATGATTTCATTAAAAACAAGCCAACAAACAAACAAATGATGCCTGTCTTCAGGAAGCTGATAATCTACTTAGGAGGTCTTTCATCAACAACCTGTAAACCAAGGAGGAAGAAAACCAGTATCATGACAGGAGAATCCAGAAAAAGACATTAATCCTCTTGGAGGATTTGGGAGGGATTTACAGAAAAGGAAGCTTTTGATTCCTCCTTGAAGGGTTTTGATAAGTGGGAGTGGGAGGAGGAGGCATTCTTGGATGGAGGGCCAGAGTGAGCAAAGGTCCAGATTGTTAAAAGTTCCAGTTAATGTGGAAAAACCATGTTGTCAGTACCTGTTTTGGAATTGAAGAGCCTGAGATTTTTGTAATTATTAGTGAGGTTGAACCCTTTTTCCCCTGTTCATGTTCTGCTCCTCCATTTACATTTTATATATTTGATCTTAGTTCTAGAACTTGTCCTTAGAGCTTGGTCCTAGGCTTGATGTTTCTCTAAATCTGTGACTCACAGAAAGGTCTTCCCTTTTGTTGTCTCCAAAAGAAAATGTTTGCTTAGCAGAGGTGCAGAATTTGCTTTGATTTTAAACCCTCCCGATGAATATTCAGGTGTTTGGCCATCCTATCCTTATTTGATTCAAGATAATTTGAAGAGAAAGGAGTTCTTGAGCCACAAAGCCCAAATCATGGTTTTTCACAATTTGCTCCAGATGGAGCAAGAAGTTCTGAAGCGCAACAACGTGTAAGTGATGTTATATAAAGCTGCTATTTTTTAATTCCAAAGTTATTTTTGTTACTAACTACAGATTGAATAAAAATACTGGTCAACTATTGACTGTGTGTCTTAATTAAAAAGCAGAGAGCACAGGTTTGGAAATTAAGCTAACTTGGGTTGGAATCTTGGCTTTCCATTTATTAACTGTGAGCCCAGGAGTAAGTGACTTAGCTTCTCTGAGATTCAATTTTATCTGTAAAATGCATGTAAGCAGAACATAGCCAAACCTTACTGGGCAGCTCAGATTTGGGCTCACCAAATAATGTTCCATTAAAAAAGAAGGAAAAAAACCATAAACCTAATTGAGAGAGGATTACAGAATAATCTGTTATGTTTCTTTGAAATCAGGACATGTTTTCAAATGATGGGGACTTGTAATTTTCTCCTCCCTCCCTCCCTTCCTTCCTTCTCTGTCTTACTTTTCTTTCTTTTATCTCTCTTCCTCTCTTTCCCTCTCTTTCTCCTCCCTCCCTCCCTCTCTCCCTCCCTCCCTCCCTTTTTTCCTTCCTGGCACTTAAAATAATGATGTACCTTGCCATTGGTTATATCTTATAAGGAGTGGTGTTTTAGATTAGATGAAATATGGCAGAGTCGTTAGTGAGGCTTTCCTGGAGCTATGAAAGAATAAGTTATATTTATTTCAGGTACTGGCACTTTGAAGTATCCTCTCCCAATAACCCACTCTTTCCCCCAATTCTCCTTTGTAGTGACCATGACATGTTCTTCTTTTTTCTCTCTAGCCTCTTCTTGGAGCCTGCCAGCCCTTTCCAGGGCCCTCCAATCCCTCCTCTCTACCCTCTCTTTCTCTTTACTGTCCGGTTCCAGACCTTAGTCAGCCCAGCTCCCTCCAGCTCCTCAGTGTCTCTGTCTCTTCATTTGAATTTAGCCTCCTCTCTCTTGGCTTCTTCATTTCCTGTCCCCAACAGCACCCACCAAGGAAAATAAAGAATCCTCCAAGGACTCTACCTTTCTAGAAGGTGAAGAGCAGGGAGGCAATTATAAATACTTAACATTTAACTTTTGTGTGTGGTTTCATAGATTATAACAGTATCTACCTCTTGGGGCTTTGGTGAGGATTAAAAGAGATAGGAAATATAAACATTTGGCATGTTGCTGGCATGGACTAAGAATTCAATCAATGTTAGCTATCATTATTTAATATTGTTCTAGAAATAAATGTACAATTAACATTGTAATAACACAGGAAAGGAAAAAAAGGCCAAAGGAGAAAGAATCACCCACTGCATATTAACACTGCATATTTTCCTAGTAGCAATATGCCATGGTGAAATTTGAGTTTTATGCTTTTCCAGTGACAGAGCATTCTTATGTATGAATCACAGTCCATAATGGGAGACATGAAGATGAAAAGAAAGTCATTATGCATTTGTAATGCATTTCAACATGCAGCATTCTGTGATATTTTTAGATCACCACAGAGAGGAACTTACTGTTGTCTTCTTCCTGTATCTAGCATGAATTTCTTTTTCTCCAGTAGAAGACCATTTGACAGAAACTTTTTGAAATTCAAAGGAATGCTACTGCCTTCTATTCTAATGAAGAATTTGAAGAGGGTTGTATAAAAAACTTTAAAAACTAGGACAATAATTTAAAATATGCTTTCCTTTTTACAGTCATGGAAGATAAGAGGTAAACTTTGCAGAGTTTAAAATCCAACCTGTGGGGACACGTGGGTGGCTCAGTCGGTTGAGTGTCCAACTCTTGATCTCGGCTCAGGTCATGATCTCACAATTCATAAAATCAAGCCCCACACTGGGCTCTGCACTGACAGTGTGGAACCTACTTGGGATTTTTCTTTCCCTCTCTTTCTCTGTCCCCCCCACCTCATGTGCACTCTCTCTCTCTCAAATTAAAAAAAAAAAACCTGAAAAAGTAAAATAAAATGCAACCTGTGGTCTTGGTTGTCATTTCACATCATGTGATTGGGGATTGGAAAGACTGCCTCAAAGGTTGACACCCTGCCATAGACTAAATGGTGTCGCCTGCTTCCCCCTGCCCCCCATCCACCAGCCGCCCAAATTCATAGGTTGAAGCCCTAACCTGAAATGTGATAGTATTTGGAGGTGGGGGTCTTCAAGAGGAGTTTAGAGTTAGATGAAGTGATTAGGGTAGGGCCCTTATGATGGGATGAAAGCCCTAATAAGCAATACTGGAGTGCTCTCTCTCTTCCTATATGCACAGAAGGAAGAGCTCACAGTGAGAAGGCAGTCTCCTGCAAGGCAAGAGAAGGAGCCTCAGGATGAAACCTACCCAGCTGGCACCTTGATCTTGGACTTCCCAGCCTTCGGAATTGAGAAATAAATTTCTGTTGTTTAGACCACTCAGTCATTGGTATTCTGTCATGGCAGCCCAAGTAGTCTAATACAGTCTGGTGTCCTTCCATAATGGAGGTCAACAGTAAGGTTAACAGCAGGCTTTCTTAGGCCAATTTCTCCATGCAACAGGACGTTTCCTAAAAGCAGTATGAAAGTTAAGACAATGTAAGAAGTAGAGAATATATGTGTAATATTGCAAAACAAAACCTAAGTTTGGTAAAACTCAAAATTAGGAAGTTTTGTTTTTAGAAATTGCAACATGGAACTTAACTGTTCCTTGATTTTTTTTTCTTTTTTTCTTTTGCTGGCTAACATATGGAGATTATGAATTGACACCAAATGCAAGAGTATTTTGCTGTCTCAACAAGTTTCACGCTACTGTTTCGGTAATGAAGAACCTGATAGCTGCTGAGAGCCTCTACCAAGGCCCCAGTCATTCTCTGACACCACAAACAGCCCTTGGAGTGTGTGCCTGGGGGGAACACTGAGGATCTATGCCCAAAAGATTTGCTCTGCCTTTAGGAAAACTGTATTCCTGTATTTTTCCCTAAAGGGAATTTCTAAATCCAGCTCTTTTTTTGCTCTGTGTGAGAGAGAGAGAATATAAATATTGTAAATA
The DNA here is from genome assembly GCF_008692635.1 of Crocuta crocuta. Lineage (NCBI taxonomy): Eukaryota > Metazoa > Chordata > Mammalia > Carnivora > Hyaenidae > Crocuta > Crocuta crocuta. Next base: position 11,683,265 of record NW_027530368.1, on the reverse strand, counting down.
TTGTAAATTTAGGAGCAATTTCCTTGAGAGCCATGTGACAGAAAAATCCCTCTTCCCTCTCTCCATTGTGTGATGTGATATATATATATAATCATTCTCTCCCATGTGTGGTGGGAGAAGAAAATTTTACCTTTTTAAAACAAGAACCAACTGCTGCCACCTTCCCATTCTACAGAAATGTCTTATTTTGTCTGAGTGGAATACCTTGCTGGTATTGGTGTTAAAGGTGAACACTCACGGGGCACCTAGCTAGCTCATTCAGTTTAGCGTCCAACTCTTGATCTGAGCTCAGGTCATGATCTCGGGGTTTGTGAGATTGAGCCCCTGGTGGGGCTCTGCACTGACAGTGCGGAGCCTGCTTGAGATTCTCTCTTTCCCTCTCTCTCTCTCTGCCCCTCCTCTGCTTGCACATGTGTGTGTGCATTCACTCTCTTTTTCTCTCTCAATAAACATAAACAAAAAGGGAACACTCACTCAGATCCAGACCTAAAGCTCAGGGCTACACTTTCCCCAGAAATAGCCCTGAGGGGTTGGGAAGAGAAGAGATAGAGGTTTAGAGAAGGGAATTTAGAACTGGATATTTACTATCCAGTTAGTACAGTGTGAGGCCCCAGAAGGGAGAACCAGCAAAACACTTAGAATGCAGGAAGGCCCTTGGGTTCTACTAGTAAATGTGAAAATGGTGGCTGCGTAGTGCTGTGAAGTAACCAATCACCTCCAAGTCCTTAGGAGTAATTACTTTAGGGGTGCGTGGGTAGCTCAGTTGGTTAAGTGTCCGACTTTAGCTCAGGTCATGATCTCACAGTTTGTGAGTTCGAGCCCCACATCAGGCTCTGTACTGACAGCTCAGAGTCTGGAGCCTGCTTCGGATTCTGTGTCTCACTCTCTCTCTGCCCCTCCCCTACTCTCACTCTGTCTCTCTCACAAATAAATAAAACATTAAAAAAAGAAAAAAGGGGTAACTGCTTTAGGCAGGTAATGGCTCTGGGAAATCAAGAGGGAGCTGGGTTCCAAGGCTGGGACCAAGAGAAGGAAACAGCCATAGTGCATGACACAGGTGTCAGTGGGAACAGGAAAATGGAAGGAAGTGGCCACCAGAAGGAAAACCCTGGAAGCCACAGTTTGATCCATTTGGATGTAAAGGTTAAAGGACTGGGTAACTCCCCGAGGCTGGGGACTTCCCAGCGCACACCTGAGAGACGCATCGCAAGGGTGCAGTGTACAGTTGAGTGCTGGAAGGGTCAGAGGCCCATCCAACCAGGGTGGGAGAAGGGGTCCAGAGGAAGGAGGACACAGCCACGTCCAGTCTGGCTCACCCTCTGGGGGAAAGTCAAGTCCCCATTCTTAAAACAGGGTCCAGATGTGAGTGGTAGATTTTGATGTTCTCATCAAACCTTGACTTGGAGATGTCAGAGGGCCTAGAGTTTGGCAACTGGTCAGATTGCACTGTTTTCGTGGATGTTGTAGGGCTAGGAGGGAGATGTGGGAGAGTCACCAGGCCTTGTAATTTCTGGGCACAGAGCATGAAGTAGGTAATACCTTAACTGTGATAGAATCAGAAGTCAGACTGTTTTTATGCTTCTTAAATTCCTCCTGTTATTCCCTTGCTTTCATATTTAGCAGTCATTTTGAAAGCCTGCTTCCACTGAGCTACAAGTCTCAAAGTAAAATTTTCCAAAAGGTAAAGACAGAGCTCTCAAACAAACATACAGTGAGCCCTTATTGAAATTTATGTAGCTCACTAGGGATGCCTGGGCAGCTCAGTCAGTTAAGCATCTAACTCTTGGTTTCGGCTCAGGTCATGATCTCATTGTTCATGGGATTGAGTCCCACACCAGGCTCTGTGCTCACAGGGTGGAGTCTGCTTAAGATTCTCCCTTTCTCTCCTTCTGCCCCACCCCCCAAAATAAATAAATAACTATTCAAAACATTTAAAAATTATTTAGTTCACTAATAAGGGACCAACATGATGACAAAGCTATTTCTAGGAAGAATAGACCAAAGTATATCTGTTGAGTGAAGAGAATGCTGGGATAAGATGGCTGAGTTAGATACTGAAAGGCCCATGACCTCACAGGGCAATCAGACTGCGTATTTTTTCTATTAGACAGAAATCATTTACTTCTTTACCGGAAAAAAAAAAAAAAGTCATTTGCAAAACATGGCACTCATTTACACATGAGATGTAACTTTACAGAACTAACCCTAATCAATTGTAAATAGTAGGTCAAAGTTACCTCCCTTGGAAAATTAGATGACACATAGGCAGATTGTTAGACAGACTCACAGTCATGTGGCTTTGAAAGAGTACTTAGTAACCTTTTTGCTGAATTTCCAATTTTTGAATAATTTTTCTTAACAAAGGGAAGTAAGGGACTAGACAGTGTCCTCACCTATGTCAGAGAATTAAAGCATCAGAGTCCTGGAGTGACCACAATGGGCTTGATGTAATATGAGGAAAGAAGCCCAGAAGTGGGTGTAACTCCAGGAAAAGAAGGGAATGCCTGCTGAGCCCTCGCCCACTGGGGATTCTTTTCCTTCTACAACTGCACCTTTCTGTTGCCGATCTTATGAAGATACTGCTGGTCTCTTAAATCTACCAAGAACCTCACTGCCACCACTTGGGGACCCTTGATCTGGCACTGGGCTGAAAACATGGAGAACACAAGCACTGCCCTATCCAGTAGGGGTGGGAAAGTTAAATGCTAAAGCTTCTTTGAGGACAATTTGGCAATATCTACCAACATTTTTTTTATTGTGATCAAATATATATAACATAAAATTTACCATTTTTAGGTGCATAGTTCTGTGGTATTAGGTTCACTCACATTGTTGCACAACCGTCACCACCATCCATCTCCAGGACTCTTAATTTTCCCCAGCTGAAACTGCCAGAGAAACTCTCCATTCCTCCTCTTCTCAGCCCCTGGCACCCCCATTCTACTTTGTCTCTGCAAATTTGACTACTCAAGGTACCTCATATAAGTGGAATTATACAATATTTGTCCTTTTGTGTCTGGCTTATTTCTCTCAGTATAATGTCTCCAAGGTCTGTCCAGGTTGTAGTGTGTGTCAGAATTTCATCTTTTTAAAGGCTGAGTAATATTCCATTGTATGTGTGTACTCTATTTTGTTTATCTATCCATCCATTGATGTCTATCAACATTTTGAATGAACAAACTCTTTTGATCCAGCAAGTCTACTGCAAAAACTTTGTCCTATGAGTATACTTGCACATATACATGCAAATGGATATGAGAGTGTTGTTGCAGAACCCTCTTGGTTGCTGTCTGATAGATACTTCACCCTTCTTGCCAGAAGGACCTTGAGTTGGTTTATGTATCAGGAAGCACCAGGCTCAAGAAAAGCATGCCTTTCCCCAGCCCTGGAGGATCAGTCTTGATGGGAATAAGACAATAATGATAATTCTATTCCCCTTTGTCAGTGATTGGTTTATGGGTGGCGTAGTCTAGCCAATGATATGTGAGGGGAAGTCTGCAGCATGGCTTCTGGGAAGATTTCTTCTTCTGGAGAAAAGGAGATGTGTAAGGAGATCTTCTCTTTGAACAGAATTGGATGATGATAGGATGTCTGGAACTGTGGCAGTCATTTTACTTCCAAACTCACAGCAAAAAAAACCCCAGCACTCTGAGGATGGCAAGAGAAAAGAGAAAGCATCTGGTCTCTTAAGGACATTGTTGTGCCTCTTAATTAATCTCCCCTGAGACCACCTAGCTCTGGATCTCTTGTTATATAAGTTAATAAATCCTGTGGTTTAAACTACCTTTAGTTGGTTTTTCTGTTACTTTCACCCTAAAACACTCCAATTATGACAGTGTTTATTGCATTTGCAATAGCAAACACCCTATTAATCAGTAGAGGACTCATTAAGTAAATTATGGTACATCCATACAATGGAATGCTACACACTTATAAAACAGGAAAAAGTAAATCTATGCAGATATGGAATAGGTTGTAGAAATAGTGGGAATATCAAAGTGCATATTTGTATGCATATTTTTTGTTAAAAATATATAGATATCTATGCATACATACATATACATATATATGTTTATGTAAGGAGAAAATTTATACAAAAGTGTGCAACCGATTATTAATAATGTATCTCTGGGGGTGCTAGGATGGAAAGGAGACTCACTTATTTTTTTTTTTTAATTTTATTTATTTATTTTGAGAGAGAGTGAGCAGGGAAGGGGCAGAGAGAATGGGAGACAGAATCCCAAGCAGGCTCTGCAGCTATCAGCACAGAGCCTGATGCCAAGCTTGAATTCATGAACCATGAGATCATGACCTGAGCTGAAACCAAGAATCAGATGCTTAAATGACTGAACAACCCAGGAGCCCTGAGACTCACTTATTATTTTTATTTTGGTAAAGTTTACATTTTTATACCAAGACAATGCTTTATTTCTTAAATAAAGTTTTTAAAACCCAACAGTTTAAAAATACCACCAGCACAACACTAATAGTAGTTCAGGGTATAAATTGACAGTTTTCAGGCACTGTCTTTTGAGTTGAACCAGCCACTGATACACTTGGCTTCAGAAGGTAGAGCCAGGACTCTCAAAGAGGCACATTGTGGGGAGTCTGGTCCAAGAAAACTCATTCCCAAGCATAGGTTTAATTAGGTCCCCCAATTTGCCTTTTGTAACTCTTCTGGGACTGACAATCAGCCAGGAAACACTGGCGTGGGCATGTCAGTTATTTATGGTTGGTGTCCATTCTCACTGGGCCAGTGCCCTTTTGGATTTCTTTGTGTCCATGATGGACCAGTCATTAAATATTTTATTTTTATTTCTTTTATTTTTTCATTTAAAAAATTTAATTTTTTATATATAAATATTTTTTTTTTTTTTTGAGAGAGAGAGAGAGAGAGCATGAGCAGGAGAGGGGCAGAGAGGGAGAGAGAGAGAACCCCAAGCAGGCTCCCCACTGCCTGTGTAGAGCCTGACGCCAGGCTTGAACTCACAAACCATGAGATCATGACCTGAGCCCAAATCAAGAGTTGGACACTTAACCGAGTGAGAGACCAAGGTGCCCCAAGTATTTTAAATATCATCTCTGACTTATCCTATTCAACATGGCTTTTCCCTAGCATTTCTAGTAGCTTCAACCATCTGATTATAACCTCAACTCCTGGTTTTTAACCTTATCTCTTGATAGTGAGTGTTATCTGGGATGTATCTGGTAGCAGATAATGGAATATCAACTAAAATAGCTTCAACAATACAGACTTAATTATTTCATATAACAAGTCTGGTAGTGAGATTCAGGGTGAATTGGATGGTTCATTGATGTCACTGAAGATCTGAAGTCTCATCTTGTCTTTCTATCATTTCAGCATGTTGGCCATGTCTCCTGTCATGGTCACAAGATGGCTGCTGAGGCACCAAGTGTTGTCTTCATAGACAGCCTCCTAACATGAAGGTTAAGGAGGAGGATGTACGGGGTCTTTTCCTTTTATGAATCTCTCTCTTTCTTATTTTTAACCAAAGAGTAAAATCTTCCTTAACAGACACTTGTGGGCTTTCAGTTACGTTTTATTGGCCAGAACTGGGTTATGTGGCTACTCTTATACCAATTACTGATAAAGAGGGAGAGCTTTGGACCAATTATAGTTCATCTTTTTCAGCTGGGCTTACTGACCCTGAATCAAATCAGGTTTCCATTAATAAGAAAGAAGAAGAAATGGCAACTGAGAAGAAACCAGCTAAGACTGCTACTCATAGCTCTTTAGTTGGTATTGTTTTTAATTTGGAATTCTGCCAACAGTCTGTTTCTCCTTGTTCTTGTTTAAAAGTAATCTCTGTGTGTTTCTTATTACAAAAGTGATGTATACTGATTGCTCATCAGGGAGAACATAGAATATATAGAAGAAAATAAAAAACAACTTGTGTGTTTATGTATGGATATATATAGTTTACACAAAATTGGGACTGTATTATTTATAATTTAGTTTAGTTTCCTATCTATTTTCATTTAAAATTTTATGATGAACCTGCTGTTTCTTGCTGTTTCCCTCCTGGTCCCAGCCCTTCTCTCCACATGTCCAAAGGAAAGGAAAAGAAGCACAGAACATATCATGAGTCTCCATTAAGTGATTAATGAGCTAAAACTCACTTTAAAAAAATGTTTATTTTTGAGAGAGAACGAGTGCCCACACATGCATGCGAGTGGAGGAGGGGCAGAGAGAGAGAGAGGAAGGCAGAGGATCTGAAGCACTCTCTGCATTGACAATAGAGAGCCTGATGCAGGGCTTGAACTCAACAAACCACAAGATCATGACAAACTATTCCCTGAGCTTAACCCACTGTGCCACTCAGGTACCCCTAAAATTCACTTTTGATTTGAGAATGTCCTGACTTGCTAGTTCATAACTGGTGTCCACATGGGGCATGCCATCTTATCACTTTCCACCCAAGAGTTCCTCTCAGAGTCCCAGGACATTGGGACACCTATGTTGAGAAAGAAAGAGATAGAGAGAGAGAAAATATACTCTACTCTTCTCCATCTGACTAAAGCTTGACACTGGGAGTGACCTCCCCCTCTTTGAGAATCCTGGCCTCACCTTTGTACGTCTCAGCAAGGCACCTCCACCTTCATTCAATCAGTGGGTGATAACACCAACTGTTGTGCAAAAAAGTAGACACATCTACTGTTGGTGATCTCTGTCTCCACAGAACATTGCTTATACCTTCATCATGTGTGTCATTATGTTGACTCTAGGGAGGCAAACGTGGGAGAATCTCTCCTGTTGAGCTGGATCTTTGAGATCTCCAGCAAAGGAGCCATTTGTCCTTGACAAAAGTTGCCTGATTGCTCACTGTGTCCACAGCACATTATCACCTCAGGTGGTTTTACCTTAGAAAAAACACTGTCTACAGTGGTGCTATGGACTCTCTGTTATCATTATTTGTAGCTTACTTTGGCCACGGGGGTCAGTGGAGATGAGTGCCTATTGTTAATATGCTTAGACCTACTGTTTGAAGACAATTGGCCTCAAAGCCCAAAGTGAAAGAGAAAAAACAACAAAAGATGGTAAAAGTGATAGTTTTTCTCACTTCTATCCACCCAAGCCATAGAATTTGAGCACCATTTTTTAGGTGTTGGAGAGCTATGAAAGTCTTTACTGAGCTTTATGAGGACCCACCTGGCCACATGTGGCAGACAATATGTCTCCAAAGATGGCCCCAACAATATCTTCCATCCCACATGCTCTTCTGCAATGTGACCTTGCTACTCCTTCATCCAGAGATGGGTCTAACGGGTCACCTATCCTTGAATCTGGCTGGCTTTAGTGGCTCCCAGGTAAGGTAGCCAGGTTTAGCAAATAAAAATACAAGATGCCCAGTTAAATTTTGATTGCAGATACACAAGGAATGATCTTTTTATGTAGGTATGTCTCATGCAACATTTGTATTTTATTTAACATCCCTCTTCTCATGTAACCAATTGAATGTGACACAAGGGTTGCACGTGACTTCTAAAGCTAGGTTAGAGGAAGCCTTGAAGCTTCTGTCTTGGTCTCTTAGAACACTTGCTCTATTGTTGCTGCCTTTCAGGATGCACCCTCATGGAAACCATGCTGTAAGAAGCCCAAACCTCATGTAGATTCTTCTCTCAAATATCCCAGCCCAGGTGCCAGGCACATGGGTAAAGACACCTCCAGAGCAGGCTTACCAACAGAACTTTCTATGATGATGGAAATGTTCTATATCTATACTGTCCAATACAGTAGCTACTACCACATGTGTGTTCAGTACAGTCAGTAGCCACATGTGGCCGTTGAAACTTAAAATGTGGGCAGTGCCACCGAGTACTAAATTTTAAATTTTATTTAATTTAAATTAATTTAAATGTACATTTAAATAGCCACATATGACTACTGTTTGGATATTGTAGTTCTTTTTTTTTTTTTTTTTAATGTTTACTTATTTTTGAGAGAGAAAGAGACAGAGTGTGAATGGGGGGCAGGTCAGAGAGTGGGAGACACAGATCCAAAGTAGGCTCCAGGCTCTGAGCTGTCAATACAGAGCCCGATGTGGGGCTTCCACTGCAAGATCATGACATAAGCTGAAGTTGGACGCTTAACCGACTGAGCCGCCCAGGTGTCCCTGGACACTGTAGTTCTAAGTGGTTTCAGTTCCCAGCCCTTGGAATCACCCCTACTTGTTTGAATCTTTCCAGCTGAAGCTTCAGGTATTTAGATACAGAGAAAACACACCTCAACAGTGCTCTGTCCAAATCCCAACCCACAGAATCCGGAACATTAATAAGATTGTTATACGTTGCCAAGTTTGTGGTGGTTTATTATGCAGCAATAGATAGTCAGAACAAAGTGAAATGTACCAAGAAAGACTATCTAGAGGAGGATTCCAAATCCCAAAGCCCCAGGTCCAGGAAGGAAGTAAATGAAGACAACAGCCCCAGGTGATTGTAGCCAAGACCCATGAAAAGGGCTAAGGATCAGCAATCTTGTTAAACAGTGTTCTCCAATTCCTGGTGTCCCAGAAAAGCCTCAGGCTGGAGGGTGAAGATTTCTACCGCCCAGACTCTACTTCTTACCAGGGGTGACATCTTAAGCCACTTTTGATTTTGAGTCCCAATTTTTTTTTAAAGTTTATTTATTTTGAGAGAGAAAGTGTGAGGGCATGAGCAGGGGAGGGACAAAGACAGAGGGAGAGAGAGAAGACCCCAAGCAGCATCCCCAGTGTCAGCACAGATCACAATGTGGCTCAGTCCTGCAAACCGTGAGATCATGACCTGAGCTGAAATCAAGAGTTGGACTCTTAACGGATTGAGTCACCCAGGTGTCCCGAGCCTAAATTTCTCAACCTATAAAGTGGGATTAAAATGACCTATCTACAAAGGTTGGCTTAGCATGCTGTTGGAGGATCCACAGAGCCTGTGGAACAAAGGCACATTGTTTGCTCCCCGCACTGGAATCCATCTCTCATATACCTGCTCAGGCCTCTGCTCCCTAACAGCTTTGCAAACCTACTACAGCAGTTCATGTTTTACTTACAGGAGCTCTGTGGTCTTAGGAATCAAATTCTTATTAAACACACACTGGTCTTGAATTGAGTTGCTCTGGAAAATTGCCAGATGCACCAGAAAAATCATTTGGGCGTTTAGATGAAACCTCACCATTCAAAGAAACCTCATTGGTTTTTCTAAGTGTCTTGTAGGACCCCGTAGAAAATTTCTGCGGGGGTTTTTAGCTCTGAGTTGCACACTCTCCTGAAGCTGGTTTCCAATGGTGATCATCCAAATGGACTTGGGGTGCAAGGCTCCACTTGCCCTGGCAGACATCTGAGGGAGGGTCTCAGTGTTCTCTCAGATGTAGGAGACGTCAGGGGAATGGTTGTTTGGAACTAGATTCTGGTCAACAAGGAGCAGTGAGCCCATGCATGATATCTAGGGAAGAACATTTGGCATGCATATAGTCCATGTGCCCTCGACTTCAGGAAGGAGATCTCAAGAAAGTTCAGGGGAAGGATGGACATGATCCCATGTCCTGAGTGGATAGAGGAGAGACTTTAGAATGAGACAGCAGGTTTGTATCCTGCCTCGGCTGCTTACAGAATCATTGATCCCTGGACACTGTAGTTCTAAGTGATTTCAGGTTCCAGCCCTTGGAATCACCCCTACTTGTTTGAGTCTTTCTAGCTGAAGCTTCAGGTATTTAGATACAGAGAAAACACACCCCAACAGTGCTCTGTCCAAATCCCAACCCGCAGAATCCGGAACATTAATAAGAAGGTTGTTATACGTTGCCAAGTTTGTGGTGGTTTATTATGCAGCAGTAGATAGTCAGAACAAAGTGAAATGTACCAAGAAAGACTATCTAGAGGAGGATTCCATATCCCAAAGCCCCAGGTCCAGGAAGGAAGTAAACAGCTCCAGGTGATTGTAGCCAAGACCCATGAAAAGGACTAAGAATCTCATCTCAGTTATCTTATCTGTGAAAGGGGTGTGATACTTCCCAGGGTGTTATTGAGAGCAAACTGGGGTACAAGAAAACAGACATTTAGCCAATATTCAAAAGAATATCAAAATATTCAGTAGATAATAAAACGTATCAAATACATACTCAATGAGGGAATATCCATAAATTAATAGATATTTGGTAAATATAGANGGGGGGGGGGGGGGTGGGGCTTTAGAAAATGTCACATGAAAACTTTGCAGCATCTTGGTGCTAAATGAAAGGGCAGGCAGCAAAACTGGTTAGAAATCAAACAGGGACGGGCGCCTGGGTGGCTCAGTCTTAAGGGTGAATGACTCTTGATCTCGGGGTCATGAGTTCAAGCCCCAAACTGAGTGTAGAGATTGCTTCAATAAGTAAATATAAAAAAAAAAAAAAATCAAACAGGGATGTGGCCCCACTTTTCTACCTGCAAATAAGCAAAGAGGAAAACGAGTAAAACTCCCCATTTGGGAGCTTAGATTCCCTCACCTTTCTGGGTAGCAGGTTAGTCACCTGAACTGCTGGGGGGCAGTTTAACAATTTCTCCGTATCTTAAAAATCCAGCAGGCTCCTTCTCTCTTGAAATTTATTGTAAGACAGTAATAAGAGAAGAAAATCAAGAGGTGAGTTCAAGCATGCTGTTGATAAAGAGTAAAAAACTGGCAACAGCCTAAGTACCTAGTAATAAGAGGTGGTTAAATAATTGTTGTAGCCATATAATAGCATATATGTAGCCATAAAAGTAGACAGTGTAGATTTATGTTTATTGACATGGACAGATATTCAAAAACTGTTATCTGACAAATACATCTTAACAAATAATATAAATATTATAGTCTTTTTTTTTTTAGTATTTATGTTATACAGACTGGGAAAGATACTTATGTAAATATTCAGTGCTTATGATTGATTGGTTGATAGCATGTGCTTTTGATTGACATATAATTCATACACCATAAGCTTCACCATTTTCAAGTGTACAGTTTAGTAGCTTTTATTATACTCAGAGTAGTGCAAAATCTTCACTATCTAATTCCACAACATTTTCCTTACCTGCACATTTCATAACCCATATCCATTAGTGGTCACTCGTCTCCCCAGTCTTTGGCAACCACTAATCTTTTTTGTCTCTATCAATTTGTGTATTCTGGATATTTTATATGAATGGAATTATACACTGTGCAGCCTTTTGCATCTGGCTTCGTTTAGTATAATGTCTTTGAGATTCACAGTGTTGTAGTGTATATCAACACTTCATTCCTTTTCATGGCTGAATCAATATTCCATTGAATATGACATATGCCACATTTTATATATTTTGTTTATTTTTTAAAAATGTTTATTTATTTTTGCAGTGGGGGAGGGGAAAGCAGAGAGGGAGACACAGAATCTGAAACAGGCTCCAGGCTCTGAGCTGTCAGCACAGAGCCCGACGCGGGGCTCGAACTCATGAACCATGAGATCATGACCTGAGCTGAGGTCAGACGCCCAACCGACAGAGCCACCTAGGTGCCCCTGCCACATTTATCTGTCCATCAGCTGGTGGACATCAGGTTGATTCCATTTTTTAGCTATCATGAATGCTGCTGTGAACATTCGAGTTTTTATGTGAGCATGTATTTCCAGTTCTTTGGGGTATATACTTAGTAGTAGAATCTCTGGGTCGTATGGTAATACTATATTTAACTTTTTAAGTAATGACCAAATTGTTTTCTACAACAGTTGTACCGATTCACATTCCTACCAGGAATATATGAGGTTTCCAATTTCCCCACATCCTGGCCAACACTTGTTTTTGTTTTTTTGTTTTTGTTTTTCCTTCTTCTGGGTTTTTGATAATTAACCATTCTAATGGGTACAAAGCCATATCTCACGGTGGCTTTGAATCGCATTTCTCTAATGACTAGTGCTGTTGAGTGTTATTTTGTGTGCTTATTGATCATTTATATGTCTGCTTCAGAAAAATGTCTATTCAAATCCCTTCTCAGTTGGTGGGATTTGGGTTGTTTCCCCACATTTCTGGTTTATAGGTAATTATGAGTTACCTGTGTCATAATGAATGAGAGCATCAGGATGAAGTCTGGGGTGGCTGCACAGTGGCCTCTTCGGGGGCCCCTCAAAGTAGAGCCACTAGTGTGGGCCTTGGCTCCCTGGCAGGATTTATCCCACTTAGTCAGGGGTGACTCTCCTAGACGGGCAGAGGTCCCTTCTGGCCCTGGCTAAGAGGCATGTTATCAGGAGGAAAAGACAATAATCAGAGGTGGGTCCTGATTACAGAGAGAAAATTCAGAGTCTGACTGAGGGTCCTGGTGGCAGGTGGAGCAGGCTCAGGTCTGAGAGTGTCTCAGCAGCAGGCTGGGTATGGCCACGGAGGAGAGTTGCTCTGAGACACCAGTGCAGGCCCCAGCCTAACGTGGGCCAGGTGTGGGCCACACTCTCCAAAACAGAGAAGGCATCCTTCCTTCAGTTAGAATGCTCATTTTGAAGACACCGCTGCAATAACTCTATTTATTTTGCTTAAAACAGTTTCCTTCCTTTTCCTTATGATGCGAACTGACCATTTAGCAATCTGATTTGGCCATTTGGCCATCCTCTGGGTTTTTTGGTTAGTCTGGAATCCTTCAAGGGTCATACCAACCTCCTACTGGAATGTTTGCTCCACTGAAAGTAAGCCTGACACCAAAGTCCACCAAATACATAAGTGCTTTCTAGCAAATAGCCACCCAAACAGTTGATACAATCTGTTAGGAAAGTCCTGCTTTCTGCCCTGAGAACCCACCTGTCCCCCTTTACTGAAAGGGCCTCTCTGAGATGATGTCACACTTTCTGGGCTCCAGGGTCAGCTAGCCTTGTGGTCGAGGCAGATAACAGGCCCCTTGGTGACGTGGGAGGACACTGGACGGCCAGGGCCTAGGCCTCAAATACTTCTGCTGGACAACAGAAGCCTGCCTGCTATACCCTTAGGATTCCTTGTAGCCACCTGTACCCCTTCTTAGCCAATCGTAGCATCCTGACTGACTACGGTGTGACTTGATGTGATTATGATATGGTGCATATCCTGAAACTGCATTTCTAACTCCCTTAGTCCCAACTAACAAACCCTCTGGTGTAGACTTTGATAGCATTTTGAAACACACTAAATAACCACTCTGGAGTGTTATTCATAATTAGGGTGTTTCAAATATTAACAGATCACCCTGAGGTAGGTTAAAGTTAAAGTAAGTAACAAAAACTTGTAGAAGGAAACAGAATAAATTCATAAAAATGTGATAGGCAAAACTTCACTTGTCAGGACCCACAGCACAAAAACATCTCTGCTACAAAAGAAAAGTGACAAATTAAAATTCACTAAAATAGGGGCGCCTGGGTGGCTTAGTTGGTTAAGCGTCCGACTTTCGCTTAGGTCATGATCTCACGGTTCGTGGGTTCGAGCCCCGCGTCGGGCTCTGTGCTGACTGCCAGCTCAGAGCCTGGAGCCTGTTTCAGAGTCTGTGACTCCCTCTCTCTCTGACCCTCCCCTACTCATGCTGTCTCTCTCCTAGAAATAAATAAAACATTTAAAAAAAATTTTAAAAAAAATAAATAAAAATAAAATTCACTAAAATAAAAAATGTCCAAAAAATAATCTACTCTTTGGAAAACACATTTTAAAAGAAAATGAAAAATATACTGAGTACCGGAAGAAAATATTTGCAATGCATATATCTGACCCAGGACTTGTATTTAGAATATGTAACAGATTCTTACAATTCAATGATAATAAGGAAAACAGCCCATTTTTAAAATGACCAAAAGGGTGCCAGATATATTGGAGTTTTTGTATTATCTTTACAACTTTTCTGCAAATCTGTAGTTATCCCAAAATAAAGTTTATTTTAAAAATGTGAGCAAGAAATTTGACCAGATACTTTACAAAAGAGATATACAAGGGGTACCTGGCTGGCTTGGTCGGTAGAGCATGCAACTTTTGATATTGGAGTCGTGGGTTCAAGCCCCAAGTTGGGTGTAGAGGTTACTAAAAGAAATAAACGAACTTTAAAAAAGAAGATACACCCAATAAGTATATAAAAAGTATATATAAGATGCCCAATAGGCATATGAGAAGATACTCAATATCATTAATCATCAGAAAAATGCACATTAAAATCATACTACTGTATATCCATTAGAGTAACTAATATTAAAAAGATTGACAAAACCAAGTATTGGCAAGGAGTGGAACGACTGGAACTCTTACAGATTGGTGGTAGAAACGTAAAATGAGAAAACCACTTTGGAAAACAGTTTGGCAGCTTTTTAAAAAGTAAAGTATATATTTATCATAGGACCTTGCAATTCTTCTTCTAGATATTTACCCAAGAAACATGAAAAGTTTCTTGCCCACAAAAAGACTTATACATGAATGGTTTTAAGATTTTTTTAAGTGTTTATTTATTTTTGAGAGAGCAAGACACAGTGCGAGTGGGAGATGGGAGAGAGGGAGACATAGAATCCAAAGCAGGCTCCAGGCTCTGAGCTGTCAGCACAGGGCTGCTGACTCGAACGCAGGGCTCGAACCCTTAAACAGTGAGTTCAGACCTGAGCCAAAGTTGGATACAACCAACTGAGCCACCCAGGTGCCCCTTTATACATGTATGTTTGTAGGAACTTTATTTTATTACTATTATTATTTTTAAATGTTTATTTATTTTTGAGAAAGAGAGAGAGAAAGGGAGGGGTGAAGGGAGAGAGAATCCCAAGTCGACTCCGTGGTATCAGCTCAAGCCTGCTGCGGGGCTCCATCTCAGGGACTGTGAGATCATGACCTGAGCCAAAATCAAAAGTCGAACGGTCAACAGATTGAGCCACCCAGGAGCCCCAAGAAAACTACCCAAACCTCTCACAACAGATGAATGAAGAAACAGATTATGATGTAGTTATAAAAGGGGTTACTACTCAGCAATAAGAATGAACCACTGTCCACACATGAAAACACGGACACTTCTCCAGAATATCATGCTAAGCAAATGAAGGCAGGTATGAAAAGGTAGCGTATTGTGTAATTCCGCAGATATGAAATCGCCAGGGGCTGAGGATCGGATAAAGGCATTGACTGGAGAGGGGCACAGGGGAACTTTGGGGGGTGATGAGAGTATTCTGTAACTTGATTATGATGCGGGTTGCATGAGCAAATGAGTCTGTAAATAGACTAATAGAACTGCACACTAAAAAAGGTGCATTTTGTTGTGTGTAAATTACACCTGAAAACTTTACTTTTTAGAAGAAATGGAAGAAGAGGAATAGGAAGAAGGAAGAGAAAAGGAGAAGGGGGAGAAAGAGGAGGAGGGGCCGAGGGAGGAGGAGTGGAAGGAAGAAACTTAACACACAGGAATGATAATATTCCCAGTGGAGCCATCACCAACCTGGTCCCTGTCACTGTTAAGTGCAGGGGTGGGAATGGAAAAGTACAAGACCTTCCCCCGTCTATAGGGGCCGAGTCCATTGGAGAAGTGCAATTTTCTTCAAGATCTCCCCAAGTGTGATGAATGACAAAGCGAATCTCACCTGGTCCTGCCCACTGGGGTTGGAAGGAAAGAGTCTCTGTGGTTTGTTAGGGTTCCGTCCTTCCTCTCCTGTATCACCGCACCCCCCACACCCTGTAGGTGCACAGGACCCCAGGCCGCACAGGCTCGGGAAGAGCCGTTTCTATGCAGCAAGGGCTGTCCTCCCAGTGCCCTGTGTCCCCGGCCTGGTGACCTGTCCAGGGTGGAACTCCTCTTCTTTCAAACTAAGCTAGGACACAGCTGTGTGGGGAGTCTTAAGGCTACCATCCCATTGCTCTGTCTCTCACCCTCAAGGCACTTCTGCTCCTGGGGTGCAAATCCCTATCATGGGACCTGTGCGGCCGTCTTCCTTTCCTGCTCCCCTCTCCAGCTGCTCCCAGGTCCTACCACTAGCTCTTTATCCACTTGATAAAAATAATAAAAGCCCGCCTCTCTGAGCTCGAGAAATCTAAACCCACAGGATGTAAGTCCCGCTTATCCATTAGGAGGAACAGGGATATTTTATTTCTCATTACGAGCCTACAGCCCAGAAAACAAGGGATTGGTGAGTTTCTCAGGCTGGTTTTTCTATCAGACTCCTGCAAAGGCCCTGTTCTAAAACACAAAGAAGAGAGAGAGAGAAGGTGCTGGATGTCTGGTGGGGTGAGAGGCCGCAGAGAGCAGTCAGTGTGTGTCAGCGGAGGGAGTGGCTTTGTGAAGGTGAGGCCAGGGGCAGGTAACCTGAGCTCCGGGGCAGACACCACCTCGGTGTCCTGGCTCTGTGCCCGGTCTGTCTGAGGCCAGCATCTTGTTGGCTGAAACGTGTGTGGTTACAAGAGAAAGGAAACAGTGTTGGGTGACAGAGTAGATGGTTTTGGGAGGTTGAGCCCAAAGAAATCCCGGCATTGGGGCATTAGAGGGAGGCGGCAATTGCAGAGAATCAGAAAGTTGGTCCATAATTCAGAATGAGATGAGGGAGGGCACCAAACTCCCACCCAGCCTCCCACTGCCAGCTGGTGGGAAAGGGAAGCAGGTGTATTCCTTGCTGTGTGTAACCTGCCCACCCCCAGGATTTCTAAGAAATACTGGGCTTGTATTTCTTGTTTCTCCTGGGAGCCAGATGTGTAATAATTGGGGTACATTTTAACTTGAAAAGGCAAAAACATCCTTCCAGCTGCATCCGCCTTTTCCTTCCAGGGCCAGAATAATGTAGGAAGAGAGCTGGGTTCGGAAATCAAATGGAAAGTGCTTTTGTTTCTGGAGACTAGGAAAGAACTGTCAGAGCCAAGTCCTCATCTCTAAAAGGAAAACATAAATGTGCTGTAAGTCCTTCTTAATAATTCAGAGACCAAACTGAGCCAACCAGAAGCTGAAGTGAACAATCAAATATGCCCACACTCTTTTTTTATCAGCTTGCAAATGTCCTGGTTGGCACCTGCTTGGAGAGGAGCAATCAGAGGGCAAATGGCGTGAAACCATTCATTTGTTCATTCATTCATTCGTTCATTCGTTCGCTCGTTCGTTCAATAACATTTTCATGATTCTTAACCTTATACCATGCAGACTCAGCTAAAAGCTGAGGATACACATTGGAACAAGGCAAATGTCCCTCTGCCTCAGGGACCTTGGGATCTATGCCATAGTTCTCAGACTTGAATGTGCTTCAGACTCCCCTAGATGGCTTGTTAAAACACAGATTGCTGGGGCTCATCTCTGGAGTTTACAATTCGATAGATCTGGGATGGCTTAAGAATTTGCATTTCCAGGGGCGCCTGAGTGGCTTAGTCGGTTAAGCATCTGACTTTCGCTTAGGTCATGATCTCACGGTTCGTGGGTTCGAGCCCCGCGTCGGGCTCTGTGCTGACTGCCAGCTCAGAGCCTGGAGCCTATTTCAGAGTCTGTGTCTCCCTCTCTCTCTGACCCTCCCCTGCTCACGCTGCCTCTCTCTCTCTCTCTCCTAGAAATAAATAAAAATATTAACAAAAAAAAAGAATTTGCGTTTCCAGCAAGTCCGCATGTGCTGCTGATGCTGCTGGTCCTGGAACCTTTGAGAACCACTGGTCTAGGCCATCGTTTCACCCAACTATTTTTACATCGTGGCACAACATGGCTCACTTGGGTAAACTGGAGGAAATTTGGAGCCCTGAACCAGGTTGCAAACAGCCTGAGGTTAGCTGCCCAAGAGCTGTGGTCATTCCAGGCCCCACAGAGCAAAGGGAGTCAGTGTTTTAAGGCACATTAACCTCTAGGAAGATTATCCAAAGGCCTTGGCACCCACCCTGAGATAGGAGGACATGCAGCTTCAGGAGATCTTCTATTGACTTCTCCTAGGAAATGAAGGCCTCATTTTACCACTAACCCAGTGCAAGCCCGTAGGTCTGGGTGGGCCAAGCCTGCAGTAGGGTGCAAGGTGGATTTCCATAGTTTCATCCTCTCTCTCCCCCTGGAACCTCTGCTGATTTTCTGTCACATTCTTCTTCTTCTCTTTAATGCTTTTTAAAATAAGTTTAATTACTTTGTGCGGGGGGTGAGTGGAGGGGCAGAGAGAGAGAGGGAGATAGAATCCCAAGCAGGCTCCAGCACAGAGCCGGATGAGGAGCTCAAAGTCACAGAACTTTGAGATCATCACGTAAGCTGAAATCAAGAATCAGATGCTTAAACCGACTGAACCATCCAGGGGCTCCCCACCTTTTTTTTTTTTTTTTTAAATTTGGAAGTTCTTTCTTTTTTTTTTTTTAAGTTTATTTATTACTTATTTTGAAAGAGAGAGAGACAGACAGACAGCATGAGTGGGGAAGGGGCAGAGAGAGAAGGAGACAGAAGAATCTCAAGCAGGCTCCAAACTGTCAGTGCAGAGCCCAGTGTGGGGTTTGAACTCATGAAACCCTGAGATCATGATCTGAGCCAAAACCAAGAGTCAGATGCTTAACTGATAGCTATCCAAGTGCCCCTCCTGTCACATTCTTAACAACCCTGATAGCTCATTTCTCTTCCATCCTCACAGGTAGAATGGGCAGGTGAGAGAGATGCCATTTGGGCCCTTGTGATCCTTTCTACCTGAGTGGACATAGGAGCGTCAGATGGGATTTTATGGTGTCCTGTTTCCGCGGAGGCTAGTGTGACTGCCCGGTGTAAGGGCAAGGAGCAGAGGGTGAGGGTGGACGACAGCAACCTTTTGCACTGGGAGCTTTTAAAATGCATCCGAGGAGGACATGCTGGTCAGAGTGACAGCTAGCTTGAAAATGGATGCAGAGCCCATACCGCAAATGACAGGTCATCTTGTGAGTCACAATCTGTCAAAATTATTTACTTTCTAAAAGCGTATTGAAATATAATTCACATCTACCTAAAGTATAGAATTCAGGGGTCCCTGCCTGGCTCAGTCAGAAGAGCATGTGACTCTCGATCTTGGGGTCATGAGTTTGAGCCCCATGTTGGGTGTAAGATTAGTAAAATAAATAAATAAAAACTTAAAAAACATAAGGTACACAATTCAGTGGTTTTTAGTATATTGAGTGTTGTACGTCCAGCTTCTTAATCAATTTTAGAATATTTTCACCCCAAAAAGAAATGTTGTACCCTTTATTTATTTAGTTAGTTTTTTATTGACATAGAGAGAGAGAAAGAGAGAGAGAGAGAGAGAGAGTGCAAGTGAGCAAGGGCAGAGAGAGAGGGAGAAGCGGGGCTCACCCAAAGCAGAACTCGTGTACACCATGCGGGGTTTGAACTCAGGAACTGTGAGATCATGACCTGAGCCTTAGTCAGATGCTCAAACGACTGCGCATCTTTACCCTTTAGCCTTTAGACTCAGGTGCCCAACCCTTTACCCTTTAGACCCGCAACTCCCCAAACCCTCCTCCAGCCTTCAGCAAACTTCAATATTTACTTTCTGTCTCTATAGATTTGCCTATTCTGGACATTTCATAGCAATAGAATCATATTAAATGTAGTATTTTGTGACAGGCTTCAACATGATCTCTAACAGAGAAATATGCCAACCTACATTTGGGTCCAAACCATGATTGGTAGAAACCCAAGATGGAGACAGAGAATTTAGAAGTCGTTGCTTAACCTTGGTGCCTCCGTTGTCTCACGTTGCTGATTCCCACCTCGCGAGGCTGTGGTAAGGATGCGAAGGTCCAGCCCAGGTCTGGCCCCCAGCTGCTCAGCCGAGGGGATCCTCTCGAGCGAGTTGGAGGCCTGGTGATAAGACCAATCGTGAAGCAGCCTCAGATCAAAGCAATCTTAGGAATCAGTGGCGTGCTGTGGTTTTCAAAAAGTTAAACCATGAACTAAGGTTATGTAAGGGGTGTTTTCCCTGCCTCTCACCCAGGAGGTTGTGTCCCAGTGCCAAAGTCAGCAAAGCAGTGCTCTAGGCTCTCTCTCACAGAAGAGGCACAGAAATGTTCAGTCCCATTCGGATGGCTCCTGCTGCCCAAGAGAGAGGAGACCCTCTAGGGACCCCGGTCTCTGCATTCCCAGATTTCTCCTGACTACTGCCCAGCCCTCTCCTGGTGGCTCTGCGGGCCTGAATTGCCGCCCGCCAGGACTCTGCTGGCAGCCACACGTGCCCAGGAGGAAGGCGTCTTACCTGTTCTGCGTGACCTGGGGGGTTTGTTGCTACTACAGCGACAGCTTCATTTCAGCTCCCTGCGAAAAGTTCTACCGCCAGGAATCCTCTCCTTCTGCTCCGTTCAGAGCCCTGCTTGTCCCCAGTGTGGTGCACAGTGGGAGGCCCAGAGCCTCGCTCAGCAGCTGCCCCCCCCCGCCCCAGCCCATGTCTCTGGTGGAGACCGTCAGTGGCCACTTTTCCTGGCTCAGCCCTTGACAGTAATACCAGGAACCTACCCCTTCTTTTGCTCTCCCCGCAGGGAATGAGGTCCCATGGGATCCTTCTCTGCTTGGTCCACACTCTCAGGCCATAGGACCGGCTCGCCCCACCCCCACCAGCACATCACTAGTCTGGGGCTTTCCTGACAGCTGCAGAACAGAGTCTCCTCCCGCTCCCTGCCGCCCCCCAGTCCCTGCTCTGGGCGGCAGTGAGCTGCTCAGGTCTGGGAATGGAGGCGGCTGGGGGAGGGGCTGAGGTGGAGGGTGGAGGGGAGCCTGAAGAGCAGAGAGAGAGGGAGAGGGAAGGTCCTGAGAAGTTCCCTTCCTTGAACTGCTTCCAGTGAGGTGTGACTCCAGCATCCCAGGGGAGGGGTGGAGTGGCTGCCAGAGAACAGTAACCAGAGCTGTGGAACAGCACCCCCGGGCCAGGCTGGCAAAGCAGGCTGAGGCCAAGGCTCAAGGTCAGTCGGGGCTCCCTGGGCTGGTGGGTGTGGCCCAGGCGGGTCTCCTCATCTGTGACACCACTGGCCTAAGACCCACTCCCAACCCTGATAAGCTCAGTGTGGAGAGGCAGTATTAGGAGCTTGTGCAGGAGGCAGCCAGGGAAACAGAAACCACCTGCCTCTGCTTATGGCCCTGCTGCGGGCCCGGGGCACACTAGGTGGACAGACCTGAATTATTAAGGCCTAGAAGGAAGGCTGGCTGACATGCACACCAAGTGGGACACGATCGCCCCTCTCGTGTTCTCTTCACAGTTACCCGGGAGGTAAAGAATTCAGCTTCCAGTTCTGGCTGCCCCAACGTGGCCAGTGTGTAAAAAAGGGCATCTGGCTGCCCTTGGCGGGACCCTGGCCTCGGCTTCCCTGTCCCTACACCCTGGATTTATCAGGGCCTTTTGTTTGCAGGCACCAGCTCACCCTCCTCTGCCACACACATTTTCTGCATTCCCCTTTCTGCACGGCAGCTTTGCTCCTCCCCACCTAGGAAAACCCGTAGCTGCCCAGGGGCTGTAGTTTCTAGAGCCCTGACTTTTGTGGGACCAGCCACAAGGGTCCACCTGCACTCAGATGTCAGCCTAGGGGAGCCCCCCTCCCCCCCACCAACTCCCGTTCAGCCAGAGATGTCTAGAGGAGGCCAGAGCCACTTCCAAATCTGCTCCAGGCTTTCTCTGGGGTTTGCCTCTGAGCAGATAGGGTTAGTAAACCCCCATAAGTGTTCCATTTCCAGTCCCTGGAAAAGAAAGGCAGAGGGATATACCTGAAGCCTCAGAGGTCTGAATGGTGCCTGTGAAATCTGGAGGGGCAGATGCCAGGCCACATGCTGGTGCCACTCTGCCAGGAGTCTAGGATCCCGGGGCAGAGAAGAGCCTGGAGGTCTGAGAATGATCTGGGTGGCTTTTGGAGCCAGAAACCCCCTCCTGGTTTTCATTCCTACAGTCATTTCTCTAAATGCCTATGTTCCTGGAAGCTGCTGATACCCTACTAGGACAAGGGCCAGCTGGCCTCCTCCAGATGACACGGCAGGCATCCCTAGGCCCATCCCTTCTCCTAAAACGCCACTCACTGTTTCCTCCCTGGTGCTGCTCTGGGCCTCACATTCCCCTGCTTTCCTTCAGCTGGACAGTTAGGAAAAATTGTCCAAGATTTGGAAATGGGACATAGGGACTCCTGCAAGTCTTTGAGTCATGCTGGCTCAGGCATTGTCTGGCAGGTCTGCCTGGGGGGATTAGCCGATTTCCTAGGGGTGTGTACCTTTGTCTAGCTTGTCTATTTACTATCGATTAGGGTATCTTACAACTTTACAAGTAAGATGTAGAGGGACGCCTGAGTAGCTCAGTCTGTTAAGCGCCGACTTTGGCTCAGGTCATGTTCATGGGTTTGAGCCTTGCGTCGGGTTCTGTGCGGACAGCCGAACCTGGAGCCTGCTTCTGATTCTGTGTGTGTGTGTCTCTCTCTCTCTGCCCCTCCCCTGCTGGTGCTCTGTGTGTGTCTCTCTCTCTCTCAAAAATAAAGAAATATTAAAAGTAAATAAAAATAAGGAAGTTATAGAAAACTGATAGTAACCCAGGATTGCTGTAGAGTGATGCAGATGAAAATATTAGTCAAAAGGCTAAAGTTTTATTTTATATGATGTAATTTAACAAACTTATTTTGGTATTCTTTCTTTCAGTACTACAGACACTTAAGGATCTTCTGTACTTTTTGGAACCAGCTTTACTATCCTGCTGATTCTCTCCTTAATTAACATTTTTTTTAATGTTTATTTATTTTTGAGAGAGAGAGACAGAGTGCAAGCAGGAGAGGGGCAGAGGGAGAGGGAGACACAGAATCCGAAGCAGGCTCTAGGCTCCAAGCTGACAGCACAGAGCCTGATGAGGGAGGGAGATCATGACCTGAGCCAAAGTCAGATGTTTAACCGACTGAGCCACCCAGGTGCCCCTCTCCTTAATTAATTAAATTCATTTTTTATACAAATTCAGGCTACATTTGCATGAAAACTATGTTTTTACATTTTTAATTAAAACAATTAACACATAACAAAATGGACTCTTATTATGTACAGCTCTATGAAATTTTTTCAAGTTTATTTATTTATTTTTGAGAAAGTGAGAGAGAGAGAGTGAGAGAGAGAGTGAGAGAGAGAGCATGAGTGGGAGAGAGACAGAGAGAGACAAGCAGGCTCCATGCTGTCAACGCAGAGCCTGACATGGGGCTTGAAACCACAGACAACCTGAGCTGAAATCAAGAGTCAGACGCTTAACAGACTGAGTCACCCCACACCCCTACAGTTCTATGAATTTTAACCCATATAGAAGTTGTGCAACCACTACCACAATCAGGCTACAGAACAGTTTCATCATGTCAAAAAAATTCCCTGCAGAATCACGTTTGTGTGTATATATATGGTAAAACACCCACACATCATAAAATGTACCATCTTAACCATTTTTAAGTGTATAGTTCAGTAGTTTTAAGAATTTTTACATTGTTGGGGCACCTTGGGGGCTCAGTCAGTTAAGTGGCTGGTCTCAGGTCATGATCTCACGGTTCCTAGGATCAAACCCCACATCCAGCTCCATGCTGGGCATGGAGTCTACTTAAGATTCTCTCTCTTCCTTTACCTCTGACCCTCTCCTCTGCTCGTGCATGCTCTCTCTCTCTCTTTAAAAAAAAAAAAAGAATATTAAAATTGCTGTAAAACAGAACTTTTTCATCTTATGAAACAGAAACTTTAATACCCATTAAACAATTCCCCTCTGTCCCCTCCCCCCAGCCCCTGGCAACCACGATTGTGGTCTTTGTTTCTATGAATTTGACTATTTAGATACATCACATAAGTGGAATCATTCAGTATGTGTCCTTTTGTGACTGGCTCATTTCCCTTAGCATAATATCCTCAGTGATCATCCATGTTGTACCATGTTTTTGACTTTTTGAAAATTATTCTTTGACAGTTTGCAAAAGGATGTCAGTGACTAGGGTGTTCGTGGCCTGCACGTCTTTATCAATCCATCTAGGCTGGGGGGCTTCCCTGTCTGTCCCTGTCACAGGGAAAGACTTGGGGTCTCCAAATCTGGCTCTGCCCTGCTACCCCCACCGCCTGCTTCCCCTTGCAAAGCTTCCAGGAGCCGTTTGAATTAGACACAAGACACACAGAAAAGCCCCTTCGTCAGCAGGGTGCTTGGGGGACATCTCAAGATCTGCATGGTGGGGTTAACCACAAAAGTATAAATAACTGAACTGAATATAGGCACCCAAGCCAGATGTACCATTAACTCTTCAGACAGAAGCAGATGATGGGGATAAAAAAAGTTTACCCTTTTGCCTTTGCACAGTGAGAACTGGGAACGTGGCACGGAGGAGGAGCTGGGCAAACCTGGGGAGAGAGCCAGAGAGTAGAAATGACGGGGCCAGCCCAGGGGGTAGGCATCCTGAGACAAAACTCCTAAATAATTTATTTGAGCCTCTAAAATGCAGTCAGATAGACATGATATCCTCTCTCTCTCTTTCTCTCTCTCACATTCACAAAGACCCTAAGCACCTTTTCACCCAGCATCCAGAGAACCTTTGGTATGTGTCAATGCCAAGTAGTCGTGAGAGCTTTAAAATCCATCACTCTCTCTAGTGACCCCTTAAAAATATTTAAAAAGCTTTCACTGTCTTTATAAGCAGTGAAAGCAGACATTCTTGGGGTGTGCTATATTTACCCCCAGGTGTCTCCCCCCACTTTCCAGAAGCCCCATTTTCTCTGCTGGGAAGGGTGTGTGGATGGGCTGGTAGGGAAGGAGCTTTAGATACTGGTTCCAGCAATGCTCAGCAGGTCTCAGGGGACTGGGAAGCTACTTAAACACCTGAAGCCTCAGTTTCCTCTGTAAGAAGCAGTGCAACAGCCCTTTACCTAGCACTTTATAGAGTGTTCCACCCTGGATTTCTAAGTCCTCTTTCCATGTGAATACTTTTTTTTTTGAGAGAGAGAGAGAGAGAGAGAGATTGAGAGCAAGAGTGGGGTCGAGGCAGAGAGAGAGAGAGAATCTTAACCAGACTCCACACTCAGCATGGAGGCTGACTCAGAGCTTATCTCATGAGCATGAGATCATGACATGAGCTAAAATCAAGAGTTGGCCGCTTAACTGACTGAGCTACCCAGGTGCCCCTCATGTGAATACATCTTATCTCTACGGTGGCTGTATAAACTCCTAGCCTCCAAACCGTGACATTTTTAAGAATGAAAAGTTATTCAAATACTAATTGCACTGACACAGGATGTGTAAACTGGGATGGTGGCAAGCAAACAGCAAAGGATGGTGACTCTTCTTCCAGACTAAATTGGAAAGCTTCTTCCATGAAGAGGCCTTGACTATATATCTCAGCGTCCCCTTCTGTATCTATCCTAGAGTGTTGTTCATAAAGATGCTCACTGGACACTGATATCTTCTTTAGGGTACTCTTCCCCCCCGTCCCCAAATCTAATCTAGTGCAAATGTAGAGGGAAAGGCTTCTTGGTTTAGTTTAAACACCTTATTGGAGGGTTGGGTTGACTCTGACTGTTCAGTAGCATCCACTGTGAATAGGAGACAACAGGTGGCCCATGACTGGAAGTGGACCATTTCAGAGCAGGTTGAGATTGGGCTGCTGAGGGTAGGGTATGTCTGACAAGTCACAATCATGCGGCAGAGGCTCCTAGGACCACAGCTATACACAAGTGAAGGGATACATGTTGGCATACCCAAATGGGATTTCAGGTATCCACTCTGCCTAAGAAGGTGCTAGGACTGCCAGAAGAAATGGAAAGAACTTTAAGGATCAACTGCTGGAGCCTAGAAGAGCAGGTTTACATCTTCAGGGGGAAAAATAAGACAAAGGTGACTTTAACTCCTTAACAGTATGCCTGGTGGGCACAAAGTTCACTTCAGTTTAGAAGGCTGTGGTTTGAAATTGGTGCAGAAGAGTCTTTTGAATTTTACCCCTAGATGGTTGGTGGTGGTTGATGGCTGATATGTTCTGACCCAGCCCTGGGGGGAGGAGGCAAGGAAGCCTTAAGAAAATGGAAGGAGCAGAGGTGCTACTTTGGAACCATATAAGCAAGCTGTGGATGCTGCTTTAGAGAGACATCTCACCCAAAGGTGGTCCAAGAGCTCCATAGGCTGTGCTCTGCTAATTCACATAATAGACACTAGAGACAAATCTTTGCAGCAAATGCCAGCCAAGTGCTGCATCCTAATGAAATCAGAATATCATGATGGTTTCTGATAGAGGATGTCCATTGTCTTGAGGAAGGGCACCTTTTGTTCTAATTGGCACAAAGGCACAATATAGGGTAGTGGAGGCCATGGTTGGAACACGTGGTGATGTCCTCACTGGGCAGCGATGGCAGCTACAAAAGTCTGGGAGCTGTGCTGCTAATGACCAATGTCCCAGTTATGTATGGAGTCCACAACATTGGTATGGAGGACAGCCAGGTTGGCACTCATAGCAAAGCCCTCTACTGGTCCCATTGAAACGAAGAGAAGAATTGCACCGGAGAGAAATACAGAAGGGCTTTATCAGCTGTGGTGGTATTGATGAGTCAGCAGAGTCCTGCCAGGGAAAGAGGGAACGATGGGCAGAGGTCTGGTGTAGAAGGTTGTTTTGTCACACGGCAATTGTGACCCATTCCCTTAGGATGCCATGTCCAGGGAAAGCACATTACAGTGGAATTGGAAAACATTTGTTTAGGGTATGTTCTTTAAATCATTTAAAAAATTAAATTAATTAATTAATTAATTCCCAAGTAGGAAAGATCCTTTTATTGGGGTGGACACAGAGCATGCACTAGTCCATGATAAAATGACTGAAGAGAAAGATCTGGAAATGCCGACTTCTCCCCCAGGCACACATTAAGAGCAAAGCCTGTGCATAGTCTGGGACCTCGGAATAGGTCCCAGACAAGTCTTTAAGGGCTGGTCTGGAGGGTCGGAACAGAGAGAAGGGCTCCCACGCATGCTGCTGGGCCACAGCAGGGCCCTGGCTCTACCTGGCTCTAGGCTCTTGCAGACACACTCTGGTTTTTCCAGAGGAGAATTGAGGGGGAGCACAGAGGGGGATCTGTGGGGAGGTTGTGAATAAGAAAATTTTTTATTGTTTATTTATTATGAGAGAGAAAGAGAGAGAGAGAGAGAGAGAGAGAATTCCAAGCACTCTCCTCACTGTGAGTGAAGAGCCTAACATGGGGCTCAAACTTAGGAAACTTGAGATCAGGACCTGAGCCGAAGTCAGACTGACGCGTAACCCACTGAGCCACCCAGGCGTTCCCAGTGTTGTTTTTTAAAAAGCATCTGCCAGGGGCGCCTGGGTGGCTTAGTCGGTTAAGCGTCCGACTTTCGCTTAGGTCATGATCTCGCGGTTCGTGGGTTCGAGCCCCGCGTCGGGCTCTGTGCTGACTGCCAGCTCAGAGCCTGGAGCCTGTTTCAGAGTCTGTGACTCCCTCTCTCTCTGACCCTCCCCTGCTCACACTGTCTCTCTCTCAATCTCCTAGAAATAAATAAAAACATTTAAAAAATAAAAATTAAAAAAAAATTAAAAGCATCTGCCAACATCACACTACTGGGTCTGGCGACCCATTTTACAGCATAAATAAAAACGCAAAGAAAATAAATACATTGGCTCCTATTGAGGTTGGAAGTGGTATAGATGGTAGGGTGTGGGTGGGCCAGTAAGGGGCAGAGCAAGGGGGTTGGAGGTGGATGGAGGCTTACACAAGGCAGGCTGAGAGCAGACAAGACACAGGAGGCACTTGTGGGGCAATGAGTGTCTTAAGTGTCCTCATGCAAGTCCTGGGTGTTGGGAACCTTGTGGGGGTGGGATGGGGTGTTGCGCAGCTCTCACCCTCAAGGTCCACTTGTTCTTGGTCTTTCTACTCTTTGGCATTCTTTTTGTCCTGTTGCTGATGGTGCAAAAGGATGTTTATCTTTTCTGTCACAAGGATCTGATCAGGTGGGTACTCCCACGCGAGCAGGTAGACTGAGGGACGTCGGTTCGAAGCTTTGCACACTGAGTCAGCATGAAATCGACTAAAACTGCTTTTGTTGTAGACAGGCAGTCATTGCAAAAAATCTGCCATCTTCTATTTCCTCCGTCGCTGCCCCAACCACCACCGCCGCCACCATAGCTGCCTTCTTAGCAGACGCCCCACACTGTAACTTCCAGCCACAGCACAACCCACACCTATCTATTTATTTTTTAAAGTTTTAGGGGCGCCTGGGTGGCTCAGCCCGTTAAGTGTCCGACTTCGGCTGGTGGGTTCACGCCCCGCATCAGGCTCTGTGCTGACAGCTAGCTCAGAGCCTGGAGCCTGTTTTGGATTCTGTGTTTTCCTCTCTCTCTGCCCCTCCCCCACGCATGCTCTGTCTCAAAAATAAACTATTAAAATTTTTTTTTTTTAAAAATAAAGTTTTATTTATTTAAGTAATCTCTGTGCCCATCATGGAGCTCGAACTAATGAGACTGAGATCAAAAGTCCCAGGCTCTGCGGACAGAGCCAGCCAGGCGCCCCTAAATCGTTTCGATTTACTACTAGTGGCCTCATCTGATGGTGTCCAGGAGAATCATTAACCATCATTAAATAAATAACCTCCGGTTTTCCTCCCTCACTAGATACCCATGTGAGAAGCAGGTGGAGCCACAGTCAGTGTTTGGATGTGTGGCTGGTGATCCACACTGCTACAGTTGACCTTGAACAGCACAGGTTTGAACTGCATCAGTCCACCTATATGTGAATTGTCTTCGATAAATACACTACAGAGCTGTAAATATATTATCTCTTCCTTATGACTTCCTAATGGCATTTTCTTTTCTCTAGCTTACTTTATTTTAGGAATACCATGTTTAATACATTTAACATACAGAATAAGTGTTAATCAACTGTTTTGAGTTATTGGTAAGGCTTCGAGTCAACGGTAGGCTCTTAGTAAAGTTTCTGGAGAAAAACCCCAATCCTATCTCCCAGATCACCAGAGATCCACACTGGGGGAGTCCAAAGATTTATGTGGATTTTCAACTATGTGGATGTTGGTGCCTCTACATATTTGTTGAACAACATCCGTGTTTTTCAACTCTACATATTTCTTATTATAAATCACAATATTATACTATCTTTGAGGTAAATTATTTTGGGTATGACATTTAGTACTATTTAAAGACAGACTATCCCTAATATACTCTAAACATTTGCTCAAAATGCATGTAACTATTCTCAGGTGATAAAGTTTTATTAACTTCTTGTGGTTTAATTCATGATTATTTTACACTTGGTGACATAGGCTGAGCCAGAAGTCATGCCAACTCCCACCATTTTAAAATCAAAATGTGTCTTATGTAGACTTTTCTTTTTTTTTAAACAGCAATTTTATTTTTGATTTTTCTTTTGATAGAAACATTACATGTTCGCTGTAAAAAAAAAAAAAGACACAGGCAAAAAGAAGAAAATGCATACTCGTAGAAAATGCATAACTCGGAGTTAATCATTATTCACAACCTGATGTATATTCTTCCAAATCTTTTTCTATGTATGTACATGTGAATGCCTGGTATTAAAAAAATACTCATATGCCTATAAAACATGAATAAGGCTTTGTCCAGTTAATAACTACATTACTAATTTCTAATATTTCTCCTTTGTAAAATATTTTCCTGTTTTTATTTCATAATTACCTGTTCTTATTTATGATGACTATTCTTTCATGTAGTTCCCTGAAGTTTTATATACACTTTTATTTAAAATCTTTTCAAGATTGTTTCCAGTTCCTTAAATGTACATTTTCTTGTTGGGTAGGGGGGTCTAAAAACCACCTTGAGTATTGTTGGTCTTTCTTACAGATTTTGTAATTCTTGTTTGTGGCTCACCTTCCATGGGAGTCATCTTTCTCTGGATTTCTTCTTGTGCTCTAGGAGGGGGGCTTCCTCAAGGGAGGTTTCAGTGTTGTCCTGTGGGGTGAGGCACTCTCTCCAAAGGCTTAGACTAGTGGACCAGAACTATTGACTCCATTTCCACACATGGCTGGGCAGATGGCTGTGTTCAGTCAACAACCTCTTGGGCCTTTAATTCATTGGCCATTTAGCTCCAAAGCAAGTCCAGCTGCTCTTTCAGTCCTTGCTGGTCTCCTTGTTGGAGCTCTGGAGCAGGCCATCCCAAAATGTGCCACTTTGGCGTATTGATTATTTTGAATTAAATTCACTTAAGAGGGGTACCCAGGTGGCTCAGTGGTTAAGTGTCTGACTTTGGTTCAGGTCATGATCTCACATTCTATCACAGGGCCCCCAATAGGCCCAGGGTCTCCTTCTCTCCAGGATTCCTCCATGACTTCTCCAAGATTGCCTATGAAGCCTCTTGGCCCTCCTTGTACCAAAGTGAAGTGGTAGTGATACTTCTTGGCATCTTATTTTTTAACCTTCTTCTCTCATTGAGCTGCAGGTGTGTGTGTGGGGGGGAAATGAACATTTCCATTCTGGGATCATCTGTTTCTTTCCTCTTGACACTTTTTAAGTCTTATATGGTTGTACTATTTTCCATATTTGGTTGCCTCTGGTTAACTTTTGATCTTTTTTTAAAAATTCATCTTTTGATTACTCTAGGAGTGTGGGCCTGAAGGAGGTTGTGTGCTCTGGCCTCACTCGTACCACCTTTCCCCAGAGTCGAAGCAGGTGTAGCTCTCAAGAACTTCCAAGATGCCAGGGTCTCCTGGGTGGTTGCTACCATGACAGGGTGGTACGTGTCCCTCAGGCCGCAGACCCTCTCACAGTCTGCCTGTCCATCGGTCTCTCTCTTTTTCTCTCAGGTCCTCCAACCCTCAATTTCTTCATCTGTGATATGAGTTATTGTTGCCAGTAACCTATGTTGCAACTCTCTCTCTCTAAAATGAAATTAGACTTCCTTCCTACATGCAAACATAGAGATGCAGTCCCCAGGATTTCTGAGAGTTTCTGGGGCATAGCTTGGCATGAGCTCCAGAAGTGTCTTCTGCTCATCTTACTGCCACGATTCTGCCTCTGTAGCTTATGACACTAGTGACTTGGTGACTGCCAGGCCTCGGGAAGAGGACACGGCCCTCTCTCCCCCTCAGCCTGAAGCCAGGCTCCACTGACTGGGGAGAAAAGAAAGCAGGCTGAGGAGAGTAATTTCCATCTGCCCCAGAGGAGAAGTGACTGGTACCCCCGGCCTCCATCTGGCAGGGGCCACCTCAGTCCCCACCAACAGCAGTCTCCAGACCTGCACACTCCCGAGAGACAGGAGGAAATCCTTCCCTCCCCCAGCCCAGAGCACTGTTTGCCTGCTACAGGATGACTGATAGTGAGAATATCCCTTTCTGTTAGGGGCAGTCTCCTAACAGAGAGGGGCAAAGATTGCTGCTTTTCTCACCTATCTGGGGTCTTTCAGAACATTTTAACCACGCGACAAAGGCAGGAGCGATGGATGATTCAAGGGCAATTAAAGTTTCAACCCAGCTCCCCACCACCTTACTCCCTCTACAAATATCCCCTGTTAGGACAGGGGTAGGCCAGAACAGGTAGGCTTAGGAGAAAGAGTTCCTATTACTGCTGTGGAGAGGCTGTTGTGGCTGTTGCTCCCTTTTTTGTTCTGGCCAGAGAAGGAAGCCAAATGCCTGAACCAGATCTTAGTGCACTGACCAGGCGAGGGACTTTAGGCCACCTCGGAGCCTTGAATCCAGAATAAAGAGCCACAGAGAATGAGGAACAGTTGTGGGATCCTCTGTGGCTTAGGATCAGAAACTTCTCTCGAGAGCCAGAAAAACTGCCACTCCAAAGGGAAATTGGAAATCGTCTTTGGGCCTGAGCCTCTCTTTGTTCCTGCTTTTCTTCAGGGGTTGTAATGTTCTGCAGCCCAGACCTCAGGTGGGTGAGCGCAGATTCAGAGCTCACAAAAGCCAGCCAGGAAGCGGAGAGCTGGAGCTGCTGAGTCCTATTATCTAACAAGGGTTGGGTGTGGGTGGGATTCGTGCCTACCTGCAGAGAGGCCTCTAAAAATCAACCTTATCTTGACCTTTCCTGTGAGCCCGCACCCATGCGCTCAAATTTTAACAAACATCATGACCTTTGTTTAATAAAGCCCTGGGGGAAAGCCAGGGCGGGTGTTCCCACTTTGAAGTGCTTCATAAACGACGTGGCATCTTCCATGTATGAGGATGACAGGAGTAGCCCACTGTCACCTGAGTCATTTTTTCCAGATGTGGCGAGGGGAGAGCAGCCCGCTGGTGTCATGGAGAAAGTGCTGGATCCAGTGTCGGTCCGGGTGTTAGCTAATCACACAGGGCAGCTGTTGCTAGCCCCGCCTCCTTGCGCTGCCCGTTCTCATCTGTGATGTGGAGACAGAGAGGAGACGAAGCCGTGCCTGGTATTTCTCCCCTAGGATCCACGCACTCCTAGTTGTGAGAGCACTTGAAAAAACCACATGCCAGTGACTTGACAGGCTGTGTAGGGGAATGTACACCGAACTTAGGGTTTAAATACTCGGGTTGGATCTGAGCTACTTCTTAGTCACTGAGCTACTTCTTAGTCATGTAAATTTAGGCCAGTTACTTTAAAGCCTCAAGGCCTCAGTTTCTTCACCTGTCAAATGAGTATAATCACCCTGGGCCTGACTCCCTCAAGAGGTGGATTAAGTGAGATGGACACGCACAGGAAGTGCTGCTATTTGATGCTGTCACAGGTGAAGTGCTCTTATTTGGGCCACCAGGGCAGGGTCTTTCTTGGCCTCCATCGTCTCTCAAGGGAGAAGAGGATCTGCCAGTTGCCCTAGTAACCTGGACCAACAGCTGGCTTCCTGTAGGGGCTTTCCTGCTTGTGCACAGTTTCAGTTTCCCCTCAGAACCTGTGCCAGTGGCTTAGAGTGATGGAGGAGGAGTACAGATTGTTCAAGCAGAGGCTCTCTGCACATCACGCTCCCTGCACTGGCATTGCATGCCGCAACTTCGCTCTACTCTGCAAAATGGAAAAGAGAACCCGGTTACGCATCTCACTGGCTTTTCTGCTTTCTTTTCATGACTCCTTTTCGGGAGTATTTCAGGTAAACCACTTTTGGTGAAGGTACTTCTCGGCTCAGTTTTCTCCTCGTTTTCCCTGCACCAGGCTGACAAGTCTGCCTTCTGCGTCCAGCCTACCATCTCCAGAAAACAGGCCAGGCCACCTGAGATCACCAGTTGCCTGGACTGTCTTCAGTGGGGACCTGAAGGGATTTGGCCATCTCTGTAGCTCTAAAATTCACTCACCGGGGGTCCTCCGTGAGAACTAGAAGCCATCTGTCCCCCCTCTGCCTTTCCTGACAGGCAACTGGCATTGGCTGAAATCTCTCCATTGGCGACTCACTCCTTTGTGTCTGAGTCTCATATTCAATACAAAAGCCCTGGGATCACTATAGTCTTCAGGAGTAACATTTCCTATTCCCAGAAAGTCAGGGACCAGCCTGGAAGGACTTTGTAACTTCCCCAGGTTTGCTGTTTTTACTATCCTGTGTTTCCCATAATCATTATCAGTGAAACCCATGAAACAAAAGGCCTGTGTGTTTTATGTATGGGGCAGTCATAAAAGAGGTTTTGAACCAGAGTCTCGGTACATGAAAGTTTCCTTGAGAGGTAGGTGGACCAGCCGCTTGATGAGAAGGAGGCAGGACTAGTCCCCCGACTGCAAGGAGGCTAGAAATCCTAGGCACTGATAGGGGACCTCAGGGCCTCTATGCCTGACCTGTAGGGAGGCTGTGTGTGAGTTTTTTTTTATCTTTCCTAGCCAGGTATTTATAAGGAGCAGGGAGCCCTTCACACACTTATGTAGTTCTTCCAGGAATGGTCTCTGAAATTAGTTTGAAAGACCTTTTATCTAGTGACAGAGAGCTATAAAAACTCTGACTCCTTACTTTAAAACTCAGGGGTGGTACTGTTATATTATTGTTGGGAACCTCAGATTCGATTGGCTTTTATTGAACTGTGTTGCATGTCAAGTGCCCGGCAGATGTTTTCCCAAGGACTATCTCCTGTAATCCTCACAGGAGCTTGGTAGCATCCCTGGCTTCATTATTCCTGGTTTACAGGTGAGGCACGTGTAGTCCTGTATATTATGATTTATAATAAGAAATATAGGGGCACGTGGCTAGCTCAGTCAGTACAGCATGCGACTCTGGATCTCAGGGTCCTGAATTCAAGCCTCACATTGGACATGGGGCCTACTTAAAATAAAATAAATAAAAGAGATACATATTTTATGTATGATCTTTGTCATTACTCTGTCTTCCAGATTGCTGATCTTTTTTTTTTTCTGAATCATCTAATCTGCTATTGAGTCCCTCTAGTATATTTTTCATTTCAGTTATTGTATTCTTTAGCTCTGATTGTTGTTGTTTTTTTTAATATTTTCTGTCTTTGTTAAAGTTCTTACTGTGCTTATCTATTTTTCTCTCAAGGTTGATAGTATCTTTATGTCCATTACTTTGAAGTCTATCTGTTAGATTG
Source organism: Crocuta crocuta (assembly GCF_008692635.1). NCBI lineage: Eukaryota > Metazoa > Chordata > Mammalia > Carnivora > Hyaenidae > Crocuta > Crocuta crocuta. The sequence continues at coordinate 11,648,929 of NW_027530368.1, read as the reverse complement.
CTTATCTCCATTTCATTTAGTTCTTTTTCTGAGGTTTCTTCTTGCTCTTTTGTTTGGATTAAATTCATCTCTCTCCCTGTTTTGCCTAACTGTCTTTGTTTATTTCTGTGTATTAGGTAGATTGGTGATGTACCCTGGTCCTGTGGGGCCCAGGAGTGAAACCCCCTTCATCACTGGAGCAGGGTGCCCTAGGGGTGCATGCGTGCATCCTCCTGTCGCAGCTGGACCAAGTATGGACTTGACAGTGCAAGGGGCTATCCCCCAGACCGGCTGTCTGTAAAGACTGGCCATGACTACTCCCAGTGTGCTGGTGGGCGGGGTGCAGGCCTTCAGTGCAGCTGGCTGACAGGCCTGGTGGCTGCAACTGTTACCAGTGCTCTGTGTGCAGGGCAAACTTCCCCGGCCAGAGGGCCCCTTGTGAGGGCCAGTTGGGCAGAGCCAGTCTACATGGGAACACTGGAGCAGGGTGAGGGGTGCTAGCAAGTTAGATGGACAGTGTTGGAACTGGCTCCCACCAGTGCTGGCTCAGCTAAGTAGAAGGGGAACAAAAAAAAAAAAAAAATGGTGCCCACCAGCGCTTCTGTCCCCAGAGACTGTGCCAATAGATCCCTGCTTCTCTAGTACACGCCCTAATAATTAGTAAATAAATTTCCTTCATGTGTAACCCAGGTGCTTTTCAAACTGCTGCCTTTGTGCTGGCTCTTCCAGCCAGTGAGCTTGTGTGCGCCCTCTGAGAACAATCTTGGTTGCCCACTGCACTCTGGCTCTCCCAGACATAAGCCCTGTTGGTTTTCTTTTTTTTAATTATTTTTTAAAATATTTATTCATTTTTGAGAGAGAGAGAGATAGAGTGCAAGTGGGGGATGGGCAGAGAGAGAGGAAGATGCAGAATCCAAAGCAAGCTCCAGGCTCTGAGCTGTCAGCACAGAGCCTGAGGCGGGACTTGAACCCACCAGCCGTGAGATCATGACCTGAGCCGAAGCCAGACGCTCAACCCTCAACCGACTGAGCCACCCAGGTGCCCTGCCCTGTTGGTTTTCAAAGCCAGACTTTCTAGGGACTCATCTTCCGGGAGTAGGTCCCCTTGGGCCCGGGTGCCTTATGTGGGGTTTGGACACATCATCCCTTAGGCAGGGTCTCTGCTGTTGTGATACCCCTCCTCACTGTGGGCCGCAGCACCAGAGCTCTGCTTCCTGACCTGACCACAGCTCCACCCCTCCTACCCGACTTGGTGTGGCTTTTTCTTTATCTCATTTGTTGTGTAAAATCTGTTCTGCTAGTGTTCAGTTGGTTCTCAGAGATAGCTGTTCTATATGTAGCTGTACTTCTAGCGTGTCTGTGGGAGGAGCTGAGCTCAGGGTCTTCTTGCTCCACCATCTTGATCCCGCCTCAAGATTGATTCTTGCACTGGCTGAAATCTACCCATGAGAGTCTTCTTCTCGATGACTTATATTTTTTGTGGCTAACAAAGGTCTTGTCAGATCTGATTAGGGCATCATATCTTTAATAATCATGAGAGCTAGCTTTTACTGAGTGTTTACTCTGTGCCAGTGCTGTTCTCAATGCATCACTTACTGCATTAGCTCACTTAATCCTCACAACCACTCTGAGGTGGTACTGTTATATATCATGCCCATTTTACACATAAGGTAACAAAGGGCCAGAGAGTAAGAGAACATGCTCTTACAGCTTGAAAGAGCCAGAGCTGGGTGGTGGCAGGACGACTCTGGCAGTTACACTCCAGAGCCCATTCTGTAGACACTACATCTGCCCCCTTGCCTAGCTAGGCTTCATATCATCTCCTTGAGGGAAACAAAGCTGCCATTATTCTAGGAGGCAAGGCAGTGCTAAGGATGCAGACCAGGTGCAGGCTTGGTCGCCAGCTGCAAGTGCTGCCCTGAAACCCCAGCCTTGCTTCTAGCTCTGAACTCTAAGCTTTTTGAACTTGGCCATTTAACGAAGAATGCTCACCAGCCTCAGTTTTATCATTTAAATCAGCCTCTCTTCGTGGGGTTGCTGTGAGGAGGAGAGGAGGTATTTCTGCCAAGCACTTAGCAGGGCTTGGTGGGCAGAAAGCATTTGATGAGGAGGCAGTAAAGCTCATGGGGCCTCAGTCCACATGGCTCACTTTCATGCTGGAGCTCCCGCTCTGCCAAGAGCCCATGAAACCAAAAGTAATTTAAAAATAACTCGTCTTTCACTTGCATTTCTCATCACTAAGTGAACACACAGTCCTCAGCAATGCTTTTGATTTCTCGCAGTGGCAGTGTGAGATTCTCAGCGCCTCTCACGCTTCCCTTTCTGCCTTTTCCTGCCATTGCTGTCACCTGCCGCACGTGCCTCTGCTCTCCACCGGCTCTCAGGCTCTCCTGCCCCTGGAAGTTTCCATTTCCCTCCTCTCTTCTGCTGAGTTGTAGCTCCACAATGGCTGACAAATCGATGCTCCTTTCCTCAGAGGAGGGGTCCAGGAGAGACCAAGGAGAACGGAGACAGGACCCTCAAAGAGATGAGAAAGTCTGAGAACTTGTCAATCATTTTTATCCCCCCACCCCAACCGTTGCTATTGTTTGGTAAAGGAGGAGGTTCCTGTCTCAGTTTCCTCGGGCTGCTCTAACAAAATACCACAAACTGGGTGATTTTAAGCAAAAGAAATTTGTTTATTTCTTTATGCTTTATTTCTGGAGACTGGAAGTCAGAAATCAAGTGGGTAGTGGTTCCATGGTCTTGCTGAAGGCTCTGGGAGAGCGTCCTTCTTTGCTTTCCCAGCTTCTCATGGTTGTCGGCAATCTTTGGCTTGTAGATGCATCACGCCAGTCGCCAACTCCATCTTCACATGGTCTTCTCTGTGTGTCTGTGTTCAAATTTCCCTTTCTTATAAGAATGCCAATCATCGGAGGAAGGCCCACTTCATTACAATATGACCTCATCTTAGCTTGATTACATCTGCAAAGACCCTACTACCATTCACAGATTCAGAGGCTAAGTCCTATATTTTTAAGGAAAGCAATTCAACCCAACCATGACAGCACCCTATTGCTCAGATTGATTCTAAGCCAGCCCATTCCCAGACTGTGTCCCCAGAGCTCGTTCCCCCAAGTGTTTGAAGTTGTCTCTGATTTTGGTGCAGATGAACCTGTGAGTCCTCTGTTTGTTGCCCAGTTGCAGAAACCCCCACTAGCTCTAGCTCTTATGGGCCAGTCAGGTGCTTGCCTGATGCTGTGAGGAAAGCTGAGGAGGAAAAGGACCAAACACATAGCCAGTGAGGAAATATATTTTCCAGAAGTGATAACTTTTCAACAGCTTTTTGAAAAGGTATTATATTGATATAATGTTTTATTTATTTTTTAATTTTTTTTTTTTTTTTTTGGTAGAGAAAGCATGAGCAGGGGAGGGGCAGAGAGAGAGGGTGACAGAGGATCTGAAGCAGGCTCTGCACTGAGAGCAGTGAGCCCGATGTGGGGCTTGAACTCTAGAGCAGTGAGATCATGACCTGAGCTGAAGCCAGACAGTCACTCAACCAACTGAGCCACCCAGGTGCCCCTTGACATAATGTTTTAAAGGTAATATTTTACCTTTAGACATAATATTTTATTAAGGCTATGGGTGAAAAATGTTTTTTTCTAGGAAGAATTGGTGTGAAATACAGTATTAATAGTTATGCCATATTAGTGGGGGAAAAGAGGAACTATTTAATAACTGGAACTAGAGAAATATGCATATGGATTAAAAATGAAACAGGATCCCCATTTAACACCACACACATGAAATCAACTCTGAAGGGATTAAGGACAGTGTTGAAGCATGTCTTTATATGTTTATCTTGTGGAAAAGATAGACAGCTATCTTTCTTAAACTCAAGAAAGGAAGATTTTGGGGATCTCTGGCTGGGTCAGTTGATGGAGTGTGTGACTCTTCTTCTCAGGGTTGTGAGTTTGAGACCCACATCGTGTGTAGAGATTACCTAAAAATAGGGGCGCCTGGGTGGCTCAGTCGGTTAAGCGTCCGACTTTCGCTTAGGTCATGATCTCGCGGTTCGTGGGTTCGAGCCCCGCATCGGGCTCTGTGCTGACTGCCAGCTCAGAGCCTGGAGCCTATTTCAGAGTCTGTATCTCCCTCTCTCTCTGACCCTCCCCTGCTCATGCTGTCTCTCTCTCTCTCTCCTAGAAATAAATAAAAATATTAAAAAAAAAAAAAGAGATTACCTAAAAATAGAATATTTTCTTTTAAGAAAGGAAACATTCTTTAAGAAAGTATAAAAAAGCATCAGCCAGAGGCGCCTGGGTATCTCAGTCAGTTGAGCTTCCAACTTTGGCTCAGGTCATGATCTCACGGTTGATGAATTGGAGCCCTGTGTCCAGTTCTGTGCTGACAACTCAGAGCCTGGAGCCTGCTTTGGATTCTGTCTCCCTCTCTCTGCCCCTCACCTGCTTGCGCTCTCTCTTTCTCAATATAAATAAACATTAAAAAACAACAACAACAACAGGGCGCCTGGGTGGCATAGTGACTTGAGTGTCTGACTCTTGATTTTGGCTCAGGTCACAATTTCACTACTCGTGAGTTCAAGCCCTGCATCGGGCTCTGCACTGATGGTGAGCTTCTATGGCCTGAGGACTGGAGCATACCTCCTGCTTGATGGAGGCGTTTCCCCTCCTTCCAGAGAGATCAGTTAGGTAGCATCTATGCTGAACACAATGGCAGAGAAGATGTCACAGCTATTGTCATTAAGGGGTCCCTCCTTTTTTAATTAAAGGATTCGTGATGGGCCAGCAGAGAAACACTTGCCAGTTATTTAATCATTTGCACTTGATCTTACATAAGAAAGGCTTTCCCACAACACACATGCCCACTGAACCAGGGCAGAGCAGGAAGGAGGCCCCCTGAGTATTGTGATTACAGGCCTGCACCTGCTACCACCCACACACTGAGATTCCACAGAAGGGGTGGGGGGAAATATAGTGGTTCAGAGACAAGAAAACAGAGAGATATTGTTATTATCTCAATGTTCCCAAAATATGAGATTTGGAAGTTACTATGGGGCCTTATTTTTCCCCACCCCATTCCACCCCCAGGCCTCGTATGCTTAACAAGATGAATAATGATGGTTCCTTACAGTTTGCAAAATGCTCTGTGTAACATCATCACATTGGGACCTCCTTACACACACACACACACACACACACACACAAATACACACATCCTGTGAGATGGTTGTGATTGTTCCCTTTCATTGACAGCTGTCACCTTTATTTTATTGAGGCTTAGGGTGGCTCAGTGACTTATCTAAGGTCACAGACTTAGTGGCAGATCTGAAACTAAGACTCCTGACTCCCTGTCCAGGTGACTTCCCTTACACCATGTAGTTTATTTTTCGCTAAGATCTTTGCAGTTCCCTGAAAGAAAGCTAGGAAAGCGAGTCATGTCAGCAGGGAACAGCCACCTGCCCCCTCAGCTGGCACCTGGCCCTTTCCCATGAAAAGGCAGAATGGAAAACAGAGGAACAACGGCTACATCCTGGCTTTCTGCAGCTGGAGGGGAAGAGGTAGCTCTGAAAGGAAGTATCCAGAGAATGGCTTTCCAGCCTCCTGAGCTGAAGGCAGGATGGAAGGAGCTGTGGTTTAGACCAGCGGCATTCTGTCGTTTGTTGCACAAACTCTCCAGACAGTATCCCTTGGTGCCCTGGTGTTTCCTCTGGTGAGTCTAGAAAAGTCTCAGGAATTGTTTTGCTGTCATTTAAAACAGTCACTTAAAGGAAATATTTCAAGGTGTTCTAGTTGTTTCTATCAAGTAATGCTGCTCATTGTAAAAATAATTTGGGAAAATACAGTCAAATAAAAAGTAGGAAAAAAGAGTCACACAGCTATAAACTTACCCCCGAGCAGGGAATCTGTACACAAACACAGCATTCTTACCTCTCTTTTAGGCCCCAAATTCTAACAGAAAGTGTTATGTTTCTACTTAGGATGTAGAAAGCTGCCCCAGCCTTTACCATTTTGGACTCAGGCTACAGGAATAACCCCCTATCTGGAAGCTTCCGGCTCATGCAAGGGGAAAAAAGACACAACAGAACCACATGAAGACTCTTAAAACTTCTTTTTGGGAGTGTCCTCTGGCTAAAGCCAGCATTTCATTTGCTAAAGCAAGTCACCTTCCAAGCATGATCTCAATGGAGTAGATAGGTATTAGTATCTTGCTGAGAGAAGCAGTGAATAATTGAGACCAGTGATACAATCTACCTCATGAGCATTTATGAAGACTTAGATACAGCATTAAAACTTTCTAGAACTGGGGTGCCTGGGTGGCTCAGTCGATTAAGCATCCGACTTCAGCTCAGGTCATGATCTCATAGATTGTGGGTTTGAGCCCCGTGTTAGGCTCTGTGCTGACAGCTCAGAGCCTGGAGCCTTCTTTGGATTCTGTGTCTCCCTCTCTTTGCCCCTTCCCCACTCATGCTTGCACTCTCTCTCTCTCTCTTTCACTATCTGTCTCTCTCTCAAAAATAAATAAACATTTTTTAAAAATGTAAAAACTTTTCTGGAACTAAAAACATGATGTTCTAATTAAAAACTCAGTAGATTAATTCAAAGAGTATAAGGACAAAATGGAAAAATGAATGTCCTGGAATATCAAGTAGAAGGAAATGTCAGACCACAGCACAGGACTACAAAGAGATGAGGGAGAACAATAGCTGTATTATCAAAACGTGCATATATTTAACATACTTACCTTTTACTAAAACCTAGGCATTAAGGACTCTTGTTCTTTAACCTGTATAACAGCTGAAGAAAGGGGCCCAGGAGGGTTAAGGATCGATCCCAAGATCACACAGCTGTGGCAATGTTGGTATTCACTCCCAAGATGTCTGGTTTCTGTGTCTGTGCTGTTAAACACTGATGTAAACCACATTTTCTGCTTCTTAATGGCCATGCTATTTTGCAGTAATAAGCTTGGAGGGGGTGCCTGGGTGGCTCAGTCAGTTGAACACCTGACTTTTGATTTTGGCTCAGGTCATGATCCCAGGGTCATGGGATCGAGCCCTATGTCGTGGTGAACATGGAGCCTGCTTAAGATTTTCTCTTTCTTGCTCTCTGCCCCTCCCCAGCATGCTCTCTCATAAATAAATAAATAAATAAATAAATAAATAAATAAATAAATAAAGACTTGGAGGATAGATTCAGGACACCTAATGAGTGTCCTGATTTTCCTAATGAGAGAAATAGGAACTCATCAAGGAGAAAAGGAATTTCTGGAGGTGGTAGAGGAATTAAATAAATGATAGGAGAAAATGACTCCGACTTTAAGGAAGACTTGCAGTTTATTTTTTTAAAATAATTTTTTAATGTTTTTATTTATTTCTGAGAGAGAGAGAGAGAGTGAGCAGGGGAGAGTCCGAGAGAGAGGGAGACACAGAATCTGAAACAGGCTCCAGGCTCCAAGCTAGCTGTCAGCACAGAGCTCGAACCCACGAACTGTGAGATCATGACCTGAACTGAAGCTGGGCGTTTAACCGACTGAGTCACCCAGGCGCCCCAGAAGACTTGCAGTTTAAAAGGGTTCACTGAGTTCTAGGCTGAGATTAAGAAAAATGACAATTTCTGGTAACATCCTGTAAACTTCCTCAATTCCCAGGATAAAGAGAATTTGTATGAGCTTCCAGACAAAAAGAACAAATAACTTATAAAGGAGCCTCAGATTGTTTATCGGATTTTCTTTCTTCTCCTTCTTCCCTCCCTCCCTCCCTCCCTTCCTTCCTTCCTTTCTTCTTTTCTTTCTTTGTTTCCTTTAAATGTTTATTTATTTTTGAGAGAGAGAGAGAGCAAGAGAGAAAGCGTGAGCAAGGGAGGGGCAGAGAAAGAGGGGGACAGAGGATCTGAAGCAGGCTCCTCACTGACAACAAGCCTGATGCTGGGCAGAGATCATGACCTGAGCCGAGATCAGATGCTCAAAGCTCAACTGACTGAGCTACCCAAGCATTATCATGGGACTTTTCATTTGCAACATTGGAAGCTAGATGACTGTGAATAACAACAAATGAGAACTGAAAGAAAATGAACTTGACCCAAGAATTCTATAAGCCCACCTGGCAAGTCTCACCTGTTAGGGTGAGAGCTATTTTTGAATATGATATAGCAAAGAAAGTGTATCACCCACACACTTCATTTGAGGAATTTATTCCAAAGAAGAGCCTCTTTCCAAGTAACAAATGAATCAAGGCAAAAATCTCAAGATAGGGGAAGATGAAGAACAAGGAAATAGTAATGGTAAGAAATAAAGCTAATATTTCATATACATTTATATACCTAAATCTAAATGAATAATGACAGAGTGACTAGCAATTTATCTCCTAAGTTTAGATGTACAATTATGATGGAGATTTAAAAACACTGCTTTATAAATCTGGCAGGAAAAAGAAAAATGAAGTCCTAGAGGAATGGACTATTTCATTAACAAATTCAATTACAGTAATGTAAGTAGGCACCCTCTGATTGAGATAAGAGAGAATGAGCTAAGACCAGCTCTTCACAGCTAGAACAGGACCCCATCCTTTCAGGGACACTAAATGCCCCTCTCTGCAAACATTCTTGTCTGCTCACTGACCTTTAAATCAAGACGAGAAACAAGTTCTTTGCTTTGAGGCTTTGTTCTCTGCTCAGAGATCTCCTAGGACTTGAAAATGTCTTTATTTTAAATGATGGCAATCACTGCCCTTCAGCAGGAGTTTGCTTGTTAAATTTTATCCTGAGAAGAGCTTTAGTAAGGAATTTACAGGGCATAGCATGAATTCCAGGAAGGGGTGCATGAGGGGATAAGAGAGGGAAGCAAAGACCTGGAAGGAATTCAAGGGGGTTGTTCTGCTCCACTTCCTGCCCTCCGGTCTGCCTCACAGGTTGGGATCCCAACTCCCAGCCCTTCCCTCCCTCTTCTCTCTAACTGTCCTTTGCCATCATTTCTCCACAACAGCACTGAATTGTTAGTGTCATGGGTGATGGGACAAAGCATTTCTTTTTCTTTCAGCCTAATTCATGAGAGAAACAGCTGCTACTCATGGAATTTCTCAAGCTCAGAGCATAATTAAGTGTGACTTTTAGCCCTGAGAAATGACACTGGGGAGCTCCTGGGTGAGCAGTCTTCTTGACATTTGAAAGTGTGAACCTTATCTGGAGCAGCCCTTTGCGGGCTGATAGATCTCATTGAACTTGAGCCATTTCAGCCCCACTGTGGTTCTTTTTCATTTCTGTTTTTCAGTTACACAGCAGCAGAAGATTCCGTTTGAATATAAGGGCTTTTTTTGTTAATCCAGAGAACGAATCTAAAGCTTAAGTGGCCATAGGTTACAGAGAATACAGGGAAATAAATATTGCATTGGTTTTCTTTCTCGTGTTCATCACCTCTTGTTATTAGTGACATGCAAGGAACATGCAAGGCCTGAGTGTTCTCTCAGGTTCTCACACCTCCAGCCCTAAATGTATCTTGTCCCCTGGCCCCTCTGCTCTGCCATGCCCTTCGGTGGTTCCAGTGTTCAACCAGTTGTACCTCTTTTTGACTTCTTTCCCTGCCACATTTGTATCTATTACAAGAATGACCTCGTTGTAGATGTCAGTGTTTCCATTATAAAAATTGCCCCATTTGGGTGCGATTACACAGACATATCATTTTTATTACAAATAGCTACTATAAAGTGCAAAGGCATTGTGGTAAGCATTTTATACACATTTTCTTTATTCTCATACAACCATGTAAATTTGGTACTATTATTAGTCCTGTTTCACAGATGATATTTTGGTTATCTCTTGCTGTGTAACAATCATCCCCAAAACTTTGGTGGATTAAAACAAATATTTATAATTATATGCTTAGACTTCTGTTGGTTGGGATGGTCAGTTGAGTAGTTCTCTCTTGGACTTTACCATGTGGTTGTAATCACTTGGTGGCTAGGGCTGGAGTCAGTGAGACTGGTCATCTAAGGTGGCTTCTTTACTTGTGTGTTGGATGCGTCTGCTGAGATAACAGGACAGCTGGAGGCTGGCTAAGTATCTGTATCTCCACATGGTCTCTCCCTGCTGGGCTCCCTCACAGCAGCATGGTATCAGGCCAGCTGGACTTCTTACATGACCACTGACTTCCCCAGAGCTAGTGTTCCAAGAGACGAAGGCTTCTTATGACCTGCCATCACTTTTGCTGCATCCCATTGGTTATTTTATACAGCCAAGTTCGATGTGGAACTACAGAAGAATGGGAACCCTGTGAGACAGGGTTCACTGTTGACTGGAGGGTATCTTTTCAGACTAGCTGCTATAGGTGAGGAAATCAAGAAGCTCATGGGTTATGTAATGTGCCCAAGATTCTACTGCCAGTAAGTGGCAAAATTGAGATTTGAACCCAAGCAATCTGTCTGACCCCAAGCTCTTTTTCGTTATCATTCTACTTCTTGTGTTTGGTTACTTTGCTTCTCTAGTATAGCATATCAAATACTGTCTCCAGGTTGGCCTCTTTTAACTTTTGCCAGGTCACTGACAGCATCAGGAGTGGCTTGTCTGAGTTAACAGGGAGGAAATCAGGTAAAATGAGTAGCACAACTAACCAAAACTCCTTTGGGGCCCTATTTGTAGGTGAAACCACTCAAATATTCCTCAAATCAAATGATATTTCCTTAGTGGCTGGCCAGTTGTGCTGCCATCCCCAAAGGAGACCAAAATGTCTTTCTTTGAGTTGCACTCTTGGGGACCATGAAAATAGCCTCTTGACCATTCCTACAGTTGACCATTAGGATATTGATGAGCAATCATCCCTTTGGACAGAATATACATTGTCCCAAAGTGCAGACTTTGGAAATGTCAGGAAAAACTTCAGTAAGAGAACGATTGGGGTAATGACAGTCCCTTATATTTGTAGGTGTCCTGTAGCTTGTAAAGCACATTATCACATTTTATCAGTCAAGACAGACTGGGTTTTGCTGTAAGTAAGTAAGAAAGAAAGAGAGAGAGAGAGAGAGAGAGAGAGAGAGAAGAAAGAAAGAAAGAAAGAAAGAAAGAAAGAAAGAAAGAAACCCCAGTACCTTGAAACAACAAAGGTTTATTTCTCATTACAGTGTGGGTTCATTACAGATTCTCTGCTCATATGCTTTTTGCCTCCTTACTCTAAGACCCACAGCAATGAAGCAGCCACTGTTCAGAACATTGCTGGTGATCATGGCAATGTCACAGTAGATCTCATTCAGAAATTAAACATTTGGCCCAAAAATGACATGAATCACTTCTTGAAATTTATTAGCCAAATAAAATAATTGGCTGGAACTGGTTATATGGCTCTACCCAATCACAAGGACCCTAACGTAGAGGTTGAAAATGAATCACTCTAAGATGTGCCACTTCGGCATATGAATTATTTTTGAGATGAAAATAATCAAGGCCCAAAAGACTCAGGAAGAAACTTTGACCTTCTCCCTAACTGTGTAAAAGAATTTAGATAGAGAACCTGTTCCAGGAAGGGAGCTATCACTATAATAACCACATAATGATATGAACTAGGGAGGAATTTAGCATAATCTGTTAAAATTCTTCTCTCTGTCCCGCTGTTTCTCTATGGCCCAGCAAACATTTTTTTTGCCAAACATTTACTCTTTTTCATCTTCCTGTAAATTTTCATCCTTCTCTTTGAAGTCCCAGACCTTTACTCTCTTCTTCTTAGCTCAGAGTGACATATATACATAATTTTGCCTGTTTTTGGAGTCCCTCATATTTATGTGGAATCCTCATATGTACAGAGTTAAATTTGATTTTCTCCATTAATTTGGCTCATGTTGATTTGATTCTTAGACCAGCCAGAAGAATCTTGAGGGTAGAGGAAAAATTTTCCTTCCCAACACCAAGAAGGATAATCTAACATGTGTCTAGAAGGGGATAAAACTGAAATGACTACTTGGCAATAGCACTAATAATTATGACATGTATACGGCCTTATAGTTTTTCTTAGCAATCCCATAATGCAAGGAGTTGTGGAATTATTCTCATTTTCCAAAAGTATGGAAAAGGCAGAAATGGCAGAGAAGCTTGTTATTTAGTGTGTGAATTATGGGTTATACAAGAAGCTTGTAGGGGTGGAAAAATTTTCCTTCTTCCCTTCTAGGTTCTCTGGCTAATCTAGTAATTAGATTGATATAAGACAGATTAACAGGAGAAAAACAAACACATTTCATACATACAGGAGCCCCATAAAAATATGACACCCAAAGGACAGCCAGGTAATTGAAGTTTATATAGCATCTTGAGCTAAGGAAAAATGTAGGGGTCTGGGAATACAAAGGAAAGAAAGGACATTCACAGGAAGATGAGAGGAGATGTTTGTAAAACAAAGGTTACCCTGTTATGCAGATAAGTTTCTTAGGTAAAAAAGTATTTCTGGTAATAGCTCTCCTTCTGGTACAAACCTACTTTCCAATGTAAATTTAGGCAGTTGAGGGGGAGGTAAAGAACTTTCCCTGGATCTGCTGGTTTTTGATTGCCATTGGCTCAAAATAATCCTTATGCCAGAGAGACATATTTTGGGGTGGCAAAATCTGCTCCCCTTCATGCTGTTATAAAAAAACAAAGGTGGGTGAAAGATGAGGTGGAGTGTATGACGTATAAGGAGAATAAACCCTCTCCTTTACAAGCCTGGTTAATAAACAGTCACCTTAGAGTTCCCATCCTATTCATATAGTACATAAGAGAAGTAGAGGGTATGATACAGGGGCTCTTAACTTGGGGTCTATGGATAGAGGGGGATGATTCACAAACTCATCCCATAATTGTAGGGAAAATAAATGTGTATAGATGTTCATTTTGGGAGAGAAAAGATACACAGTTTGTATCAACTTCCTAAAGAAATCAATGCATGCCAGAGGTTAAAAGGAAGAATAATGGACCAGGAGTCAAGAAACTGAGTCCTAACCCTGCCTAGCTCTAAATAGCTGAGTAAACGTAGACAAATCTCTTGTCTTCTTCATTTGTAAAGTGAGAGGCAGGACTCAAGCTCCCTTTCAGCTAGGTGCACAAGGCGCAGGCTAGTTTATGGTCAGACAGATCTGAATTTATATCCTGGCTCTACTTCCTACTAACTGCATGCCCTTATGCCAGTTCTAGAACCTGTGTCAAAGATGAATACCAATGCAGCATTGTTGGGAGGATTAGCAACCGGGAGTAGAGAATACCTGGAGGTCATTATTATTATATGATGCTTCCTATGAGTCTATGTCTGGTTTAAGTACTGCTGAGCATTAAATATCTTCGGTGAATGGGCGTGGTATTTGGGGAACTCAAAGGCAGCTGTGCCAAATCCAGATGTCAGCAAGGCCTTGCCCTTGGCTGGTTCCTACTCAAGAAAGGAAGTCTGGGTGGAAGCTTCGCCCAGCCTCATCCATGGACATACCATGCCTGACTCATCTGCTTCCTGAGCTCCCCAGCAAGGCCAGCTCCTGCCCCTGCTTGCTTCTCTAGGCAGGCCTGAGGTCTTGCTGAGTTATCATTGGCTGAGTCATGACTTGGACAGAAGGCATCTCTAAGAGACTGAACTCACCAAAAAACACCAATACTGACAGAGCCACAAAACCACCCCCTTGGCCATTCCAGCTTCTTTTACTGGCAGCTGCCCATGTTGTTACTACAGCCAATGTATCCCAGATTGACTCATTGCTTCTCGCTAAAGCTAGGGGAGGAATTATTACTCCTAGTTTAGACTCAAGGTGTCTGAAACCCCAAAGAACCAGGTAACCTACTCAAGGAAACACAGTGAGCTGGTGGTAGCTTCTGGTCAGGCCTCCTGTCTCTTGGTTCCTTGTCATCTCATTGCACAGTGTTATTGTACTAGTTTTCTTTTGCTGCCATAACAGATAACCACAAACTTAGTAGCTTAAAACAACACAAATTAATTAAAAGCAAGAATGAGATGCACGGTGAGATACCTACTACATCCCTATCAGAATGGCCAAAATCCAGAACACTGCCAACGCCAAATGCTGGTGAGGATGTGGAGCAATAGGAACTCTTATTTATTGCTGGTGAGAATGCACAATGGTACAGCCACTTCGGAAGACAGTTTGGCATTTCTTACTAAACAAAATGTACTCTTACCATATGATCCAGCAACAGTACTCCTTGGTGTTTACCCAAATGAGTTGAAAACTTATGTCTGCACAAAAACCGGCACACAGATGTTTACAGCAGCTTTTTTCATAATTGCCAGAGTTGGAAGCAACCACAATGTCCTTCAGTAGGTGAATGAATAAATAAACTGTGATACAGAAGTGTTAGCCCTAAAAAGAAATGAGCTCTCAAGTCATCAAAAGACATGGGAGAACCTTAAATCCGTATTACTAAGTGAATGAAACCAATCAGGAAAGGCTCCATACTGTATGATTCCAACTATATGACATTAGAAAAGGTAAGACTGTGAAAACAGTAAAAATATCAGTGGTTGTCAAGGTTTTGGAAGGTGGTGAACAGGAGGAGCACAGAGGATTTTTAGGGCGGTGAAAAATAGTCTATATGACACTATAATGATGGATGGATGTCATTATAGATTTGTCGAAAACTGTAGAATGTACAACACCAAGAGTGAATCCTAATGTGAATTATAGACTTTGGGTGATTATGACATGTCAGTGCAGGTTCAACAGTTATAACAATGGATCACTCTGGTGGGGAATGCTGATATTGGGCAAGACTATTTCTGTGTGAGGGCAGGGAATATGTGGGAAATCTCTGTACTTTCCCATCAATTTTGCCGTGAACCTAAAAACTTCTCTTAAAACTAAAGTTAAAAAAAAAAGTTATTATCAAACAGTTCTGGAGGTCAGAACCTCATTGGACTGGAGGCTCCAGGGGAAAATAGAGTTTCTTGCCTGTTGTAGCTTCTAGAAGCTACCTTCATTCCTTGGCTCATGGCCATCTCCTATCCTCAAAGCTAGCAGTGGCTAGTCAAATTTTCTCTCATCACATTATTTTGAGACTCATTCTTCTGCCTCCTGCTCCCACACTTAAGAGCTCTTGTGATTGCATTTGGGCACACAAAATCTCCCTATTTTAAGCTCAGTTGATTAGCAACTTTAATTACACCTGCAAACTTAATTCTGTCTTGCCATATACCCTAACATATTCACAGGTTCTGGGTATTAGGATGTGGACATCTTTGGAAGGTTATTATCCTTCCTACCAGGGTCATGAAGCAGTGTCCTGTGGTAGGAGATGGTGGTAATAATGGCAGTGGTCATAGTCCAGCTAAGCCTTGGTTGAAGCTACAGGTTAGTGTCTTTCTAATTTTCAAATGTGGCTGAGCCTCATCAACCCTTAACTTGGTTGGTGTCACCATATTTTCCAAGCTCTAATCATTACCTTTTACTTAAATATTTAGAGACAATTACTCATAAACTGAGGCCAGAGGGATTCCCTCTCAAATATTGCCAAGAATTCCTGGACTTGTGTTCACCCTCATGGTTTGTCTCCTCTCACTCCATACTGCTCCTGGCTTCCCCTGGATCTTTCCTATTCCCTCATCACAGATTCTACACAATATCCCCACTCTCCTCCCAGACAGGGATCTGCCTATCATTCCTGAAGCAGGACTGTCTGGAGAGAAGTAGGCTAGGATGCCTAACCGATTCCATTTAAGGTTTGAAGACGCCTTGGAAGGTCTTAACATGTGGGAAAGGGAAACCTCATTGGGAACTTAGTACAGGCAGTTCCCAATGCTCTGGTCATACTGTGTCAAGAGAGGCCTTTACTCAGAGTCTCCCTCCCTGGGCCCAGCCCAAACCCCCCTCTCCTCTGAAACCCCGGGCCCATGTTTCTTCTTCTAGGACCACTGAAGGAAACAGAAACCCTTGACTATTGACTTTATCATGCAGAGTTTAGCCACTTCAACCTGGCCTCCTACCTTTACATAACCAAAAAGCCCATTAAAGTGTTTTCCCAAACAAAAGATAAATTCTTTGCCTAGGAATTCTTCTCCCACTCTTGGAATGTGAAAATGCTGCAGTTAAAAAATACAGCGAAGCAAAAACAGCTCCCTTTATTTCTAGTTTCATTATTTAACACAGAAATCAAGGATCAGTATGTGTGGTGTGATGTAAAATGACTTTTACATCACACCACACATACTAATACACACACCCACATACATGCACACATACAACTTAATCAAAGAAGCGATACCCATCCTTATTACTTGGGATACACATATATTTTCTATTCTATTCATTTTTTAAAATGTTGATTAGAACTCACTAAATTTTTTTTCACAACCTGCTGATGACTCACAACCTTCTCTTTGAAAAACATTGCACTAAACATAAATACCCACTTCTCTTCCCTCCCAGGCCTAGGATAAGTACTTGCATAATGCTTTAAAGCCTACAAAGTGGGTTTTAAGGTATACATCATTCCATTTACTCCTCACACAATGCTAAAATGGCAATAATAACTCGCTTTTAATAAATGGAGAAACTGTTGAAGAAGTTCATCCAGAGTCACACAGCCAGAAAGTAAAGAGTTTGGATGCAGATCTTTGAGTCGGAACCCAGTGGTCTTTTCACCAAGACCAGACTCCCAGTTTCCTTTTATACACTCTTGTTAAATAACAAAAATCCAGCTGCGTAAATTTGAAGATATAATTGGCTTTATTCAGTGATTCATGAATCAGGCAGCAACCCATCTAGCAAATAGAAAGGAGCTCCAAAGAGCTACAGAAAAGGAAAGGTTTTTAAAGGCAGTGAGGGGGTAGGACAAGAAAGTCATAAATGGAAAAAAAGGATTATTTTGGGCAAGATCACCTGCACTTGGGAGACAAAAAGGGTCTATTAGGCAGATTACGTCACTAAAGCTGACCAGGAAATTCCAGACTAACCAGTTAAGGTTACATTCCTGGGGAAGGTTGAAACTGCAATTACGTTAGGTACCAAGTCTTGGATTGGGGATATGGGCTTAGCACAACTGATTCCACTTTGAGCCTATCTCTTTTTTTTCTTTTAATTTTTTAAATGTTTATTTATTTTTGAGATAGAGACACAGAGTGTGAGTGGGGGAGGGGCAGAGAGAGATGCCGAGAGACAGAATCCAAAGCAGGCACCAGGCTCTGAGCTGTCAGCACAGAGCCCAATGCAGGGCTTGAATCCACACTGTGAGATCATGACCTGGGCCGAAGTTGGACGCTCAATTGACTGAGCTACCCAGGCGCCCCTGGGCCTCGCTCTTTTTTAACAACTTTCACTCATGATATGGTTTAGGTTAAACTAGACAATATAAGTTACACCCCCCCCTTTTTTTTTTTTGCATATGCTAGATTCTCAGTGCTTTTAGAATCTCATACTTCTGCTTTGTCAGCCTAAAGTTGGCACACCTGCCCTCCTTCCTCCCTCCTCCCAGGCAAGAGACCCTAACGCCTGCCTTGGCCTTCACTGTGGCTAGCCTTCAGACCAAAGGAGCCTTGAAAGGCAGCAGGAGGGTTCAGTCTCTGCCCTGGGCCAGGGAGGAGCTAAGCCCTGGAAGCTGGGAGATGATAGTCAGGAAAGACAAACTATAGGCCTGGAAAGCAATGAGGAGAGGTGATCTGGCCCTGAGAACAAGGAGCATTGGGCTGAGGGTTTCCTTCAGGAATATGGACTGACAGAAAGAAGTGGGCCTCATATATCCAGAAAATGCTGAGCAGGCGACTGAAGGAAAATCTGGAGGTAGAGAACATGGATGTTGGTTTCCAAGTTCAAACACTGCTTCTCGCTCTTTCTCTCTTTGCCAGTTCTGCTTCCTTGGGTTTTCTACATAGGGCAGTTGTTAGGAAGGGATTATCAACCTTCAAACACATGGGCTCTGAATTCATACAGAAAGCTATCAATGTAGTTAAACACTGACCTTTCTGGAGAAACTGGTAAAGAAAACGTTTCCAAGTAGGCTGCTGGACTAGTTAAACCCCTGTGAAGTGGTCTGTGAAGTGACCAGAGAGAGGCTTATGATGGCCAAGAGGCCTGCTGGGGAGAACTGTTTCTCTTTTCTCCGGATCCAGTCCTGAGTGCTTGGTGCGTCGCGCATCGTGTCTCCTTCAAGCACCAACAGTGTCCCTCTGCCCCTGTGTGGATGTTGTGGCATCCAGATCACCTGGATGGCATCTAATCTGAGACAACATCAACTGTAAGCTGCACCGTTATTTTATGTACCACTAAACCAGAGAAGTGGTGAAGAGACAGTCTCCACATAAAAGCTGGGACACCAGAGATAAAGAAATCCTCCCAAGGAAAAGACTGGCTGGAAATGTGCATGTCTCAATCTTGGCAGCATGTAGAGTGAGAAAAACAATTCTCCCCTGAGGATTCAGACCACAAGCCTATCTTCAGGGAGGTATGAGGTCTGAATCTGCACTGTCCATGTGATCTAAAAAGTCAAACAGAAAAGGAGTGCAAGGTGATCTCGGGTTGCTGGTGTCCCAGAAGTGACTGGCAAACGCATATCCTCTCCCCGAGAACTCAGCTGCGCTCCTGGCTAACCGCCATTGCAGCACTGCTGATTTTGATACCTCCTGATTTCATGTGAAGAAATATGTTCCTCAGAATTCATGATAGAGGGACATGAAACAGATGTGGCTGTTGGTGGCACTAGTGATTAACTCATCTGCGTTTGCCTGAAACTTTCTTGGGTTTTTTTTATTATTTTTTTAATGTTTTTTTTTTATTTCTGAGAGATAGAGAGACAGCATGAGCAGGGGAGGGTCAGAGAGAGAGGGAGACACAGAATCCAAAGCAGTCTCCAGGCTCTGAGCTGGCTGTCAGCACAGAGCCCGACACGGGGCTTGAACCCATGAACCTTGAGATCATGACCTGAGTCGAAGTCGGATGCTCAACCGACTGAGCCACCCAGGCGCCCCTTGAAACTTTCTTGATTTTAGCTCTAAAAGTCATACTTCCAGTGATATCTCTCAGTCCTGGACAATGGTTGATCACTCTGTCTAACTTGTTCCTCTCCTGGGAGCATCTTCTCTGGCCAAGGGGCCTTGTTTCATACCACACATCCTTGCCTAGGAGTTGTGTGGCTGACAGCAGCATGATATGGACACCTAGGACTTGAGGCCTAACCCAGGAAGGTAATAAAATTTGGAAATTCGTTTATGAGAACCTGAAGAACTAGGATATTCCCTGGGAACACTAGGACTGGCCTCGCTATTCAAATCAACGCACTGGCCTGTGCATTGAAATTGTTTCTATAAACTCACTTTTATTTATTTACTTTTTGGAGGGTGAAGGAGTTAACTTCAGTATATCTTTGGCCTTTCTGGCTAAAGGGACCCTAACTGAAGCAGGGAGGCAGTCCCAGCAGGCTTTTTAGAGGCTATGTGACCGTCTGAGGTGCTACCAAAAAGGGACAAGCAATGCCTGTGAGTGGGTCTGCGTGCTCAGGGGACACGCACTCCTCAGGTTGGGTGCGTAAATGAAGCACAAGTAACATGAGTTCCGGCCGATGTAATGAGAATAGTGACGTGAATTATTCCCTAAACAAAGACCAAGAGAGCAGTTTAACGATGTCTGTGCTTTGTGTACTAAATAACTACCTGGAGTTGTGCTTGTTTCCAAGCTCCTTTTCAAAAGTTTTCTGGGGATGAACAGCTAGAGAGGGACACCGATACTTCGTGTTTACCCAGGGGCCTGGGCTTCTCCAGGCAATTTCGCACAAATTAAATCCTGCGGGCTTCTCAGCAGCCCGGAGAGGGTCTGCAGTGGGGCTGGGAGAGCCGGGCCTGCATCCCGGAGCTGGGCCCACTCCTCTGGAGCAACGTGCTCTTGGACAAATTTCATCTCTTCTCTATTCCCTGCTTTTCTTCCGCAGTAAAATGGATCCTGGTCTCTGAGAGGCTCCAGAGAGCCTACGTGTGGGGTGGAGTGCCGAGGACAGTGCTTGGCACACAGCAGGTTCTGTCGCGAGGTGACGGTGTTGTGCCCGCTGACGGAGCGTGTCGGCAGGGCAGGCCCCAGGATAGAGGATCAGGCACATTGTCTCCATTCCTGCACTGAATGTCCACCACGCCTCTGTGAGGCGGATATTCCCACTTCCACTACAAATCAGCGGGGACCGAGTGAGGTCAAGCAGCTTGCTCAAGTGCGGGACTGCACTGCGGCAGAGTGGGAACCCAGAACCCCTGAGGCAGTCTGTGGGTGTTGGGCTGACATAAGTCCCCCGTGGTGCTTGGAGGGGTCGAGACAGGTGAAAGACACAGGCTCTCTCCTTTCTACTGGGCAGACAGAGGAAACTAGGATACCAGAGCTTGGGAGGACCAGGGAGTGTTCCAGGCAGGAGGTGCCAGTGCTGTCCAGCTCTAGCCCAGCTCTCTCTCTCCTATGGAGAGGGGGTGGCAGGACCCTCACTGTCTGGAAGTCACTAAGGCTTCCTTCCAGTTACTTCCATCTTAGACCCTCTCCCTCACGTTGCTTGCCAGAGCTGAGGAGGAGGTCCTGTCATGGACACCCCACACCTGATTCAGGGCGGGGAGTCAGGCTCATCTCCTTTCTTCTTGGCTCTTAGCCCCCTTGCCAAATGCGGAGCTTCCCTGAGCATCCCTGCTTCCTTGCCAAGGCCAAGAGTGAACCAGCGGCTAGGGAAGGGGATCTCCAAGCCAGAGGCTAATGGTGGCCTTAAAATTATGTGCAGGAATGAATTCTGAGCCAAAGTGGCTTTTTCTCTCTCTCTTGAAATTTTTCTCTATCAAATGCCTTGTCAGTGATTTTTAAATTGACACATATTCACTGCAACCAATGAAGCTATTCAAAGGAAAAAACTTCATAAACACCTTCATCTGGCCCATAGTCCCTCTGGTGATCAGTGCTATCTGCTTGTGGGCCAACTTTCACAACTTTCTCTATACTCATTGTTATGGACTGAATCATGTCCCTTGCTACCAAATTCGAATGTTAAAGCTCCACTCCCCACCTTCACTGCCTGTGTTTGGAGATATGGTCTGAAAAGAGGTAGTAAAGGCTAAGTGAGGTCATATGGGTAGGGCCTTATAGAGATGAGCCTTATGAGGACACAGCAAGAAGACAGAGGTCTGCAAGCCAGATAGAGAGGTCTCACCAGAAACAGTGCTGACGGCGTCTTTACCTTGGACCTCTGGCCTCCAGAATCATGAGAAAATACATTTCTGTTACTTAAGCCACTTGCTCTGTACATTTTATTATGACAGCCCTAGCAGACGGATACACTCATATAACCTCTACACAAAGATCCATGCACAGGGAGGAATGGGTGCTCTATTTGTTGTTTACTGGAACAAAAATAGGATCATGCTATGCTCACATTGATCTGAAACTAGCTTTTCTCATTAACAGTACTTAATGGCCACCTGGCTTCCTGCTCACACCCCACATCCAATTCCATTATGACATCCTGCAGGCCCCCCTTCAAAACTGATGGGAGATGTGACCACCTGCTGCTTCTGCCATAGGTTTAAGCTCCACCCTCTCTGTCATGGCCATGGCCTCTTCACTCCTCTCGGCTCTCCTCACTCCCTTGAGTCCGTTGTCACAGCAGCCTGAGGGTGATGGTGTTTCTCAGCTCAGAACCCTCAGTGGCTTCCCATCTTCCTTGGTGTTCTTGATGTTCCTAGATCTCACCACCCACACTCCCAAGTCATGGCTCTTGTGCTTGCTCTTCGTGTCTAGGCTGCCCTTCCTCCTGAATACTATGAAGTTCCTTCCCTCACTTCCTTCCAGACTCTTTCTCTCAACCCACCTTCAGTATTCTTCACAGCACCTACTCACCACCTTTACATACATAGTTCTTTGCTTGTCTATGGTCTGACTTTCTCCATTAAAAGGTGAATTACACGAATAGCAAAACTTGTCTTGTTCCCTGCTGTATCCCTAGAACTTAGAAGAGTGCCAGGTGCATGCTGATGCTCAGTAAATGTCTAATGAATGGAAGAATGCATAAATCTCTCCAAATCACATACTAGTCCAAGTCAGATATGTTAAGATACAACAACCTTTTCAACAGTTGTGTAACATCTGCTAATATGGATGGACCTCAATTCACTCAACTATCGCCCTATTGATGATGTTTAAATTGTTTTTATTTTTCCTACTTTAAACAATGTGCTAAACATTTTTGCACAGGTACTCTAATATATTGGTCCTTTAGATTTTATAGTGTATTTTTCCTAACGCTGGGTTGATGTATTGAGAGATTGGCATACTTAAAATTTTAATAGCCATTACCAAATTGCCTTAGTCACTGTTCACAGGCAAATCCCAAAACAAGGTCTCAACCATTTTCCCAAACCAGGAGTGGGGTATATTGCCCTTAGATCAGTCAAGAGGGCCTCCATCCTGAGCCCCCACATTTTAGAGGGCCCTGCATGTCACAAATGCAAGAAATTAAATGTCACATGGGAGCTTTTCTCCCACAGGATTCTGTATTCAGTACTGGGCTGGCACAGTCATCTGCAACCCTGAACATGAATGCTCATGACCTAATACCCAAAGTCTCCACATTTCCTCCTATAATTCTCAAAACAAAAGACTGCTGAGTCCAAATGCTCTGAAGGTTGTGCCTCTGCTGACCTCGGAGATAGTCACTGCTTTGGAGGGAGAAAGACTTTAATTGGTTGGTATGTGTAGATGGAGAAGACAAATTAATTTGCTCCTTAGCTCAAAACCCTCCAGTGCTTTCCACTCCTCCTCTCAGAAAGCATGAATTCAGTGAGTCCTAAATGTTATTTCTCAACAGTGCCAAGCTCTGTTTTTTCCCCCTTTTTTGCTCTTATTTGTGAGGCATTCAGGAATTAGCTCATATCCACAGTAGTTGCACACGATATCAATGTCAGTTATCTATTGCTGTGCAGCAAACCACAGAGAAACTTCGTTGGTGGCTTAAAACAACAGTTTGCTTACAATTCTGGGCTAGGCCAGCAGGGCAGTTTTTCTGCTGATCTCCGCGGGGGTCACAGCAGCGTTATCGGGCCTGGATGGTTCAGGATGGCTTTGTTCGATGTTTGACAGTTGTGGTGGCTATTGGTTGGGATGTCTCCATTCTCCTCCAAATAGCCTTATACCTTCTAGACCTCTTTACATAATGGCATAAATGTCCCAAGAGGACAGAAGCAAAAGCTACAAGCTGCACAGTGTTGCTTCTGTCTCATTGTATCGACCAAATGAAGTAAGGACACCCAGATCTAAGGGGTGAGGTCCAAGGTAGAGACTCTATATCTCCTGATGGGAGGCATGATGAAAATTATATTGCAAAGGAACTGGGCACAGGGAGGTGTGATCTATCAGGGACCATTATAAAAGCAGTATACCTCTACGGCTGGGGAACTTTTTGCTAAAGAATTCGTGTTTTTCTTGCATTTGTATACATATAGTTGTGGTTGTGAAATATTGGAAGTGCAGTACAGATTCTTTGCTTTGTTTGGTAAGTGGACATTAAAACCCCAGAATTATGAAGTTTTATTCTTATAACAATATTTAATAAAATATAATTTAAAAAGTCAGAAAATTTAATATAAAATGCAGCTTTATTTAAATACATTTTATTTAAAATTTTTATATTAATTAAATTTTTTAAATTTTGCTTTGTAATGTTAATCATTTTGAATGTTTTAGAAGAAAAACAGCTATATTTTGTAAACTCAGGTCTTCGGGAATGCGTACAAATCAAGTTGGGATCAACTTAGAAAATATGACATTGAATCTCAGAAAAGAAAAAAGGCAAAACATAGAATTCAAAAAAGATGATCAAAAAGATGATGTTTCTGGTAAAAACCAGAAATACTGTAAGTGAGCAATCTTCCATTGAGCAAGTTTCTCATAAAATTTGTGAGCAGAGAACCTTACAGGTTGTTGATTTTAGGAACTTTTAATTACTGATAAAAACTGTGAATGGGGCACCTGGGTGACTCATTTGGTTAAGCATCTGACTTTGGCTCAGGTCAAAACTCACAGTTTGTGAGTTTGAGTCCCGCACTGGGCTCCCTGTTGTGAATGCAGAGCCTGCCTCAGATCCTTTGTCTCCTTCTCTCTCTGTCCATCCTCCACTTGTGATATCTCTCAAAAATAAATAAACATTTGGGGCGCCTATGTGACTCGCTCCGTTAAGCATCCAACTGAAACTCGGATCATGATCTCGCGGGTGGTGAGTTCAAGCCCCACGTTGGGCTCTGTGCTGACAGCTCAGAGCCTGGAACCTGCTTCAGATTCTGTGTCTCCCCCTCTCTCTGCCCCTCCCGCATGCTCTCTCTCTCTCAAAAATAAATAAACGTTAAAAATATATATACATATAAAAAATAAATAAACATTAAAAAACTGTGAAAATGAGCAGGAAAATTATTCTCAAAGTCTTGACTTGAGCAGTGTTAAACAAAATCCTTGCAACTTCATATTTTTTGCTGAATGAAGATTTAAGTATAGATCCACAGAATAAGAATGAACGTGTCCTCCTTTTGAACTTACCAGGGTCAGGGTGGTGAAAATATGCCCATCAGCTTTGCTCCCAGAGTCTGTTTGCAGATTAAGCAGAACAGGGAGGAGACATTCCAGGAAGCTGGTGCCTTGTCAGATTCTTCAGGAGGGAGGGCCTCCCAGCTCTCTCTGGAGAAAGAGCTACAAAGAGCACTCAGTCCTGACGGCCTCCCTGGGTCCTGCCAGAGTGACCTAAAAAGGCTGGGCCCTGGTGCTCCATTTCTGGTGTTCCCACCACTGTACCTTGGACCCAGCTGGGGCTCTGCTCACCTGTCAGTCTGAGTAGGTGCAGAACCACTTCTGGAAAGAAAGGAGCTGCTTTTCCCCCCAAAGCAGTGTGCCGCCAGCCTGGTGCCTGAAATGCCTAGCAGGGTCATTGCCAAGTGACAGCCTTGTCAGATCTACATCTGGGGGCTGCCCCAAGTCACTCAGTGTAGTGTTAGAACATCAGTGCAATGGGAAGGAGTAAACAGGGGTCCTTTCTGGAGAGCAGAGCCCTCAGGGGAGGGCATTCCATGACTAAGGTGATGGAGGCCCAGAGAGGGGGAGATGATTTCTCCAGGTCACATGGCTCCTCAGTAACAGAACCAGAACTCTCAGTTTCCAGTTCAGACTTCTTTCCATTATATGGATTAGGAGTACTGAGCTGTCTTCTCATCTTGGTAGGAGCTTTGTATTTTGTTTTCTTTTCCCTCCCTTTTATAAGATAGCCCTACTTTGGTACGTTAGTGGAATGTCCACAGGCTCAGGGATTGGGTGAGTTTATCAATGAGAATATAAAAATGTTTAATGAAGATAATTACCTTCTCCCTTTCCCAGGACCCCCTGCTTCCTGAGGCGGCCCCACTTCCAGCCATCTAATCCTATAGGAAACTTTTGTTTAGTCTGGGGTGTAGGTTACATTTTCAACTGCAAAGATTTAGAACCCAAGTTAGGGGGTCACATCGTATTTGTTAGGACGTGTGAAAAGTAAATATCTAGACTCCCTCGTGTGTTATAGCAAAAGTTTAGACATAATTGTCCACCAGAAGAGGGCTGATGAAATGACTTATCATACATCCGTGTGGCAGCACACTGTGGAGCTATAAAAAAGAAATGACATAGTATCCAAAATCTATAAAGAACTTATCAAACTCAATATCCAAAAAACAAATAATCCAGTGAAGAAATGGGCTAAAGACATGAACAGACACTTCTCCAAAGAAGACATCCAGATGGCCAACAGACACATGAAATGATGCTCAATGTCACTCATCATTAGGGAAATACAAATCAAAACCACAATGAGATTCGACCTCACACCTGTCAGAATGGCTAACATTAACAACTCAGGCAATAACAGATGTTGGTGAGGATGCAGAGAAAGAGGCCTCTTTTGCACTGCTGGTGGGAATGTAAACTGGTGCAGCCACTATAGAAAACAGTATGGAGGTTCCTCAAAAAATTAAAAATAGAACTACCCTATGACCCAGCAATTGCACTACTAGGTTTTTATCCAAGGGATACAGGTGTTCTATTTCGAAGGGACACATGCACTCCAATATTCATAGCAGCACTATCAACGATAGCCAAAGTATGGAAAGAGCCTAAATGTCCACTGATTGGTGAATGGATAAAGAAGATGTGGTATATATATACAATGGAGTATTACTCGGCCATCAAAATGAATGAAATCTTGCCTTTTTTTTTTTAATGTTTTTTATTTCTTGGAGAGAGAGAGAGAGAGACAGCGTGAACAGGGGAGGGTCACAGAGAGAGGGAGTCACAGACTCTGAAACAGGCTCCAGGCTCTGAGCTGGCAGTCAGCACAGAGCCGGACGTGGGGCTCGAACCCACGAACCGCGAGATCATGACCTAAGCAAAAGTCGGACGCTTAACCGACTAAGCCACCCAGGCGCCCCTGAAATCTTGCCTTTTGCAACTACGTAGATGAAACCAGAGGGTATTATGCTAAGTGAAATTAGTCAGAGAAAGACAAATTTCGTATGGCCTCACTCATATGAGGACTTAAAGATACAAAACAGATGAATGTAAGGGAAGGGAAATAAAAATAATATAAAAACAGGGAGAGGGACAAAACATAAGAGACTCTTAAACATGGAGAATAGGGGCGCCTGGGTGGCTTAGTCGGTTAAGAGTCCGACTTTCGCTTGGGTCATGATCTCGCGGTTCGTGGGTTCGAGCCCCGCATCGGGCTCTGTGCTGACTGCCAGCTCAGAGCCTGGAGCCTGTTTCAGAGTCTGTGATTCCCTCTCTCTCTGACCCTCCCCTGCTCATGCTGGCTCTATCTCTCTCCTAGAAATAAATAAAACATTAAAAAAATAAAAATAAAAAAAAAAACATGGAGAACAAACAGAGGGTTACTGGAGGGGTTGTGGGAGGGGAGATGGGCAAATGGGTAAGGGGCATTAAGGAATCTACTCCTGAAATCATTGTTGCACTATATGCTAACTAACCTGGATGTAAATTTTTAAAAATAAATTAAAAGTAAAAAAAAAAAAAGAAATGACATGAGAGCTTTCCTTTTTACTTTTAAATTAAAGTTTCAGATAGTTAATAATCTACAAGTATAATGAAAAGCCTATCTCTCACTCTCTACCAGCCACCCGCAGGCAACCAGCTCAATCTGTTTCTTCTGTAACCTTTTAAAGATATGTCATGCACACAGGACCATTTACATGGACAGTCTTTTTTAAAAAAGAGAAACATGTGGGACACCTGGGCGGCTCAGTCAGTTAAGCATCTGACTCTTGATCTCAGGTCAGATCTTGATCTCAGGGTTGTGTATTCAAGCCCTGCGTTGGGCTCCACACTGGGTGTGGAACCTCCTCAAATAAATAAATAAATAAATAAAAATAAAAAAGAGAAGTATGTTAAAAACCACTTCCCAGTGTCTTAATTTCTGCACTTCTATATGTTTATTTATTCAGTAAGTATTTAGTGAGCATGTACTGTATATCAACCACTCTTTTAGGCATTTGGAATTTGGTAGGAAACAAAACAGATCTATTCTTTGCCATCCTGGATCTTACATTTTTGTGGGAAATGAATAAGCAAGTAAATACATAGTGATAAGTGGTAAGTGCTATGAAAAAAAAAGATAAAGGAATGAGTATGTGTATGTGTTGGTGTGTGCTGGTGGGGATTGCTGGTATTTTACATAGGGTGGTCAGGAAAAGCCCTGCTAGTTGAGTGGTATTTGAGGTGAGGCTGAAGAAAGTGAGAAGAAAGTGAGGGAGTGAGCCCTGTATATAATCTGGAGTTGAACACTCAAAGTGGAAGAAATATCTTGCCCTAAGGCCCCGAGACCAGATAACACTCCTTATGAGGAACAACAAGGCAACCCTTATACCTGGAACTGAGTGGATAGAACTCAGAGGTTTTCTGTAGCATGAGAACTTCCTAATTTTTTTTTAAACATCTGCAGTTTATTCCATTGTGTGTATGTACCAGTTTTAATTAAGCTCACTGATAGAAATTTAGGAAACTAGTGGTCTCTTGCGATTGCAAAGAATCATTTTATCAAGTGGCCCTTTGCTCATTATCTGTAGGATTTATTCCTAGAAGGAGAACTGCTAGGTCAAGGGGTATGTATTTGTATTTTTTATAGATTTTACCAGACTAAGACCATCAAAGAAGTTGTACTATTTTGGTCCCCCTGCCTACAGTATGTTGATTTTGTTTTTAATCGTTCAGCAAATATTTATTGAGTACCTACCAGGGACCAGGTAAGTGCTAAGGAATGAGAATTGGAACAGAAACCACAATTTGTCAAGCATGTCTTGACTCACAGAACAGGTAAACTGTGCCAGACTAAAGTATGATGTGCTTCATACACTCTCCAGACTCAAATACATACACCACTTTGTTCAGATTCATAATTCCAAGGTAAGACCACTGACACTTACATTAATTATCTAGCTTGCAAAATCAAACCGAAGAGATTAGAGCAAAGAGCACCCTATATCGAAATAACATCCAGGACAGAATATACCCAACAATTAAGGAGATCATTTTATTCAGGTTAGTGCAATAGGGAAAGCATTCATTAATGAGGAAAGCCTCAAGGAAGAGGAAGAAAACTTGTAGTTTTCTAAAGCAAGAGAGTCATTGCGGAAGAGTAGAGGCCAGTCTTATCTCGGATATGTGACCGTGAGGTGGTCCTTTGGCGTTAGTCTTTTCTCTGTATTGTTCCAATTTTAGCATTTGTGCTGCTTAAATGAGCACCTGTTAGCCTTTTCTCTGAACACAAAAAAAGTGGGGGATTTCTGAACTATTAAAAAATGCTATCTCGGGGCACCTGGGTGGCTCAGTTGGTTAAATGTCTGACTCTTGGTTGCAGCTCAGGTCATGATCTCATGGTTTGTGGGTTTGAGATGCACATTGAGCTCTGTGCTGACAGATTCTCTCTGTGTGGGATCCTCTCTCCATTCCCCCCACCTGTCTCTCCCCCTCTTCTGCTCTCTCACACTCTCTCTCAAAATAAATAAACTGAAAAAAATAATAAAATATATTAAAAATGCTATCTCACGGTTTTATTTCTTTAAATAATAGCTTGAGATATAATTTACCTACCATACAATTAACCCATTTCAAGTGTACATTTCACTGGTTTTTAGTATTTCACATAGTTGTGCAGCCGTCACCATGATCAACTTTAGAACATTTTCATTCCCTCTAAAAAACCTTCATGCCCATTACCAGTCACTCTCCCGTTTTCACTGCCTGGTCCTAGGCAACCACTACTTTACTTTCTGCCTTTCTGCTTCTTTCATTTAGCATGATAATTTCTAGGTTAATCCATGTCGAGTTTAGTACTTCATTCCATTTTATCACCTAGTAATATGTCATTGTTTAACACATTTTATTTATACATTTATCTATTGGTGGACATTTGGGTTGTTTCCACTTTGGGGCTATTACAAATAATGTTGCTGTGAACATTTAGATACAGGTTTTTGTGTGAACATCTGTTTTCCATTCTTTTGGCTATGAACCCAGGAGTGGAATTGCTGAGTCTGATAGTGACACTTTGAGGGGCTGCCACACTGTTTTCCACAGTGATTATAAGAGTTTACATTTCAACCAGCAGTCTAGGAAGGTTCCAATTAAAAAAAAATTTTTTTTTATGTTTATTTATGTTTTTGAGAGAGACACAGAGTGTGAGCGGGGGAGGGTCAGAGAGAGAGGGAGACACAGAATTAGAAGCAGGCTCCAGACTCTGAGCTGTCAGCACAGAGCCCGATGCGGGGCTTGAACTCAGGAACTGTAAGATCATGACCTGAGCCGAAGTCGGCCACTTAACTGACTGGGCCACCCAGGCGAGCCGAAGTTTCCAATTTTTAACATCCTGGCCAATACTTTTTTTTTTTTTATTACAGCTATCCTAGTGGGCATGAAGTGGGCTCTGGTGGTCCTCACGTTGAGCATCTTTTCATTTGCTTACTTATCTCAGTATAGTTTCAAATTGTGTAGCTCTTCTTATGAGTAAAGTTAGGCACCCTTCTGTATGTTTAAGGACCTTCTATATGTTCTCTTCTGTGAATTGTTTATTTCCTTTGTTTTTCTTTGGTGATGATGTTTTTTTCTTTTTCTTGTTTTCTTTCTTTCTTTTGTTCATTTTTGGCCTTTTCAGAGAATCAGCTAATTGAATTACTTATTAGTGCTACAATTTGCAACTGTTCCAGTTCATTTATTTCTCTTTTATTAGGGTATTTTTGTTTTTATTTACCTTTATTTTAGAAAGAGAGAGTGCAAGGGGGGAAGAGGGGCAGGGCGAGAGATAGAGATATAGACAGAGAGACAGAGAATCTTAAGCAGGCTCCACACTTAGTGTGGAGCCCAATGTGGGGCTTGATCTCATGACCACAAGATTATGGCCTGAACTGAAATCAAGAGTCGGACACTCAACTGACTAAGCCACCAGGTGCCCCTATTTCTCCTTTATTAATTTCTTCTTCTTGCTTTTCTTAGGAATAATTCCCCACTCCCCAACTTTCTTGAGTTTTATGTTTAATGTACTTATTTTATTTTTTTCTTTTTACTAATATTTTTGAATTTATATTTTCTCTCTGAGAACTGGTGTTCTCAGAGCTATGGATTTTGATAAATGCAGTTTTTATTAACATTATTATCTAGATATTATACAGTTTCTTCTTTTTTTCCTTTTTTCCTTCTTTTCCCTTTTAGAACCCAAGGAGCGTTTAAAGTATTTAAACAGTAAGGTCCTTTTATTTTCTGGTTCTATTATTAATTCCTTTTTATTAAATGCTTTATTTATTTCTGAGAGAGAGAGAGACAGTGTGAGCAGGGGAGGGTCAGAGAGAAAGGGAGACACAGAATCTGAAATGGGCTCCAGGCTCAGAGCTATCAGCACAGAGCCTGATGTGGGGCTCGAACCCACGAACTGGGAGATCATGACCTGAGCCGAAGTCGGACGCTTAACTGACTGAGCCACCCAGGTGTCCGTCTATTGTTAATTCCTAATTTTATTACATTATGATTAAAGAATGGTATCTATTATTCTTTTTGGAATTTATTGAAATTTTCAATAAATTCTATTTAAAAATTTTTGCAGTTAATTTATTTTGAGAGACAGAGAGACAGAGAGTGCAGGGGAGGGACAGAGAGAGAGGGAGAGGGAGAATCCCAAGTAGGCTCTGCACTGTCAACTCAGAGTTTATGTGGGCTTGAACTCACAAAATGTGAGATCATGAGGTGAGCTGAAACCAAGAGTTGGGTGCTAACTGACTGAGCCACCCAAGCACCCCTCAATAAATTCTTACTGAATAATTATGAACAGTATCAGAATATGCCACCCTAAAGTATTCCACCTTAGCACATAAAGATTATTTTGAGCTAAAGATAATTGAGAACCAGGAAACTTAGGAAAACCTCTTTACCTCCCCCAATTGCCCGAAAATAAAATATAAATTTCTCTTTTGTGAAGGAAATTTACATTTACAAAGGAAATTTCCATTTGTAAGATGTCTCAGTACCAAGAAGAGAGCTACTTCTGGAGATACCTCTTTTTGCTTTTGTTGTTGTTTGTTTGTTTATTTATTTATTTATTTTGAGAAAGAAAGAGAGACAGAGTAAGAGTGGGGAGGGGCAGAGAAAGAGGGAGAGACAGAATTGTCTGAGCAGGCTCCAGGCTTTGAGCTGTTGGCATAGAGCCCAATGCAGGGCTCGAATCCACGAACAGGGGGATCATGACCTGAGCCAAAGTCGGACGCTTAAGTGACTGAGCTGCCCAGGCACCCCTGGGAGATATCTCTTTTGACCAACTGATGAAGTTTTGGGATGATGGGGGGTTCGTGGAGCCTGGAGCTGACAGCCAAGAAAAAATTCTTAAAGATGTCTTTGGTGCAAAAAAAGGTGATTTTATTAAAGCACAGGGACTGGACCCAAGGGCAGTAAGAGCTACACTGGGATCATAATGGGTAACTCATTATATATCCTCAGGTTGGATGGGGGCCAGGGATACAGTAAGTGTCTAAGGAATTTTGGAAGCAAGGTTTCCAGCACCTTGAGGAGCAAGCTGTTACTAGGGAAATACCATTCATTACTGTTTAGTAAAACCTCAGTCATGAGACCCTTCAGATGGGCGGGAGGAGGGTGCATAAGTTTGGAGTATGATTGCCAGTGTATATCTTGGGGGAGTTGAGATAAAGGAAGTAGACTTACGGGATCCTTGAGGTTGGGATACTGTTAAGCTAAGGTTCTCTTTTGCCTCCAGCAAAGTGTCATCCTTGAGGCAGCTGAGTTCCTAGAGTGATATCACTTTGCTAGTCTCAAGGATTTGACAGTGGGCTGTAGGCAGTAAGGAAATTTAATTTTTCATTTGCTTTAGTTTCCCACATCACCATGGCAAGCACCTAAACCCCTTTACTTTGTTCTTGTGTAGCCAGGAGTGTCCAAGGAATATCTCACATATCCCACCTGGGGTGGGTGGGTGTGCCAGCTGTATTTTACCCTCAGCTTTCCTCATGCTCCCTCATCATTAACCACATAACACAACAATCTTATCTACCATGTGTGTCCCTTGTTTTCCAGTAACTTGCCTGTCCTATCCCAAAACCCTGGACCTCCTTTCCCTTTGTAACCGAACTAACATGAGTTCACTCCTTGGTGAGTCACAGATATACCAGGTGGAATTGTCACACATGGTAAACTTTATTTGCAGCAAATAAGGAGATCAAGGAAAATAGCTTCCAAAGTGGTGATTGCCCAAGAGGGTGAATGGGTACCTTTTGTTTAGGGATAGGATGAATATTGAGACAGGAAAGCTTTGTCTTTTTATATAGAGGAAGGCATAAAGTCATGCATGTGGCTTCAGGAAACATGCCTCTACACACACTTTGTGTGTTATGTCAGTGAGGCTTATGCTCCTCCTTGAGCAGTGGTTTTAGTATTATAATGAGGTAAAAGTAATTGTTGGTCATTTCACAGTCTGTCTGTACAGGCACAAGTCAGGGTTTTAGCTCAAATGGTCTGGGTGAATTGGGTGGTGTGGGGGTTGGAGGTGGGGGGGTGAGGATTTGGAGTTTTACTTGCCTGAGTTAAGAGATAAACCAGAAAGAAGGGCTTAAGGAAAAATGTAAGACAAAGTTTAGTAAGTATAAGCAGGTGGGCAGTAAAGGTCATGTCTTGGGGTCTAGCTGATGACACCTTATTTGGCCGAAGATGGTATATAAGGCTCAATCATCTGACTACCTCCTTGGGTCTCATATCTTTGTGAAACTCCCATGCATTGCTACTTGGAGGGAAAAAGGAAAGAGATATTTTCCCCCCTTCAATTACATTACTTTTGGAATTTATTGAAGTTTCTTTGTGACCTAATTATGGCAGAGTCAATTAATTTTGAAAATGTTCTATAGATACATGAAGATAAAATAAATTTTTTAGTGTTCACATTTTAAGTTTCATATACATCAAGCAGCTCTACTTTTAAAATTATGTTATTTAGGTCTTATCTTACGACTATAGCCTAAAAGAGGTAAATTAATCTCACTTACTGATGGGTTTCTATTTCTCCTTGTATTTCTTCTAGCTTTTGCTTTATTAATGTATGTTATTTTTACCTCAATATTTGTAAGTTATGTCTTTTTTTGTGACTCATAATCTTACTATTAAATAATTCTAGTCTCATTTAATGATTTTTGTCCAGAATTCACCCTCGTCTAGTGTGAAGATCATGATGTCTGCTAAACTTTCACACTTGCTTGATAAAAACACCTTTTCTAATCCTTTTCAGTCTTAATCATTTTGTTTTATCATTAGGTTTTACTTTGTGATTTAATATGAGAGTCACTCTTAACAGGCGAATTTGGTCTTTATGCTTATTGATATGACTGTTATTTTTGTGTCTGTTGTCTTTGTTTTATTCTCGCGTTTGTGTTTTTAGTGACAATTTGGAAGGTTTGTATTTCTGTACTAGTAGTTACCTTTATAGCCTTGTTAAAAAATAATCTTCAGAAAAAAAGAAAAGCATGATTGTTGCTCAGATACAAGAATGAACATGTGTTAAGATTTTATTTTACTTCTTTAATAGTTAAAGAACCAGACGGGTGTTATAACAGGTTCAGAGGAAAAGTCAAAGGAGCACAAATGTAAATGAAATAAAGGGGCTGACTTACGAATGGATGCAAAACTGGTTTTGCCTGGCTGGCTCAGTCAGTAGGGCTCTTGATCTCTGGGTCCTGAGTTCAAGCCCCATGTTGGCTGCAGAGCCTACAAAATAAGTAAGTAAGTAAGTAAATAGATAAATAAATAAGCAAGCAATGATTTAAAATAATCCTAGTGTGGTGTGCCTGGGTGGCTCAGTCGGTTAAGCGTCTGACTTGGGCTCCCGTCATGATCTCGCGGTTCGTGGGTTCAAGCCCCACGTCAGGTTCTGTGCTGGCAGCTTGCTCAGAGCCTGGAGCCTGTCTTCGGATTCTGTGTCTCCCTCTCTTTCTGCCCCTTCCCCGCTCATGTTCTGTCTCTCTCTGTCTCAAAAATAAATAAACTATAAAAAGAAATTAAAAAAAAATAATCCTAGTGCAATCCACACATACATCATACTATTAAAAATAAATAAGTAAAGGCTTCTGAGGGTCTAAATAAACCTCAAGTTTCTAAATAAAAAAACAACACAACAAACAAAAAACCCCTGGTTTTTCCAGAGGGGGAAGAAGTTAAAGGAAACTGCCAACCAATACAGATTTGCATGAAAATCATTTACTGGCAGTTAACAAAGGAGTGCAAAATAGCTCAAAGACAATGAACAGGGTTACAGCTGAACAGTCAACAGAAGTGTACTGTAGGTGATGCACAGCTTTTCACTGGCGTACATTTCTTTCTATAGTCTTAAAATTATGTGATACCCTTTTAATCCTCTGTTTCCTTAAATATATGTACCAATTGTTTGTAGGTCAAGCAGCTCATCCTATGATCGGCACTGAAAGTCCCATGTCCTGGGAAACCCCTCAGTCCCTGGAAAGCCAGGACAGATGGTCACCCTAATTTTCTATTATAAGCAATGATGGAATTTATTTCTTCTTCCTTCCACTTCCTTTCTGAGGAAGCTCTTTCTATACCAGTGGAATGCAACCTTGACTACACCTGAAGAAGCTTTTTAAAATTCTGATGCCTGGGCCTCATCCATATGGATTCTAACTTAATTGGTCTGGGATGTGTTATCTGGGAGCTGTAAAAGCTATTTAGATAATTCTAATGTTTAGCCAAGATTGAGAACCCCTGGTATATAAAGATATGGAACTTTCTTTAAGATGTATGGAGTGCAGAACCGTGTGTGTGATATGCCACCAGTATGTAGCAGACGGGAAAGAAGAAGAAAATATTTATATATATGCATAAACTATCTTTGGAGGGACATAGAAGGAACTGTTAACATTGGTTACTGCCAGGAATGTCAGCTGGAAATTGGGAAGGAGACTTTTCACTGCCTACTTTTTGACCTTGTGAATCTGTTATCTATTTTTAAATGTTATTTTAAAGTTCCACCTCTTTAATCTGGAAAAAGCATTTACTGTCCTGAAAGAGAAGATACATAATTAAATAGACAGTATGATCTTTTATTGCTTTAAAATCTCCCAACGTATACAAATTTAACAGCAACACAACAAAAAGCTATGAATAGAGAACATTTTCTGAGGAAATAAATTTAAAATATATTACTACAAAATTACATTGATATATTACATTACAAAATTAAAATATGTACATATACACAAATATACATACAACTGCATATATACATATATGAATACACATACAAACACATAAAACAAAGGGAGTTTCCATGGTAGAATTATGGCTTTTATTTCTTGTGTCTTTTTAAAAGCTATAAACCATACTCATTATTTTTACAATAAAAATAAAAAATGGAAACTTAATAGTCATGTTTCATCCGAAGGCAGAGCTTTTGCTCCACTGGAAGGAGTAAGCTTCGTCTTGCTGATGTGGGGGCATTTGTTCTTTTTCCTTCCTTCCTGTGCCATGTGGGATCCTCTCTTGCTCAAGAGGAAGCCCTACTGCTGAGACTTCAAAATCAGCCCATGTGCCTCATGGCAATACCCGTGGAAGGGCCACCATTGGACCTGGGCGGCAGCCAGTGAATGACCAGGCAAACTTTACTGATTGCTTCCCCCACTATGAACACTGTGCTGGGCTGTGTTGGGGGCAAAAGGTCAGCAGACAGGACTTTGCCAACAAGGCCCTGCCTGTCTGAGGTGGAGGCCAGGACATATGCACATAAACAGGCTTGTCCTAACATTTATGGGGCCAGGATGAGAGTATCAGTGGAGGCGCACATACCACATATCTAAGTATTTGAAAGTTGTAACTCAAGCTAACACACTGTTCACTGAAATATTATCTATATTCTATTCCTTTGATAAATATAACTTCAAATGACCTGAAAAGGTCAGATTTGAATATAGAAGACCCTCTTATTCCTTGGGGTTCTGTGTACGAACATAGCTATAGTGGGCATCTTCTCACATGCCCCCACACCAGGCTCTTGATATTTACAGCCTTGGGTAATCCTCTCCTTTTGAATATGGGCAAGACCCATCACGTGCTTCTAAGCAATTGAATGTGGCAAATGGGATGGGATGTCACTTCCATGGTTAGGTTAAATAAAATAGTGACTTCTGTTTTGCTAGTAGATTCTCCCTTTCTGGCTTTGATGAAGAAAGTTGCCGTGTAGGAGTGGCCTACATGACAATTACAATGTGGGTGGCTGCCAGTTAACAGCCAGCAAGGAACAAAGGCCTGCAGTCCAGTGACCCTTGAGGAACTAAGATTCTGCCAACAGTTGTCTGAGCTTAGAAGCAGATCCTTCCCCAATCAAGCTTTCAGATGACACTCCAGCCCTGGACAACACCTTGTGAAAGATCCTGAAACAGGGGACCCATCTAAGCCTGCCCAGATTCTTAACCCACAGAAACTGTATGATAATAGATATGTGCTGTTTTAATCACTAAGGTTGTGGTAATTTTTTACATAACAGTAGAAAACTAAGATTAAAAAAATGGCTCTGTTGGAAAAGTTGGCCTTTGGCCGTGGCTCCCAGTTAGTCATCTACTAATTTTCTCTTCCTATTCCCTCTCCTCTTGAATCTTGAGGGGCTTCACGTTCATTTCTATGGATACCCCAAGCAAGCCCTGGGAATGGCTCAAGGTCATTTGTACAGGGAATTCCAGGGTCTCAGGTACTCAGAACATCCTAGGAGAGGGGCTTCATGTCCTTGCCCTGACCCCACCCCTGACTCTCCACCCCCCTGGAAAGGGCATGGCTAGAGAAAGGACAGAGCAAGGCTCACCAAAGCACAGGCCACTCTAAGGCCAGTACTGCACTCTTGAGAAGCACTGGCTGAGGCCCAGGTAGATTGGATCAGACCCAGGAAGTTGCCTGAGGAGCATAAATGAGCAGATGGTAGCACATCTGAGGGAAATCTTCAAAGGGAGCTGTTGGTTTAGCTGGACCATAAAAATGGGAGGGCTTAGGGAGCAGGAGGAGTGGAAAGGCCTCCAGCAAATCAGCCAGAAATGAGTTGTTGGTTCCCAATGATGTAGTTTCTTTAGAGCAGAGTGATGAGGGGCACCTGGGTGGCTCAGTCAGTTAAGTGCCCGGCTTCGGCTCAGGTCATGATCTCGCAGTTTGTGGGTTCGAGCCTCGCGGTGGGCTCTGTGCTGACAGCTAGGTCAGAGCCTGGAGCCTGTTTCAGATTCTGTATTTCCCTCTCTCTCTGACCCTCCTCTGTTCAACACTCTCTCTCTCTCTCTCTCTCTCTCTCTCTCAGAAATAAAGAAAACATTTAAAAAATTTAAAATAGAGCAGAGTGATGAGGAGTTTGGGCTACAGAGTCAGAGTTCTGTTCAAATCCTGCCTCTACATCCTAGCTATGTGACTTTAGTCAAATTACCTAAACTCTCTGAGTACCAATTTCCTCATCTGTAAAATGGTTATAATAATAATAGTATCTATTCCATAAATTTGTGGAGAGGATCAGTACATGTAAAATGTCTGGGAAGTGCTTCCTGAATATTGGCTATCATTTAGGAAATAGACACAAAGCAGATGAAAGATTATCTTCCTCCTCCTCAGTGCCTTGCCTTAGAGGTCAGAGAGAGAAGCAAGGAAGGTTTTATTCTGTTCCTAGAACACTCATTTGTTCAACAAACATTTATAGTATGGGGGTCAGGGACAGGCCTCTCTAAGATGGACCACTTCGGCATGAACATTATTTTGAGTTAAGAGCAATCCAAACCCAACAGATTCAGGAAAAGCTCTTTACCTGCCCCTCAATTGCCTGCTTGTGCCAGGAAGAGAGCTATTAACAGATATTCCCCTTTATCTAAGAAACTTACCTGCATAATAGGGCAATGTTTGTTTTCCAAACATCTAATGCTAAGGGTCTTTCCTCCCCTTGTATCCTCGACCCTGCTTTCTCCTTAGCTCATATAAGCATCATTTTGCCCCATTGTCTTTCAAATTTCCATGTCTATGTGGATTCCTGTACACATCTATTAGATTTGATTTTCTCTTGTTAATCTGTCTCGTGTTAATTTGACTCTTAGTTCAGCTAGAAGGACCTTGAAGGGTATAGTCGATTCTTCCTCCTCAACAATGACAATTTTCTGAGCATGGTCCTTCTAACTCACACCTTCCTTCCTCAGATTCCTTGACAACCACAATGGGGCAACAGGAAAGTGCTGCTGGATTGAGCGGATCAGGGTGCCATGGTGCCTGTCCTTGACAATGGTGAGCCCATTGGACGAGGCACCTGGTTTCTGTTGCCTCAACTGTGAAGTGAAGAGGTTACCAGCATGCCTCAAAGTGTGGACCACAGACCCGTGGCCTTGGAGCATGTTAGAAGTGCAAAATTTCAGGCTCCACCTGGACCTACTGACTCAGAATCTCTGGGGCTGAAGCCTGAGAATATCATTTCTAACATACTCTCTAGGTCGTTTTTTGCTCACTGAGGTTGGAGGACTACTGTGGTGGACTGTCAGAGATCGTCACAGACCTGACTCTGCAGACCGCCCTCAGGCACTGATACAGGAAGCCCCAAGGGCTGGCCTTCCTGGTGCCGCATCTGACCAGTACTGGCCTTCACCAGAGGTTTCATTTCACAGGCACCTATGGGCTTCTAAGGAAACAGGTGTTCTGCTTTTGCTCATTAGAGTTTAGAAACTGCTTTCTGTGGTT
Source organism: Crocuta crocuta (assembly GCF_008692635.1). Taxonomy (NCBI): domain Eukaryota; kingdom Metazoa; phylum Chordata; class Mammalia; order Carnivora; family Hyaenidae; genus Crocuta; species Crocuta crocuta. The sequence continues at coordinate 11,609,748 of NW_027530368.1, read as the reverse complement.
GGAATGTTTGTGTCTCCCAAAGTGTGTATCTTGAAATTTCAGCCCCCAAAAAAGATGGTATTAGGAGGCGGGGCTTTTGGCAGGTGCTTAAGTCTTGGGGATGGAGCCCTCATGAATGGGATCAGTGCCCTTATAAAAGCAGCCCCTACCCTCCTTGCCATGAGAGAAGTCAGCAACTCAGCAGAAGAGGGCCCTCACTTGGCCGTGCTGGCAACCTGATCCCAGACGTCCAGCCTCTAGAACCGTGAGACAGAAATTTCTGTTGTTCTGAGATGTTTTTGAAAAGTATCATCAAAAAAAAGAAAAATTGCAAAAAGAACAGGACAAAAACCACTCAAAAAATTAAAAGGCAAAGAAAATGACTGTTTTCTAAATAAGTTATAAATTAAAATTGTACTTACTCCTGACTTTTCATATTTAACCACTTTTCTTCATCTTGCTCTCTGACTGAGTACATTCTAGACAGTTCAATGGGTTTGTTATAAACCATAAGTAAATATAATTGCCATTTGTAAAATTATGTCAAAGTGTTAAAAGTAAGCTATATTGAGAAAAAAAAAAGAAATTTCTGTACTTAAGCCACCCAGTGTGTGTTACTTCACGATAGCAGGCTGAAAAGACTGGGGACAGGGCTGGCTATATAATTTGTGGGGCCCAGTGCAAAATGAGAATGTAGGGTCCCCTGTTCAAAAAGCAGGAGGGAAGCTTGTCTCTTCTTCTGTGGTCTCCCTCTTGACTTTTCCTGAGTTTTAAAACTTGCCATTTAATGTCATAGTCCCTTAGGCACGGGGACACTTGCAGGTGAGCACAGGCCCTCACAAGGCTTCTGGCACTTTGCCTCAGCTCCCACCCTCCTTGTGTTTGCAATACAGGCCCCCTGCTGAAGGTGTTGCCGTTTACAGGGAGACCTCTGAGCTCTGGTTGGAGCAGAAGTGATCTCAGCTGGGAGAAAGCAGAGCAGCCAGCAGCAGCCTGGTATTCAGGGTGATTAATGAATGCATTTGGAAATTTCCTCCTCCTTTGGCCTCAGCCTGCACCTGAACTGTGGTTCATGCAGCAGTACATTTCTGTGTAATCTCTTTTGACAGCCAGGCAGAGGGCAAACCCACAAGACTAACCCAATTACAGTAAAAGAGAGATCTGGCTGCTCCCTGTTGACAAGGTCAGCACAAGGGCATCCCAATTCAGGGATATAGTGCTTCTGGACCAGTGAGCTGCCGGCACAGAAAGTACTTTCCTGTCCAGCTCTTTGGCATAGTTTTACTTCATGACAAATGGTGGCTGTCACTCCTGGGCTATGTCAAGTAGGGTGATATAAAGGGAGCCACGTGGAGTGGGCTTCCTGTACCCCCATAGGCAGGCCTGAGATGCATCAGCCCAGGAGGAGATGTACAGGGGTCAGAGACCCCATCAGGGACTTAGGAAAACCTGAGGTCTCTTCTGATTCTGGAATGGCTTGGGGTAGACATTCAGCCTCCCTGGGCCTCAGTGTTCTCATCTGTAACATAAAGATATTAAAATAGATTTTTTTCCCCCAGCTCTGCTACTCTCTTATTTGACATTCCATCTGGGTAAGGATTTAAAAGAGGTATTTCAGTCTGTGCAGTTAATTTTATAGGAAGATCATGACGAACATAGGGCAAGGTGAGATATAAACTGTGAGGTGGGTTTGTTATGTCACAAAAGTCTAAAATGTCATTAAAGAATTTGATGCTTCTTTGTAGGCTACAGAGAACCACTAAAGGTATGTAAAGAAGAAAGGGATATATTCAGGGCTGAACCTGAGAAAGATGAAGTAGGATGCCAAGTTTCAGAAGACCTGAGGATGAGAAGCCAGTTAAGGGGCTCTGCACATGTTTGCCCTTACCAGACAGTATGAAGTTGCCTTCCTGAGGGCTGTCTGAGTTTACATTCCCCTCAGCAGGCTAAGAGAGTTATTTCCTCATAAACTCATTATTATTTGGCATTATCAGACTTCTACATTTTTGCCAACTAAATGAGTGTGAATTGGCATTTCATTGTAATTTTTCTGGCATTTCGCCGGTTAGTAATATGGTTGAACATCTTTTTGTGTATTTATTTGATTGTTTTTAAAGTAATCTCTACCCAATGTGGGGCTCAAACTCCTGACCCCAAGATCAGGAGTCAGATGCTCTACTGACTGAACAAGTCAGGTGCCCCACGTTTATTGGGTATTTATGTTTCCTCTCTTGCAGTTTTCTGTTCAGTCTTTTGTCTATTTTTCACGTTCTTTAATTTTCTTTTTAAATGTTTATTTATTTTTAGAGACAGAGAGAGAGCATGAGAAGGGGAGGGGTAGAGAGAGAGAGAGTGCGAGACACAGAACCTGAAATAGGCTCCAGGCTCTGAGCTGTCAGCACAGAGCCTGACACGGAGCTCAAACTCGGGAATGATAAGATCATGACCTAGGCCCAAGTCAGCCATTTAACTGACTGAGCCACCCAGGTGCCCCATTTCATGTTATTTTAAAATCTCTGCTACCCCCATAGATTCTGGATACTAATCTTTTGTCAGTTACATGTAATACAAATATATTTTCCCAGTATGTAGTTTTGTTTGTGGTGACTTTAGAAAAGCAATCAGATAATTGTTACAGTTGAATTTATCATCATTTGTACTTATAGTTTGTTCTTTGATATCTTTTAAAGAAATTCTTCTCTACTCTGAAATCATAAAGCTATTTTTATTTCTCCTATATTTTCTAAAAATTTTAATATTTTCTTTTTCATTCTTAGGCCTTCACATACTTTATAAACACAGGTTTGGATATAGCGTAGGATAAGGAAAACTCAGATTGGATCTAACTTTATCTTTTTTCATGTGGATACCTAGTTGTGCCAGCGCCGCATCCTGAACGGTTCATGGTTGAGCCAGCAAAGGTGGGACTAGCCAAGTTGCCCATTCTCAAGATTTCAAGGATCTGGAGCTGAGAGTGAGCACCCTGGGCACCTGGCTTGCCTCATTATTTCCCTGTTTTGCTGTCATTCTTGTCTTCCAGGGAACCCAGCCCATGGCAGAAAGGTTTGTCTTGATTCACACACAAAAAAGATGTTGGGTCTCCTGTCTAGGAATGTAGGTTCCTGAGACAGAAGAGTCTTTGTTTAGAAATTTTACAGTTACCATACATGCATATTAGTTTTAGGTGTGCAATATAGTGATTCAGCAATTCTGTACATCGCTCAGTGGTCATCATGATAAATGTGCTCTTAATCCCCATCACTTGTTTCACCCATCCCCCACCCATTACCCTCCCGGTAACCATCAGTTTGTTTTCTACCATTCAGAGTCTGGTTTTTGGTTTGTCTCTTTTTTTCATTGTTTTGTTTTTTAAATTCCACATATTAATGAGATCATATGGTATTTGTGTTTCTCTGACTGGCTTATTTTGCTTAGCATTATACGCTCTAGATCCATCCATGTTGTTGGAAATGTCAGGATTTAATTTTTTTTTTTTTTTTATGGCTGAGTAATACAACATTGTGTGTGTGTGTGTCTCACCTCTTCTTTATCCATTTATCTATTGATAGACACTTAGGCTGCTTCCATAAGTTGGCTATTGTAAGTAATACTGTAGTAAACATATAGGTGCATATATCTTTTCAAATTAGCATTTTCTTATTCTTTAGGTAAATACCAGTAGTGGAATTACTGGATTATATGGTAGTTCTATTTTTAATTAAAGTTTTTTTTTTAACATTTATTTATTTTTGAGGGATAGGGAGACAGAGCACAAGTGGAGGAGGGGTTACAGACAGAAACGGAGGCACAGAATCTGAAGCAGGCTCCAGGCACTGAGTTGTCAGCACAGAGCCTGATGTGGGGCTTGAACCCATGAACTGTGAGCTCATGACCTGAGCCCAAGTTGGATGCTTAACCGATTGAGCCACTCAGGCAGCTCTATTTTGAATTTTTTGAAGAACCTCCATAATGTTTTCCATAGCAGCTGCACTGATTTGCATTCCCACCAACTGTGCACAAGGGTGCTTTTTTCTTCACATCCTCACCAACACTTGTTGCTTGTTGTGTGTGGTGTTTTTTTTTAGCTTATTTATTTATTTTTGAGAGAGAGCAAGTGTGTGCATGCACAAGCGCTGGAGTGGTGGAGGGGCAGAAAGAGAGAGAGAGAGGGAGAGAGAATCCCAAGCAGGCTCTGTGCTGAGAGCATGGAGCCCTGACTGTATCTCAGGAACTGTGAAATCATGACCTGAACCAAAATCAAGAGTCAAATGCTTAACTGACTGAACCACTCAGGTGCCCCTGTTGTGTTTTTAATTTTAGCCTTATGACAGGTGTGAGGTGATATCTCATTGGAGTTTTGATTTGCATTTCCTTGATGATGAGTGATATTGAGCATCTTTTCATGTGCCTGTTGGCCATCTGTATGTCCTCTTTGGAGAAATATCTCTTCATGTCTTCTGTCCTTTTTTTATTTGGGTTTTTGATATTAAGTTGAATAAGCTCTATATTTGTTTTAAATACTAACTCTTTATCAGATATGTCATTTGTGAATACCTTCTCCCACTTAGTAGGTTCTTTTACTTTTCCTTTGCTGTGCAGAAGCTTTTTATTTTGATGTAGTCACATAGTTTATTTTGCTTTTGTTTTCCTTGCCTCAGGAGACATATCTAGAAAAATGTTGCTATAGCTGATGTCAGGGAAATCGCTGCCTGTGCTCTTCCAGGGATTTTATAGCTCCACGTCTCATATTTAGGTCCTTAATCCATTTTGAATTTATTTTTGTGTATTCTGTAAGAAAGTTCCAGTTTCATTCTTTTGCTGGTAGCTTTCCAGATTCCCCAACACCATTTGTTGAAGAGACTGTCTTTCAGTTATTGCATATTCCTGCCTCCTTTGTTACAGATTAATTGACCATATAAATCTGGGTTTATTTCTGGGTTCTCTATTCTGTTCCATTGATATAGATCATGTAGGTATCTATTTCTGTACCAGTTCCATACTGTTTTGATTACTACAGTTTGTAGTATATCTTGAAATCTGTGATACCTCCAGTTTTGTTCTTTTTCCAGATTTCTTTGGCCATTAACATCTTTTATGGTTCCATACAAATTTTAGGATCATTTGTTCCAGTTCTATGAAAAATTCTCTTTGAATTTTGATAGGGATTACATTGAATCTGTAGATTGCTTTGGGTAGTCTAGACATTTTAACAGTATTTGTTCTTCCAATCCATGAGCATGGGACATCTTTCCATTTGTTTGTGTCATCTTTAATTTCTTTCATCAGTGTTTTACAGTTTTCAGAATATATGTTTTTCACCTCCTTTGTTAAGTTTATTCCTAGGTATTTTACTATTTTTGGTGCAGTTGTAAATGGCATTGTTTTCTTAATTTCTCATTCTGCTACTCCATTATTAGTGCATGCAAATGCAACAGATTTGGTATACTACAACCTTGTTGAATTCATTTATCAGTCCTAGTAGTTTTTTGGTGGAGTCTTAAGGATTTTTTAAGTATATAATATTCATATCATCTGCAAACAGTGACAGTTTTACTTCTTCTTTACCAGTTTGGATGCATTTTACTTCTTTTTCTTATCTGATTGCTGTGGCTAAGACTTCCAGTACTATGTTGAAAAGAAGTGGTGAGAGTGGATGTACTTGTCTTCTTCCTGATTTTAGGGGAAAAGCTCTCAGTTTTTCACCATTGAGTATGATGTTTACTGTGGGTTTTTCATAGATGACCTTTATTATTCTGAGGTAGCTTCACTCTGATCCTACTTTGTTGAAGGTCTTTATTATGAATGGATATTTTACTTTGTCACATGATTTTTATGCATCTATTGAAATGATCATGTAGTTTTCATCCTTTATCTTATATTGATGTGATATATCATATTGGTTGATTTGTAAATACTGAGCCACGTTTGCATGCCAGGAATAAATCCTATGTGATCGTGGTGAATGATTTTTTTAATGTATTGTTGGATTCAGTTTGCTACATTTTGTTGAGGATTTTTGCATCTATGTTCATCAGAGATATTGGCCTGTAATTCTTTTTTTGTAGTGTCTCTATGTGATTTTGGTATCATCAGCCAACCATGTTGGCTTCATAGAATGCAATTCATAGAATAAATTTGGAAGCTTTCCTTCCTCCTCTTTTTTTTTTTTTTTTTTTGAACACTTTGAGAAGAATATGTATTAACTCTTCTTTAAATGTTTGGTAGAATTTGCTTGTAAAGGCATCTGGTCCTGGACTTTTTTTTGTTGGGAGTTTTTTGATTACTGATTCAATTTCATTACTGGCAATCGGTCTGTTAAAATATTCTGTGTCACTCATTAGAGGGGGCAAGATGGCGNTCCATGTTTCATTTCTATCGGCTTTTTGGTTTCTGTTTTGTTTAGTTTTGCTCTAATCTTCATTATTTCCTTCCTTCTACTGGTTTGGGGTTTTGTTTGTTCTTCTTTTCCAAGCTCTTTTAGCTATAAGGTTAGGTTCTTGATTTGAGATTTTTCTTGCTTCCGTAAGTAAGCCTGTATTGCTATAAACTTCCCTCTTAGAACATCTTGTGCTGCTTCCCCAAGATTTTGAACCATTGTGTTTTCATTTTCATTTGTCTCTGTATTTTTTAATTTCCTCTTTGACTTCTTGGTTGACTCGTTTATTGTTTAATAGCATATTATTTAATCTCCATGTATTTGTGCTCTTTCCAGATTTTTTTCTTGTAGTTGATTTCTAGTTTCACTGTGTTGTGATCAGAAAAGATGCATGGTATGACTTTAAGTTGTTTTGATTTATTGAGGCTTCTTTTGTGGCCTAATATGTGATCTATTCTGGAGAACGTTCCATGTGCACTTGAGAGGAATGTGTATTCTGCGGTTTTAGGATGGAATGTTCTGAATAGGTTAGATCCATCTGCTCCAACATGTAATTCAAAGCCACTCTTTCCTTGCTGATTTTCTGTTTGGATGATCTATCCATTGATGTAAGTGGGGTGTTAAAGTCTCCTACTATTATTGTATTGCTATTGACTACTTTCTTTATGTTTGTTATTAGCGGCTTTATGTATTTGGGTGCTTCTATGTATAGTTCATATTTACAACTGTTATATCTTTTTACTGGATTTTCCCATTTATGTTTATGTAGAATGCTTCTTTGAGGTAGGAGAGTCATTATGAAGACAAAGGTAAAAGAGCCCTGAATCTCCTGTCTGGTCCAGGCTAAAGAAGGAGAGAAGTCTGGGTGGGAGAGGGAGGGGAGAACAGGTCCACTGTATTGTCCCTGAGGTCCTATGGAAGACTTTTATAGTTTTATGACACTTTGGGGGGGGAGGGGCTAGTACAACAGGGATTGTCTCCTCCATGTTGTCCCCTTCAGTGAATCTGAAGGACCCTGAAAGGTTTGGTACTTGTAGATTCTGCCCCTTGCCTTCTCCAGAGAATGTGGGAAGTTTTCAAGGGCACCTCAGAAAGTTTAAGCTACCCTATAGACAGGGGACAGGGAACAGTAGAAGTAGAGAAAGATTTTCTTCTTTTAGTTCTCTTTTACTCTTCCCAAATGTATCTGGAAGAAAGTCTTCCATTGGTCTAACTTGTCTAGCCTCTCCTAACACTTGCTAACCTCCTTTTTAACTCCTAAAGATTGGACCTGAAGCTTTGGAGACTCAGGGGCTATGATATCTGACTAAATATTTAATCACATTCTTTTCTTTTCATTGTATTCATTTTTGGAGGGTAGGCTTCTATTCTGGCAAGTAATGGCAGTTTGCTATTACTGATACTAATAGAAAGATCCTTTTTAAAATTTGTTTATTTATTTTGGAGAGAGAGAGAGTGAGAGAGCAAATGAGTAGCGGATGGGCAGAGAGGGATGGGGAGAGAATCCCGAGTAGGCTCTGCACTGTCAGCACAGAGACCAATGTGAGGCTTGAACTCTTGAACTATGAGATCATGACCTGAGCAGAAAACAAGAGTTGGACACTTGAACAACTAAGCCACCCAGGTGCCCTGAAAGTTTCTTTTTAATACAGGTGCTAGAGCAAAGAAGTTTATTATATGTATATAAAGTCCTATGGATGTGTGTATTTGGATAAAGAGATGTAGGAAAGGAGAGTCACCAAAATGGTGATGGTGGTTATCTTACAGTGATTTTTGTTTTCCTTATTTTTGTGTGTGTTATTTGCATTTTTAATAATGAGCCTGTATTATTTACATAATCAGAAAATAACTATTTTTGTTAGGGATAAAGGTATATATATTTAAAGGAATGTATTAAGTACACAGTAATACAAGGAATATGTGGATTTGGCCACATGGTTGACTTAGCCTGATGTAAGGCTTATTCTGGGAGACTGTGAAGAATGAGGAGGAGCTGGCTGAACCCAGGCTAAGAGCAAGGACAGGCTTCCTGTCATGGAAAATCAGGTGCTAGCTCAGGGGCTATACTTTGTCCTTTCAGTATTATTCAGAAGATTCCATTTCAGAGTCCCAGTTATTTCTTCTGAATCAGGTAAAACATTGATCCTTTTTGGTGGGATGGTGTGTTAGACCTTTGTCTAGGCTGCATTTACATGCCCTTGGTTGAGGTGGATAAAGGGAATCTGTCCAGGGTCTAGATGTCTCTGATTTGTGAGTGCTGTCTTGTGAATAGTCTGTTGTACCAGAGCAGACAGGAGAGAGACTTCTATGTGGGGTTGTTCCCCATCTGCAGAGTGCCCACCATCTGGCTCTCTTCCCAAAGAATCCTGGCAGCTAGTGCCAGTTCATAGTGCTGGCCCTTCCAGAGGGAGGGCATCATTTAACACGTGTCCCTTGGGCAAGCATTTCTGATGTGTAGCCCTAGGAATTTACTGCCTTCAGGAAAAGGCTGTTTTTCAGATCACACCCAAGTTACTGCTGTTTAATCTTTAATGGAGCCAACATTGTCCAGACACAACAAAGAGCAGACAACTAATCCTAAACCTTCGTTGGGAATTCACCTGGCTTTATGATCTGATTCCTGTTCTCGGTGTCTGATTATGGGCTAGAGAGGGGTTGGGCTGATGGTGTCCACCAATCATGAAATAATAAAAACCATGTAGCCACTAATCACTAGACATTGTAATCACGAGGACCAGACAGTCACAAGCCCTGCCCTCTTGGAGGTGGCAGTCTGACAGAGAAGATGGACACATAATGGCAGGTGTGAAGATGTTGTGCAGCACAGGAGGGGGGCCGCTGTATCACACAGCAGTGATCTCTGAGAGACGGGCAAGGAGGGGTGTCTGACCAATTGGCATTTAGATTGAACACAAAGAGTTTGCCAGGTAGGAAATGTGGGGAGAAGTCCAGGAAGATGGAACTGTATTTGCAGAAATCTGGAAGCCAGAGGAACTCTGCTGTGTCCAGCTGGGAGGTGCCCTTTACGTGGTTAAAGAAGAGAGAACAGGGTGAGAGGATGAGTAGGGCCAAGATCCTGTAAGACTTCCTAGGACACAGGAGTCCTCAGCCAAGGGAGATTTTGTTCCCCAGGGACATCTAGCAAGGTTGTCACAATTTGGCTGTCACAAAAGTGTGTGTGTGTGTGTATGGGGGTGGGGGATAGGGTGTTACTGGCATCTAGCGGGAAACTGTCAAAGGTTCTGTGAAATGTCCTGCAACGCCCAAGACAGCCCTTAGCAAAGGGCTTAACAAAGAATTAGCCTGCCAAAATGTCAGTAGTGCTGATGTTGAGAAACCCTAAACTAGGACTACTTCAAAGACTTTGTTCCTTATTCTAAAGTCAAGGGGAAGTCATGACAGGGTTTTACACAGGAGAGGAACATGATCAAATTTATATTCTATGGTGATTAGTCTGGCTACTTTGAAGAAATTTCAAGATCTAGCTATTCCAGTTTGGGGCAACTCTCTTAGTAATTCTGGGCCATTTTCCAGCTTGGGAATTTCTAGCCTCTATGAGTTTCCTTTCCCCTGGGCTTACCTTTGATTACTTTGTGGCCATCTAGGTATCTACCAGGGCAGGGAAAGCAATTCAGGTACATAATCAGAGCTAAGCAGGCCAGGGAATTTTCTACCGGATATAAAAGGTACTGTCCTAGGGCCTGCAAAATATTTAAGGCCATTGTGGCAGGCAGAAAATGTTCCTCCAAAGATGTCAATGCCCTAATCCTCAAAACTTTTGACTATAGCAAAGGGATTTTGTGGGTATGATTAAGTTAAGGCACTTTGAAATGGGCAAATTCTCCTAGATTGTTTGAATGAGTCAGTGTAGTCACAAGGATCCTTATAAAAGGGAGACAGGAGTTCAGATTCAGAGGAGATACGGTGACAGAAACAGAAGCCAGAGAGAGAGAGAGATAGAGAGAGAGATTTGAAGATGTCATGCTGCTGCTTTGAAGAAGGGGGATGAGACCAGTAGTAAAATAATAAATTTATGTGTCAATAAATTTCTGGCAATTTGCTAAAATAGCAGTAGGAAACTAATGTGGCCTGGAAAAAGTTTTTGTTTTTGATTTTGTTTTTTTAGTAAACTATACCCCCAATGCAGGGCTCAAACTCACAACCCCAAGATCAAGAGTCACATGCTCTACCAATGGAGCCAGCCAGATGCTTTGGGCCTGGAAAAAGTTTTAATTGACTCAGAAATAAACAAGGGAATCTGCAAAGTAGACATGAATAAATGTCATTTATTTTATTATTTGTTTTATAACAGTTAATACATTCAAAATGGTATAAGGACTAACACCACACACAACCAGGTTATTTTCCACCCAACTCAAGAAATAAAGTAGTTCTAGTACAGCTGAAGACTGTTGCAGACTCGTCTTGGATTTCATTTCCTTCTCTTCCTTCCAGAGATAATCAGTGCCCTAAATTGGCATTTATTATTCGCAAACATTTTTAATACCCATATCACCAAACAATATGTAGTACTACTTTGCATGTTATTTTATGCACATGAAATTGTAATGTATGTTTTCTTATGCAACTTTCCATCTGTTTCTAAAATGTTCTGAGAATAATTCTTATTGATGGATATGGTGACTGTATATTACCCTATTGTGTGAATATGTCATTCTTAATTTATCTATTCTGCTGATATACACACTTAAGTTGTTATCAGCTTTGGCTATTACAAACAATAGTGCCATAAACATTTTTGTACCTGTCTCTTGGTACCTTTCTGCAAGGGTTTCTCTAGAGTTGGTTCCTAGGAGTGAAAGTGCTGGGATCTTGGATAAACAGTCTTTCTGGAGAGTTCCAAACCACTCTTCAGAGACACCTGGCCAATCTACATTCAACCACCAATGCATATAAACCTGGCATTGGTGTTAGTCTTGTTAGACTGTAAAATTTTGGTTGAGATGATGGGGGTGAAATGATATATTATTGTGGTTTTAACCTTCCTTTTCTGTATTACTGTGGAATTGAATATCTTTTCCTATGTTTATAGATTATTCCTATTTCTTCCTCTGTGAATTGCCTGTTCATCTTTTTGCCCATTTTTTTTTACAGGGTTGGTTGTCTTTTTCTCATTAGTTTGTAGAAATTATAGGATTTTGGATACTAATAATTTTAGCTATATTAAAATTAGCTAAGTTAATAATTTAGTTATATATGTTGTAAATATATATATTTTTATAATTTAGCTATATATGTTGTAAATATCTTCTCCCATTTTGTGGCTTTTTTTTTTAAGAACACATGG
>NW_027530368.1:11530923-11598000 GCF_008692635.1 Crocuta crocuta | reverse complement strand
GAATCTCTGGAATATCTTCTCATCCAAGACAGTATTTGGGCAGAAATTCAGTTCCATGGCCCCTATAAGATCCTGGTCTGTTACTTAGCATCAAGGTGTGGCTGATGCAGATAGTTAAATGGTGCTCCATAAAACAATTTTCAGAGTTGAGGAGTGTATTCCAGAGATTCTCAGTTTTGTTGATAATTCATTATGAAATGATATCCACATATTTATTTAAATCAGCCATCATGAATTCAATGACTGCAGGGGGCCAGGTGGGTAATGTGAAGACTGGAGTAGGCTGGTGGGGCATGCACCCCTCCTGGGGGCAGCTATCTGATGCTACCCTAATTGTTTTAATCCTCATCACAACAATGAAGTGGATACCAGTTTAACCCTCATTTTACAGACAAGGAAGCAGGTTTAGAGAGGGTAAGCCACTTGCCCAAAATCACATAACTAGAATGTAAAAGAACCAGGATTCAAAACCAGTCTGCCTGCCTCTGTGGCCCACACTCTTAACTGGTGCTAAAATGCTGCTCAAGGCACAAGGAAGATGTCCTGTTTCTCTTAATCCCACTATAAGAAATATGGCAGTGCAGATGAGATTATAAACGGCAACCGGCATTGGGCCTCAGTGTGGGGAGTATTAGGGCATGGTGAAAACTGCAGCAAGCTGGAGAGGAAATGCCTGCTAAGTGGGTCTTTCATTCCAGCTGACTGATGTCAGCAGGGAACACAGACCTAGTGTTGCCAGATATTCTGATTTTTTTCAAGAGAAGCTGGAAAGCCAGATTTTTGGGGGAATGGCAACTGATTTTTAAGTACGGGCAATCAAATTCAATAATATTATAATATGTCTTAGGCCAAATAAAATATTTTTGTGGGCTGTGACTTTATGACCTTTTATTTGGCCCAGATGATGTTTTTATTTACAGCCTGAACCACCTTTGAGAGTATGCAGTTCCCTAAGAACTATATGAAATAACATTTTGTTCTATTTGTAATAACCTCTTTCAAGTAACAAGAATTTCCTGTATTATAATGCTCAGGCATTTGGAGTCCTCAGTATGATCTCACAGGCTTTGATCATATCTCATGTTAGTTGTCTTCTTTGCAGACAGAAGTTGCGATTGATAAAATAGTCACAGAACCTGGGACTGATGTTCCGCTGAGCCTTATGGAAATTACTGCTTTTTGATCCCAGGCCAAAGCAAGTGTCTTGATGTCTGTAATTTCCTTGAAAATACTGCAGTATTGTGGTGTAATACTGTGTACTTGCTAGTTAGATTAAGTTTCAATTCCAAGGGCAATCTACATCCACAGAGTGTCAGCTAGCATTATATCAAAAAGGCCATCTGCCAAGGTGGTCCCTGCAAGCGCTTGAGTAATCTGTATTTTGATGTACAGCAGATACTGTGAGTCAACCCAACAAATATTATAAATGGATGAAATTAGTGGCCTGATTAACTAGCATGAAGAATGATAGAAGGGGGCTCTCATTGATCAAATTAGAAGATAGTCAAAGTATGTGAATAGGCTAAAATAATTTAGAGGCATTCTTCACATTTGTCTGAACAGGAGCTAAGAGTCTGCTAAGGCCTTTAGCATGCACCTATAGGGATGGTGCCAGACATTTGATTCTGAACCACTCCTATTTCCATACATAGCTTTCAGAGGGCTCCTAGGTGCCTGATCCTGAACACAAAGATAACGAATCCTGCCTCTGCAATGTTGTTGACTGTGCCTCCAGTTGACCATGCATGCCAGGTAGTAGATGGATCACTTAAAAAGACAAGAGCTGGGCCTTCATTGAACCCACAGAGCAGGTTGCATGAAATGTTCTGCGCCTCACTGCTCATGAATGTTTGTTTAGAAAATGTCCACAGAGGGTGTAAAGTTTGTTCTGAGACTTGCTTTCATGATAATTTAATAACAAGATAGTGAGTGAACATCTGACTCTCACCTACTTCAAAACGTCATGGGCTACTTAAAGACTAAAATTAACTCAGACTAGTTCCCAGCAAGAACATGGAGGATTTAGACCTCAGAGATGAGAGGTGGCAATTGAAAGCCCCAGGACTATATGATCATCCTTCCTTCCTGTGCCTTCCATGGGGCAGATGGACCTTTGAGACCAGACTGGAGAGGCCTTTCTTCTGTTTCTTTCCCCAGCTTTGTGAGGTTGCTTTCGGGGTCTGTTGAGAATCTGAGTTTGCAAGAGCCCTGTAGAATCAAGTAGCTCCTGGAAATCTGGCCCCTCCCACAAGAGGAAGCAAGCAGAAAAGCAGGGGTGCAGGGAGCCAGCTCTGGGGAATCCTTTCCAGCAGACATTTTAATCCAAAGTCTGAATTAGTCAGAAAGGTGGTTTTTCAGTATGTATTTTTTTTTTTTTTTTCCAAAAGCATCTTCCATGGCTATGCTGTGCTGGAATCCAGGAGCCTACAGACCCTTTCCTTTGTTCTTTAAAGTTTAACGGAATATCTTTCTGTTTCAGTAAATAAATTGATAAATATAATAAAGCTCTCCTTTAGGGATTAGAACAGCACAAATCAATTTTCCCTGGAAGAAACTCCTCTGTTTTACCTTTTCTTTAAGTCCATTTGTATCTCTATGAAATCTTCACTTTATAAATTTTTCCTTTTTCCCATTTATTTATTTATTTATTTATTTATTTATTTATTTATTTTGCTATGGTCCCTAAAGGCTTACTGTGGTTCCCTTCAAACTTCAGCATCCATCTCCCCTTCAATTCTTTTTTATGCTCCTTAGTCTAAATCTTCAAAATTACACTCCAGTCAGGGACTCTCCTCTGTTCCAAGCAGAGATGAGTATCACTGATTCCAAAGTATCCCTGTTTCATGCATATATACCTTTTCTCTCCAATGAAAATTTAAACCTATCAAGGACAGGATCTATTTTTAACTTCTTTTTCTTACAGTACTTGTCTTATACCACCTACTCTACAAATAAATTCTCAGTAAATAATCACTTCTCATTCCAATCTGGGGCATCTGGGTGCCTCAGCCAGTTAAGTATCTGACTCTTCATTTCAGCTCAGGTCACTATCTCATGGTTTGTGAGTTAGAGCCCTGAATCGGGCTCTGCACTGGTAGTGCAAAGCCTGCTTAGGATTCTCTCTTCCTCCTCCTCTCTCTGCCTTTCCCCTGCTTGCTTGCTTGCTGGCTCTCTGTCTCTCAAAATAAATACATTTTTTTAAAAAAAAAAAGATGATTTGTAATCCAAAAATCTATAATTCTATTTAAAGTAAATGTAACTCTACACTGGGAATAGGGTCACCATGATTATAGCTAACATGTTTTTAGCATTTATAAATCCAGAATTCTATTTAATCCTCATACAACAATCCTCTGAAGTAGGCACTGTCATTATCCCCAGTTACCAATGAAAAGACTGAGACACAAAGAAGCTTAGTAATTTGTCCAAGGTCACAGGGGAGCCCTGCTCTGGAGAAGTCCCAAATTCTGCAAAATGATCTGATGGAAGAATGGGGAGGGTTGCACAGGGAGAGAGAAATTGACTTCTTAGCAAAACTGTGAAGCCTCTTTACTAGTTTAGTAGTTCAAATATATATTTACAAATTACTTGAGGGGTGCCTGGGTGGCTCAGTTGGTTAAGCGTCCGACTTCAGTTTGTGATCTCATGGTTTGTGAGTTTGAGCCCCGCATTGGATTCTGTGCTGACAGCTAAGGGCCTGGAACCTGTTTCCAATTCTGCGTCTCCTGCTCTCTCTGCCCCTCTCTCACTCTCTCTCCCTCTCAAAAATAAACATTAAAAAACAAAACAAATGGGAGAGAGAGAGGGGAAGGGGGGCGATGGACATGGAGGAGGGCACTTGTTGGGATGAGCACTGGGTGTTATATGGAAACCAACTTGACAATAAACTATTTGTACAAATAATAATAATAATAAAATTCATTAGAGAGAGAGAGAGAGAAATAAAAAATAAAACAAATACCTTGGTACTCCTCCCATAAAAAAAAAAAAAGGAGCCTAATTACCTCACCTTGAGAATGAATGAACTCTCTTGCATATAGAATAGCATGTGGCAGGAATGACAGTGAATGACTCCTGAGGCTAAGTCATAAAAGGCATTATGGCTTTCTCCTTGTTCTCTCAGTCACTCTCTCAGGGGGAAGCCAGCTGCTCTGTTGTGAGGACATTCAAACAGCCCAATGGAGAGATTCATGGGGCAAGAAGTAGAGGCCTCCTGCTAATAGCCAGTGAGGAACTGAGGCCTTCTGCCAACAGCCATGTATGAAAACCATCTTGGAAGCAAATTCTCTGGTCCCTGTCAAGCTGTCACATGACAGCAGTCCCAGCTGACTTCTTAACTACAACATCACAAGAGACCCTGAGAATCACTCAGCTAAGCCATTCCTCAATACCTGCCCCACACAACCTGTGAGCTAATGTTAGCAATATTATACTGTTAAGTTTGGGGGGTAATTTGCTATATAGCAATAGGTAAACTAAGTTAACCTCTAAGTGAGTAGTTCTTACCATTTGGGGTGTCAGGGACCCTTTTGAGAATCTGGTGAAAGCTGTGGATCCTCTCCTCAGAAAATGTACAGACACAAAAACTCATTGCTCATGGTTTCCAGAGGATCATATGTTTTGATAAAGCCAATTTATGGATCTCATGTTCAAGACTCTTTCTAAATATTAGAATAATTGAAGTATGAATTTTTTTCCCACAAAATCTCTTTCCTGTGGATGACTACCTTGAAACATTTATTTTTCCCTTCAGTTTATTTTTCCTTGAGATAGAAAACCAGTTGAAGAAGATCTCCCCAACGCCCAGCTCATTCCCTCAGGCTCTTTCCACCCAACACATTTCAGGGAGCAAAGAGGTCAAATGAACTTTTCTCATGGTTCTATTTTTGTGAATCAGTTCTTTTGGAGGAGAGAGTCAGGATGACTGGTAGGATTTCCAGAAAAGCCAGAAACAGTAATTGCTAGAAATACAGGAAGGAAGTGTGTTCTTGAAAGATTAAATCTCCAGTGTTCAGAGCTGCATGAGTTGGCTTTATTTGTCTTCTCAGGACACATTGGAGCATTTGGGGAAATCCTACTGTGTTTACTCTTTATCCACTTGAGCTCCTCCATCCTTGTTTTCACATACACCCATCTCCAGGCTGACATTACCAGTGCAAGAGAGAAGCATAGTTATTCCTCCACATTTTCTACTAGGGGAGATAAAGAACCTGAACAGGACACAGTTACAGGAAGAAGAGCAATCACACTTCCTCTCTGGGGTCAGTATCTGCTAAATCCCTCGAGGTCATGCTTTCTGATCAGACCAAAGACAGTAATTGAAGTTTTCAGAGTGACTTCTGCTTTGG
Source organism: Crocuta crocuta (assembly GCF_008692635.1). Classification (NCBI taxonomy): domain Eukaryota; kingdom Metazoa; phylum Chordata; class Mammalia; order Carnivora; family Hyaenidae; genus Crocuta; species Crocuta crocuta. The sequence goes on along the minus strand of NW_027530368.1, from coordinate 11,592,652 downwards.
GGTCCCCAGAATGGTTCTCACTTCCATTTATGAGCATGTTTCCTTGGGCTGCAAAAATGTAGTGTAACCCAGGAAGAGAGAGAGTTTGGGGCATGATCATGCATTAATTCAGGGCAAATTAAGACATTCTATAAGAGTTGGATATTTGGGCATAGAAACCTAGAGATACCTGGTTTGGAGACATCTAGTAATTAAAACATGGGGACAGAAGAGGTTGCTCACTGAGTATGGAGCCCTGAATCTAGAACTTATGGGTAAGGGAGGAAGAGATGCCCATTAAAAGTGAGGGGAATTACTGGATGGCCTGCAGGAAGAACTGGGGGAACAGATGTGAGAGGAATCAATGGACACAGAGTTTAAAGATGGAGAAAATGTTGAGTAGTTTCACACATGAGCAGAGGGTTTTGGCAAACGGGAAGTGAAACATGTCATTCTTATTTGGCATGAGCAGGGGCTTCCTGGTGGTGTTGGAAAGGGCATTATCAGTAGAGTGGAGGAGGCAGAGCCCAATCACACAGGCTGAGGAGTGAATGAGCTGAAAGAGTGGCTCACATGAAAATGGCTAAACATAGACACCCAAGAATTGAAATCAGATAAGGTAGTGGTGTCCGCTTCCATTGTGGGCTGCAGGAAGGTTGTGGTGAAGGGCCATCTTTGTTTTGCTGTTTGTTCATAATCTACTTTCAGTGAATACTAAAATCGTATTTTTAAAAAACCGAGGTAGCTCTCTAGAGATGTGAAGTTTAATGTAGAGAAAATGCAACTCTCTAAGCAGAAGTAAATAGAGCAGCAGCCATCTGCCCAAATTACAGCTATCAGAAGAAAGAGCCTTGCCAGGCACGGTGACACGCATACGAAGCTGATCATGAGTCAAAGAACCACAGGCTAAAGGGTGTGGGAGGAGACGCAGGTAATCCAAAGTTTGGGGTGGGACGTGATCTTTGCTGCCTCGTTCAAATGGATACAAGCTCTGAGACACCCAGCCTCTCTGAGTAATTAGCACTAGCCTTAGATATATGTAGAGAGCAAAGAGGAGATGGACAAATTGCAAGAGACCATTCTAATACCTAGATTCAGAACAGCAGAGAACATAAGATATTTGAAATACATTGATTTCTTGTATATTTCAAACAATTTTCTGTTTAAGAATAATCTTTCTAATTAAAAGGCAAAAGATTTATTCGATCTGAAGAGAAACCAGAGTATAATAATCTTTCTAATTAAAGAAAAAAAAGTGAGTCTTGATAACATTTTCCAAGAAGTTTCCCAGGCTGCCAGTAGGTACTGCCTTCATGGCTCTTGCTGTGTTTCTCTGTGCTTGACAGTCACTAAAGACCTATACCTGCCTCTATCACTGTTACTGGAACAATCTACCTGGGGATTCTATACCATGGAGACACTGGCCACATGTGATCTTCAGCCTTTTGGCAGAGGCCAGTATGCAGGTCCTATGTGCCACACTCCCTTAGGCCGCCTTTCAGGTTTAGATGACATTCTTAGGGCCTCAGGCCCCACAAGGAGCACCTGCCCAAGCTAGGACCCTGTTCATGCTTCAACTTCCTGCCGCTGCCCTCCTGTTTGTCCTTGTACCTGCTGTCTCTGAGCTGGTGTCTCCTAGTGGGACACCTGTCATGTTTTATAGGCCAGAACGATCAAATGTGAGGGCCAGCACCCAACTTTCAGGAAGTAAGGCCGAAAGCTCACGACTCACAAAACCCCAGCTGCCTGCGTGCTGTATCCACAGAAACCTCCAGTGTTTCCATTAAAATACAGGAAGAGAAGTAATAAAAGATAAATTTCCTGCCAAGCATTTGGGGCAACCAGATATAAGAAGAGGAACAATAAAATATGAATGTGATGATGACCGTTATGTGCCCAAATGCCTTTCCTGTTGAAAACGTCCATCTTGCAGGATAGAGTGGGGAACTTGATCACACAGCTGTGAGCTCAGGACAGTCAGGGGTGACTCTGATGGTTGGGGGTCGAGAGAGACAGAACCAGCTTCCAGGTTGGTTTTTAGGAGCGCTGGCTTCTTTGATGTCACAATAGAGCAAAAGTTGGGCTTTCTCAAGTTAGAAGGCAGCTCTGACTCATTTTGCTGACCTTAGAAGACGTGTGGCTTCTTTGGGAGTTGGGTCTACCATGGAAAGTCCTTAATACATGTGGTGGCATTTACAGCTGGGGACTTTTCTGCCACAGCAGCTATGAAACAGGACCCCCGAGTGTGGAAGGGCCCCTTAACAGCCCAGATACCTTGTGTTGGTTCTCACAGTATCCGCAGACCCCACCTTTTGCCTGCTGGACCCACCTCTACCTAGAACCTGAAGTTGAGTCCAGCCCCAATGCCTACAAAGAAAGCTGTTAGGAAAAAAAAGTGAAACAATTTTACTGTTTTTTGCTCAAGATAACAGCTATTTATTATAAGAGTTAAAGTGATACAGAAAAGTACAACAAAGAAAATTAAAAAGCAAACAAACAGCACACTTAGAAACCCTACTGCTCCGAGACAACCATTCCCAACATCTATAAAACTTCCTTAAAGACTCCATAGGTATGCAGAGAGAAAGACCAACCAAGGAAATTTTCTGAAAATAGGATCTCACTCTGCATACTATTTTAGATGAAAAAAAAAAAAGTAATATTGGTTTAGTTGAATTTATTATCAGAAAAACTGAAGACAAACTTAGAAATGACTAAATTGGTTGTTTCCTCACAAGTTTTCAAAAGATTAATTTTTTTTAGAATTAAAAAAAAGAATCAAAAATCAAATTGATTGAATTTGCTATGCTTTTTATTATTATTTTTTTTAATACAAGTTTGCGATGCCTGGGTGGCTCAGTCTGTTAAGCGTCCAACTTCAGCTCAGGTCATGATCTCAGTTTGTGGGTTCAAGCCCCACATTGGGATCTGTGTTGACAGCTCAGAGCCTGGAACCTGCTTTGGATTCTGTGTCTCCCTCTCTTTTTGCTCCTCCCCTCCTCATGCTCTGTCTCTTTCTCTCTCTCTCAAAAATAAACATTAAAATTTTTCCTTAATTTAAAAAGACAAGTTTGTGTGTCAACAATCCTTGGAAAAATTTTTAATTAAATTTAAGCTTAAAAAATGAAACAAGTTTCAATTTTAAGTGGCATCTCTTGACTTCCTGCTAGCAATGAGGAATTACTCACACTTACACTTTATCCCACTGCCCCACTGTCTCTTGAATTTTATTATATTGTCGATGTTTGCCTCCCTTCATTTTGTTCTCTAACCATACTCCTTACTCTTGCTTAGTTTTGGCTCTATGTTTAATGGACTCAGTGCTCACCCCTTTGTATTACCCCAGTGTTACAGGTTCAATTGTATCCTCCCCTCAAAAATGTGTGTTAGAGTCCTAATTCCCAGTTCCTCAGAATGTGACCTTTTTTGGAAGTAGAATGTTTATAGAGGTAATCAAGTTAAAATGAAGTTATTAGAGCAGGCCTTAATCCAAGACCATGGGTGTTCTTACAAAGGGGAAATTTGGACACAGCCATGCACAGAGGGAATACTGTATGAAGACATGTAGAGAAAACACCATGTGAAAATTGGAATTAGGTTGCCACAAGCCAATCAATGAACATGTGGGGATTCAAAAAGCTGCAAAAAGTTTGGAAGCATGCTTCCCTAGCTCTTTCAGAGGCAACATGACCCTACTAACACCTTGATTTCATATTTCTAGACTCCAGAATTGTGAGACAACAAATCTCTATTGTTCTAAGCCACCAGTTTCTGGTTCTTTGTTATGGTGGCTCCAGGAAACTAATACACTTAGGTTTTCTATTCCAGAATTTATTTCAACTCATCCCCTGGTTGGATAGATTTCATACATAAGTTGTTTTTCAAGAAGGGTTCTTTGTTCCCTATGGTTTCATATGCCTGAGAATGCTGGTCTGTTGCCTTTACTCTTGAAAGTAACTTGGCATGTGTACAATCCTTGAATCATGTTTTCTCCATTCTGATGTTTTTAGATGTTGGTCTGCTGTCTTTTGGCATTGGCATGAAGCCCAAAGAGAATTTCTTTTTCTCTCTGAACATAGTTTACTAACTACATGGCCATCCATGTGAGATTTTCTTTATCCTTGGTGATTCCTAACTTTACTAGGATATATCTTGATGTTGAGCAGTCTATATCAATTTTTCTTGCCATGTATATGTCCTTTTGATCTATAGATTCAAGTCATCCTTATTTCAAGAAAGTCTTCTTCTATTTCATTTTTCAAAATACTGTGTATTTAACTCCTTTTATTCTCTTTCTTCAGAAATTACTATTCTCCTTCAGAAATGCCAAGGATCCCTATTATTGGTCTTCTGTAACAATAGCAATTTTCTCTAGAACTATGTAAAAATTGAGTCTTATGCTCCACTGACTAAGCCAGCCAAGCGCCCCCTTATGCTTCCATTTTTATCCTGAATGTACTCCTTTTCTTTTTACTATTCTTTTTCATTTTTGAAATCTCTTATTTGAATTCTTATGTCTTTTCTTTGGGGTCTTTTTGTACATAGTGTTGTCTGAAATTTCTCTGAGAATATGGAAACTTTATTTCAACATCTTTGGGTAATACCATGCCTTGGGTAATTCCTCTTGTGGTTTTTTCTTTCTTTTTCTCTCTCTTCTTCCTTCCTTCCTTCCTTCCTTTCTTCTTTTCTTTTTGATCAGCCTTTTGTATAATATTCCCTTCTTCTACAATTTCCTTTTTATTAATGTTTATTTATTTTGAGGGAGAGTGCCCAAGGAGTGGAGAGGCAAAGAAAGAGAGGGAGAGAAAGAGAGAATCCCAAGCAGGCTTCACACTGACAGTGCAGAGCCCAGTGTGTGGCTCTGTCTCATAAGCTGCAAGATCATGACCTGAGCCAAAATCAAGAGTCAGATGTTTAACCAACTGAGTCACCCAGGTGCTCCTCCCTTCCGCTACCATTTCTATGTGTAAATCCCATCATGGTTTGAATGGGGGACACTACTGGTCGAATAATGGTATGACAGGTGAAGAAGCTGGTGAAATTGGAGAACATGGAGGAGCCTTAAATTTTAATAGACTTTGTTGTCTCAAACACCCTCTCAGTTATTTCCTTTTCTTTGGGGACCATCTTATCTGAGCTTCTGGTGTTCTGGAAATCCATGTGGTGCAGACTCATAGGCTCCTGGTGGTATAATCTGGTGGTTCCTGTCTCTACTTCCTCCTTCCCCTTGCATCATGTCATGCATCATCTCCACACATCTGCCTCTCTAGAGGTGATTTTGGTAAGGGGGTTCCTGCAGTCCCACCACCCAGGCTACTCTGCACAGTGAGTCATACACTCTGTGGGACATTCCCCAGTTTCTAGAGTCAGCCCCTGCTACCACAGCTTGTAGATGGAGTGAAGTTGTCATCAACTAAACTTCCACCATGGACCTTTGGTGAGATCTGGGTCCTGCTGTGGGTCCAAGGAGGCACCTGGCATCTCTTTTCCTGTTCCAGTTCTGATCCCATGATAACCAGCAAGTTTGCTTCATGGTTTCTGCTTTGGTGCTTCCTTGCTTATTTGAAAATAGAGGTGTCCCTTCATCTATTTTTCACTTCTTTTACTATGTTCAGTGGGTTTCATAAAAGAAGAGTGGAATAAATATTTTAACAGGAAGGGTTTTTTTGTTTCAAAATGGTATTATAATAAATCCTTTTATATCTTGGGAGGATTTATCTTTATTATATTTATATGTGAATATATAATAAATTAGAAATAGGAACATGATGTATTTTTCCATTTGTTTATATTCTTTTTAGCTTTAAGTGTCCTTGCTTATGTCATGAACAGCATTCTTCATATTCTGTTTGTTTCTTTTCAAAATGAAGATACCTTTTTTTTTTTAATGTTTCATTTATTTCTAGGAGAGAGAGAGACAGCGTGAGCAGGGGAGGGTCAGAGAGTGAGGGGGGCACAGAATCTGAACAGGCTCCAGGCTCTGAGCTGGCAGTCAGCACAGAGCCTGACGCGGGGCTCGAACCCACGAACCGTGAGATCATGACCTAAGCGAAAGTCGACGCTTAACCGACTAAGCCACCCAGGCGCCCCAAAATGCAGATACCTTTATGACTTTTCATTATAAAAATAGCACATATTCATTGTAAAACATTAAACAACACGAAAAAAGAAAACGCACAGTGAAAATCATCTGAAATTCTCCTATCTATACGTAACTGCTATTAAGTTTGTGTAATCATCTTTTGAGACATTTTTAAGTATACACGAATATATGTGTAATTGACAAAATGGGATCATATATGCTGTTTAGGCAAGTTTTTGTTTAATTATGTAAGTGCTGTGTTAATACCGTATCGCTGGAAGAAACTCAAAGGAAGCAGACAAGTCATCTCTTACTTTCTCTCCATTCTCATCCCCTCCCTTGGGAAAAGCACTTGTCTCAGGTTTCCAGGCCATTTTCTCTTCATTTACAGACATATACATAAACATATGAACATGTATGATTTTTGAAAACATAAATTAGATTATACTGAATACGATTAAAATTCTCATTTGATATGTTATTTTTTGTTACTATTGTGAATAAGATCTCATTTTTCATTAAAACTTCTAATCAGTTCAAAGGAATTATGTTGTGTTTTGAATGTATAGTATATCTCTTTTTTAAGTAGGCTCCACACCCAACATGGGGCTTAAATTCACAGACCTGAGATCAGGCATTATGCTTTACCGACTGAGCCAGGCAGTCACCCCTTGAATATATAGTGTATTTTATTTTCATTTGCTCTGTTCAACAGTTCTATCAATTTGTATGAATTATAACCCATGACTTTCCTAAGTTCCCACTTATGTTTGCATATTCTATGCAATTTTTTGCATATTCTGTTCTAATATTTACTTCTCCCAATATTACGTAAAATTTGTTTAATGTTTATTTTATTTTTGAGAAACAGAGACAGAGTGTGAGTGGGGGAGGGGCAGAGAGAGAGGAAGGCACAGAATCTGAAGCAGGCTTCCGGTTCTGAGCTGTCAATACAGATCCCAACATGGGGCTTGAACCCACAAACAGATCATGACCTGAGCCAAAGTAGGATGCTTAACCGTCTGAACCACCCAGGTGCCCCTCCCAATAATATGTTTAAGTAACTGTGCTAATGTAGAGAAGTTATTCTAAGACTTTATTATGCATCAGACTCACTTGGATGGCTTATTGGGGATAAACTTGACAAAGATGTGCAAGATCCATACCTACAGAATCTGAAAACTATAAAATATTCCTGACAGAAATTAAAGAAGACCCAAATAACTGGAGAGAAATTATAAATTCATGGATTAGAAGACCCAATGTTGTTACATGTCAATTCTCTCCAAATTTGTCTGTAGATTCAATGCAATCCCAGAAGACTCTTTGTAGAAATTTAAAAACTGATTCTAAAGTTCATCTGGAAATTTAAAGGACCTGGAATAGCCAAAACTACTTTGAAAAAGAAGAATAAAGTTGGAGGACTAACTCCACTTGATTTCAGACTTATAGAGCTACAAAAATCAAGATAATATTATATGGGTATAAAGATAGACAAATAGAAATCTCAGTGGGAAAGTCCAGAAATAGACTCACACATATATGGTCAATTGATCTTTAAAAAATTTTTTAAAAAATATTTATTTATTTTTGAGAGAGAGAGCACGAGGGAGAGCACACAAACAGAGGAGGTGCAGAGACAGAGGAAGACACCCAATATCCAAAGCAGGGTCCAGGCTCTAAGCTGTGAGCACAGAGTCTGATGTGGGGCTCAAACTCATGAATTGCAAGATCATGACCTGAGCCAAAGTCGAATGCTTAACTGACTGAGCCAGCCAGGCGCCCCTTAGTAAATTGATCTTTGACAAAACTGTCAAGGCAATTCAATGAGGGAAATGATAATCTTTAAAAGAAATAGTGTGGAATAGTTGAAGAGTCATATGCAAAAAGATGAATCTTGACTTTTACCTCATATCATACATAAAAATTAACTTGAAGGACAAGGAAAGATTGAGGAATTGTCATAGATTAGAGGAGACTAAGGAGTCACAACAAAAAAAAGGACCGTAGGGAAAAAAATGATTGAAATTTAAATAAAGTCAGTAGCTTAGTTAATAAATGTTAATTTCTCTCATTTGATAATTGCTCTACAGATTATGTAAGTTGTTAACATTGGGGGAAACTGGGTAAAGCATATATGTCTACTCTGTATTATTTTTGCAGTTTTTATGTATAAACTTATTTCAAAATAACAATTTCCTTAAAATGAACTTTAAGTGGATCATAGACCTAAATTTAAGAGCTAAAATTTCTAGAAGAAAATTTAGTAGAAAATCTTAGTAGGCTTAAGTTTAGCAAGATTTTTTTTAAAAAAGACACAGAAGGCACAAACACAGAAGGCACTGGACTTCATCAAAATTTAAGACTTTCGCTCTTCAAAAGACACTGTTACAAAAAAAAAAAAAAGGTAGGCTACAGACTGGGAGAAAATATTTGAAAATGTTTACTGGACAACTGACATGTATCTAGAATACATGAAAAATTCTTGTAATTCAATAATAAGATAAACATATCCAATAAAAAATGAGTGAAAGGTTTGAACAGATACTTCCCCAAAGAAAATAAACAGATGACAAACAAGCACACAAAGTTGCTTCATGTTATTAGGTTTTAGGGAAGTGCAAATAAAAACCACAATGAGATACCACTACACACTTTTCAGAATGGTTAAGATTTTAAAAAGACTGATGACCTTACCAACTGTTGACAAGAATGTGGAGGAACTGGAAGCTCATACACTGGTGGGAATGCAAAATAGAACAACCACTTTGGAAAAGAGTTTGGCAGTTTCTTTAAAAGATAGACATACAGCTATGATATAATCCAATCATATGCCTTCTAGGTATTTAGAAGACTTGCACATGAATGTTCATTGTAGCTTTATTCATAATGGTCCCAAACTGGAAAGAATCCACGTATTTATAAACAGGTCAATGGATAAACAAATTGAGTATATCCATATAATGGAACAATAAAAAGGACTGCTATAAAAAGGATTGGAAACTTGACACATAATACAACGTGGGTGAGAGTAAAATTTATTATGCTGAATAAAGGAAGACAAAGAAGGGGCACCCATCTGGCTCAGTCAGTAGAGTGTGTGACTCTTGATCTCCAGGTTGTGAGTTGGAGCCCTGTGTTGGGTGTAGGGATCATTTAAAAATAAAATCTTAAAAATAAAGAAGACAAAGAATAATACTGTGATTCTATATATGTAGAATTATAAAGATTGCAAGCTAATGTAGAACAACACAAGATCATGAGTTGCCTCAGGCTGCTGGGAGTGTGTGTAGAAAGGGGAAGGAGCGAGAGATGACAATGGGGGTTGAAGAAACTTTAGGGGTGATGAATATGTGCATTATCTTGATTATGATGATGGTTTTATATATGTATACATATGTTAAGCTCATCAAAATGTGCACTTTGTGTGTAATATATTGTATGTCAATTAAACCTCAGCTGTAAACCTGAGCTGTAAAATATAAAAAAGGAAGAAAGGAAGGAATCTCCTGGAAGGCTTATTGAAAAGTTTGCTGGGCCCCACCCTAGCATTTCTGATTAGTAGATCAAGGGTAGGACCAAGAATTTGCATTTTAAGATGCTCCCAGAAGACGCTCAGGCTGATGTTCCACACTTTGAAGACCACTGGTATCCAGGATTTGGCAAACAGCTTTGTGGTGACATTTGTCTTTTCATTTGCCGTGATGGTTAATTTTGTGTGTCAGCTTGATTAAGCTATAGGATACCCAGATAGTTGTTAACAAATTATTTCTAGGTGTGCCTGTGAGGGTGTTTCTGGGAGAGATTAGCATTTGAATTGGTAGACTGAGTAAAGACCAATGAGGTGGATATCATCCAATCCATCATGGGCCAGAATAGGACAAAAAGGTAGAGTAAGCGTGAATTTGTTTTTTTTGCATAAGCTGGAACATCCATTTTCTCCTGCCCTCAGACATTGGCAAACAAAGGATCTCTGGCCTTTGTAATTAGACTGGGACTTATTTCTTGGCCCTCCAATTCTTGGGCCTTTGGATTCAGACTTGTATATCATCAGCTCCCCCTGATTCTCAGGCCTTCAGACTCAGACTGAATTATATCACTGGCTTTTCTGGTTTTCTAGCTTGTAGATGGAAGATTATGGGACTTCTTGGCCTCCATGATTGTGCGAACCAATTCCTATAATAAATCTCTTCTGTTTATCTATCTGATCAGTCTACTGTTCTCTATCATTTATCGGTTCTATTTCTCTGGAGAACCAAAACTGACACACATCTGTCCAGCATCCCAACAGGCTTGTTACTGTTAGGGAATCTATACAGTGGAGCCAAGACTCTGCCTCCCACCATAGAAATAGAAAGTGTAGTCTACTTTTCTTTTCTTTTTTCCTCCCTAGTAGCTAGAGCGTGGGCTTGTGGCCTCGGTGTGGCCAGTCAGATGCTTCACATCAACTTGCATTGTGAGAAGCTGTGTAGGAGCCGAGAGCCTGAGGCTCCAGCAAGAGGAGTCCTAGGAACCAGACTCAGCAGAGCAACTGTAATGACCAGCTGCAGTGGGGCCAGAGGTGGTCATGGCAGATGTGCCCTGTTGGTGAGCAGCAGAGTTCTAGGCTGTTTGCTCCTGACACATCATCTTGATAGTCTTCTTCCTTTGGCTCCTGTTCAAACCTGGTATATTGGCGCTGCTGCTGATCCTATGACCTACTGAAAATATATCTGCTAAGAGTTGAGTGTGTCCCCCAGAAATTCATATGTTGAAGTCCTAACCCTCAGTACCTAAGAATATGATCTTACTTGGAGATTATTGTGAAAGTAATTAGTTAAAATGAGGTTATGCTGTTATGGAACCAGGCTGGTACACTGACAGAGAAACCAAGTGACACTCCGAGATCTTTGTGGATTGGAGATTTATTTCACACCAGTGGACTCAGAGGAGATCCCTCTCCAGAGATCTGAGACCTAAGCACAAGCTTAGGGGACAATTTATTGCTTGTTACTTCCAATTTCTGCATTAATAGTAACTTGGTGTGTGGGGCAAGTGGGGCAGGAAGAAGAACCCAGAAGAGGAGTCTCTAAGCTAGGGACCAGAGCTTATGTTAGTCCTGTCGGCCATCTTATGGTGCATAGCTTTACTTATTTTCCCAACAATCACCCCTTTGATGCCTTTTTAAAAATCTTTTTTAGTAGACATCTAAACCAACCCGTTAGCTCTAGGGGTTGGTACCCTCGAAGGGCTAAGATGCATGTTGCCGTTTGGTGAGCAACAGTGTTTTCAATGAAGCACACCAGAGTGTTTAGGATACAGGGTTCAATGGTCACAAATAAAATTATGGAAAGAAGGGGTTCTGCCAGGGAAGGGAGCCAGGATGTCCAGTTTGTGGGGCAGCCTCTATTAGTCCAATAGTATGGAGCAAGATCAGGGTTATGGAACTGGTAAGGGGCCAGGGTTGGCAGATTTGCATTGGAGCCCTTGGACTTGGTCCTCACACTGATTCCTCAAGCCTCTGTTGTGTGTAGGCCAGCTAGCTTCTGGGGTATGGCTGGAGCAGGGCTGAAGATCTCAGGGGCCAGTGTCTTTTTGAGGGTCAGTTTAAGTGGGTTGACTGGGTCTGAGTCACTTCACCAGGCTGAGGGCTCTTTGGAGTTGGCCTTCTTAACTCTGGAGTGATGGACCCATGGAGTGATACCTGAAACTTTGAGGGCCGTAGGAGTTGTTAGAATAACAGTATGAGGCCCAGTCCACTGTGGTTTGAGGGGTTCCTTCTTCCAGTCTTTGACCCATATGGAGTCTCCTGGCAAAAAGGGATGGACGGGGGTCCCTAAGGAAATTGGGGCCCTCTCTGTGGTGTATCATTGTAACTTATTTAGTACTGTTCTCAAGGTCTGAAGCTGTTCTCTTATTCCCTTATCCCCTGTTTGGTGTAGGTTCCCTGGGAGGCTCCCTAGACATGGAGGGGGCCTCCCATATATTAGTTTAAAAGGGAAGAAACCTTGAGTTCCTGGTGTTTAATGGACATGCAGGAGGGTCAGAGGCAACAGGTCTGGCCATGGGAGGTCTGTTTCCTGACAGAACTTGGCTAAGGTTCCCTTGAGGGTACGATTGATCTGTTCTACTTTCCCTAAGCTTTGAGGCTGGTTAGCAACCCAAGTGATGTTGAGGGAGTTGGTTAAACTTTGTACAATGTCTGCCATGAAGGCAGGCCTGTAATTGCTGTGGATTGTGGCCGGTAAGCTGAACCAGGGGACAATTTCTTTCAATTCTTGTAGCCCTCTCTTAGTATGGGGCTGGGCTAGGAGGGTGATGACCTTTCTGTCCAGCCCTAGTGCTCTTTTTCTTTGAGTGAAGAGGCGCAGATCTGTGCCTTTTTCCATGAGACCCAATACCTTGAGTCCGACAGGAATTGGAGGGGGGCCCTTGTAACCTCTGTACAGTTCTTTTAGGTATTGCTGGCAAGGAGAAGGTCATCTACATACTGGAGAAGCATTCAGTGTGTAGCCTCCCTTGGAAAGCTGGCAAGGTCTCTGGCCAGTGATTCCCCAAAGAGAGTAGGTGAGTTTTTAAACCCTTGTGGGAGGGACCTCCAAGTCAGTTGCAACTGGTGCCCTGTGTCCATTCAAAGGCAAACAAGGGTTGGCTCTGGGAGGCCAAGCAGAGACAGAAGAAGGCATTCTTTAAGTCTAGGCAGGTAAACCTGCTGGCAGAGCCTGAGTCTGGCTGAGGAGGGTGTACGGGTTCTGGACCACTGGGTACAAGGAGACAGTCACTTAACCGGTTGGTATCTTCCTCCCAACTTCTTGACTGGCAAGAGTGGTGTATTCCAGGGTGATTGGCATTCCACCAGAATGTGTACTTCTTTGAGTCTGGTCAGGTGACCTTGGATGCCTGCCTTTTGCCTTTGCCTCTTGTGGGAGGGGCTATTGCCGCTGTCTCTATGGTTGAGCCCCTGGGATTAACTCTACAATGACAGAGGCCCAGTTGTGGGCAATTTGGGGGAGGTGTCCTTGGCCCATATAGAGGGGAAAGCAGTGCCGAATTTGGGCGGGCCACTCGGTTGGGCCTGGGCACAGAATGGCCTCCATTCTTTATTTAATTGGAGGCTTGTGCATCCTATTGGCTCAAAGGTTATTTGGGCCCCTAGCTTTGAGAGTATATCCTGGCCGAGGAGAGAGATAAGACACACACATGAGGTAGGGGAACTCACGCCGTACCGTGTGGCCCCCGAGTTCACATAAAAGTCATAGTTTGGCCCCCTACTTTTATTTTGACCATGGGCTCGTGAGGGCCAAGAAAAAGTGAGCCTGGTCTCCCTCAATCTGAATCTATTCCTGCTAGGCCTATGCGGTCTTTTTTGCAGGGTTCTTGTATGTATCAGCTGGGTTTCTGGAACTTTCCCGGTTAGAACATTTATTCTTTTAATGTCCTTTCTTCTTGCAGTAGGCTCATTGACCCCTTGCTAAGGAGGTTCTGGGCCACCCCCCTTTTGGCAGCTGGACCTTCTCCATCCTTTTGTCATGGTTCTCTTGTGCCTCAGGATCAAACGGGATGTAAGCCTCCCATAGCCTCTCATAATAATACCCAGGGGATTCCCCATGCTTCTGGGCATATTCATGGGCTTCTCAGCCCCTACTCAGATTCCCTGGAGGAGAGCCTCTTGGTACCAATGGCTGTGGACTGACATCTGGAGAGTGCCTGCGCCTGGCTGGGGGTGCACTCTGGTCGCTGGTATGGGGGAGAGAGAATCTGCCGAGTCTGGAGGTGGTGGGGAGACTGAAGGTGGTGGACTATCTGGAACTGGGGGGTTCATACGGTGGGGGCAAGATTGGTTCTTCCTCCAGATCATTGGTGAGAATTTGTGGAGGTCAGGACTTCTGTTGACCATTTTGGGCCTCTTTGTCGAAGTGACTAAGTCTCTAGTCTGTCCCTGTTTGTTGCAAGTAAATTGCACCCAAGGGGGAAGGGTTTGGGCAATGTCTAACCAGGAGTCGATACACGGGAACTGATCAGGGTAACCTGGGTCTCTGGCAACAACATGCCAGACATGGCAGACCATTGGGACACCTTGGGACACCTAAGGTTCTCTCCGAGGACCATCTTACACAAAAAGTGGGCCATTCTAACTCACATAGGGTCCTTAACTTCCTGGGGGTTATCTTAATTCCATAGTCTCCCCAAAACCCCTTCTTTCCTCTGTCCCAACCCCATAATGTTCCTGTGAGATGGAGTTGCAAAGACAGAGGGGTAGGCGTGCCCTCTCTAATAAGGAGATCAGTCAGATGCCTATCTGGCTGTGTCCTGAAGGAACTTAGGTGATGCTTAGCCATAGTGGTCTCACCTTTGTGACTTATGATCAGAAACTATTCCGATGTTGCCATAGACCGTATGCCGTTCACCATGGAATCGCAGACAAGCCCACTCAGGCTCTGTGGGCTTTTGGGAACTTTAAGGGTGCCCGCCCATAGAACCACAGAATTGAATTTGGCAGGCAAGGCAGACCGAGTCACACATTCACGATCACATACACACCAGAGGTTATTACATTCCCTCCCACAGAATTGCCACCTATGAGACCTCTGAGGTCTCTGGGGAGTGATCAGGTCTCCTTTCCAGCCCTATGGGTGGGCCTGAATGAATTGGGGCCCCGGGCCTTACCAGTATCCAATGTTGGGTCCAGGTCCTCACCTACGAGATCTATATGAGTCTGGCAGGAACGACAGAGTGGGGCTGGACTGAGGCAATTGGGTTTGGAAGCTGCTGAACAATATGGCAGGGGTGCCCCTTCCTCAGCCATTCCTTGTTCTGTCACCACCTTGCCCTTTTCCCAACCTGGTGGCAACAATGGGCCAGCAAAGTTGGGTTTTCTGGTCAGGGAATCAAATATGTTATGGAACCAGGCTGGATCACTGGTGGAGAAACCAAGCAGCACTCAGAGATCTTGGTGTATCAGAGTTTTATTTCACACCAGAGCGCTCAGAGGAGATCCCTCTCCAGAAAACTGAGTCATGAACACAAGCATGGGGGACAATTTATCATCTGTTACTTCTGCATTCCACATTAGTGGTAATTTGGTGTGCACAGCAAGCAGGGCAGGAAGAAGAGCCCAGAAGAGGAGTCTCTAAACTAGGGACTAGAGCTTATGTTAGTTGCATCAGCCATCTTATGGTGCATAACTTTACTGATTTTCCCAACAATACTGGAGTAGAGTGGGCCTCTACTCCAATATGACTGTGCCCTTATAAGAAGAGGAACCTTGGACATGGACACATAAACAGAGACAGTGGCGTGTGAAGTTGAAGGTGAAGCTCTACAAGCCAAGGAATCCAAAGGTTGCTAGCAGACCCCAGGAGCTAAGGGAAATGCATGGAACCAATTGTCTCACAGCCTCCCAAAGGGACCGGCCCTGCCAACACCCTAATTTCAGACTTGTAGCCTCCAGAACTGAGACACTTTCTGTTGTTTAAGCTAGTGTGTGGTACCTTGTAATGGCAACCCTAGCAAACGAGTAGAATACTCAGTATAAATTTGTTTCTGCTTAAGTTAGTTTTTGTTGTTTGCAACTAAGATGCATGACTAGTACAAGCTCCCAAAGGGTGTTGGCAAACCACCAGCTATGGAAGTATGTACAAATAAACAGTGGGTGTAAGGGATGAGTCAGCATGAGCAATCTTCAAGAGCAATAATATCTTGTTGATGTCCCAGAGGGAGTGAAAACAAATGGGAACAAAGGGGGTAAGGGGGAGCCCAAGTCCCAATCAAAGTTGACCTCTATCGGAGGCCCGATGCAGAGAGATATAATTCCAAGGAAATTAGATGATGCTTTAAGCTAAGTAAGGATGGAAACAGGATCCAAGGCAATAAGATTGATAGGAATACAGCAAGAGAAGTCAGATTTCCTAAGGATTCAAGGAGGATCCAGAAAGATAGATCTACCCCGGTGCCAAAGATTCAGGAAGCTACCATCAGCAAACATTGTTGGTACAGAGGTTGATGTTGACCTCTAGCCACTCAGGACAAAGGACAGGAGCAGACTAGCTGCAGAATGATTTACAGGTGGGAGGAGGCCTCCTATGGCTGTAGTGCTGGATGATCATTTTAGGTGGCTGTGATCAAGGTTTTCTGTTTTGTTCCTATTTTTAATAACAGTGCTTCCGCTTCGCATTAAAGATAGAACCAGCTTTGTTCTAAATAGCTCTGTATTTTGATATTGTAATGTATTTCTATTTCCTCCTTAAAATTTTTTTAACATTTATTTATTTTTGAGAGACAGAGCACGAGTGAGGGAGGGGCAGAAAGAGAGACACACAATCTGAAGCAGGCTCCAGGCCCTGAGATATCAGCACAGAGGCCAGCACAGGGCTCGAACTCACAAACTGTGAGATCATGACCTGAGCTGAAGCCTGCCACTCAACTGACTGAGCCACCCAGGTGCCCTTATTTCCCCCCTTTTAAAGTAAGAAGTACCTAGGGCCAGCCTGGGTGGCTCACTCAGTTAAGTGTCTGACTTTTGATTTCAGCTCAGGTCATGATTTCGCAGTTGTGGGATTGAGCCCCACATTCAGCTCTGAGCTGGTGGATTGGAGCCTGCTTGGGATTTTCTCTCTCCTTCTCTTTTTACCCCTCTCAAAATAAATAAATAAATAAATAAATAAATGTTTAAAAATTAGAAGTACCTAATGAATTTTATCAAGTGCTATTTCTGCATCTGTTGAAATCATTGTATTTTTCATTATTTAATCCAGTGAATAGGTGGTATTATTATTAGTAGTAGTAATAATAATACTGGTCTTTGTGTCAAACATTTCAATCATTCTTGGGATAAAGCCTATTTGGTTATGGTGTAATGTTTCCCACAATATATTAATGAAAACCATTTTATGTATATATTTTTTCTTTTTTAAAATTCAATTTATTTAAACAAAAAAAATTTTCCCTTTTCCCTACATCCTCTCCCTGCCTCTGACAACCACCAATCTCTTCTCTGTATCTGTGGGCTTGTTTAGTTATTGATTGATTCCACACATAAGAGAGATCATATAGTCTTTATCTTTCCTTGTCTGATTTATTTCACTTAGCATAATGCCCTTGATAAAATATCTTGTATATTTTAATGTAAGATTTGTGGATAGCTTAAGGTGAATATTTCCTTGAGAAGTGCTTTTTTTTTAATGTTTTATTTATTTCTGAGAGAGAGAGAGAGAGAGAGAGAGAGAGACAGCATGAGCAGGGGAGGGTCAGAGAGAGGGAGATACAGAATCTGAAGCAGGCTCCCGGCTCTGAGCTAGCTGTCAGCACAGAGCCCAATGTGGGGCTCAAACCCACAAACCATGAGACCATGAGCTGAGCCAAAGTCAGACGCTTAACCTACTGAGCCACCCAGGTGCCCCTCCTCGAGAAGGGCTCTTAAAGTTTTTCTCAGTATTGCCCACCTAAGGAAAACTTTTAGGTATTCTTTTCCTTAATTGTCTCTCCATGTAATTTCAATTCCACACATATGCTATATATGAGTAAATATACTATATGGATATCTGCATTTTTCACATAAAAAAGAAGATTTTATTTAGCCCCCTCAAGAACTAAATTGCTTCCTTGGAGTGCACAGAGATTATACCACACTGAGGACACGTGGCCTGCTGTATTCTTTATTTGTGCATTATATTTATTAGATTTCAAGATCAAGCCATATGGAATTTTACATCTTGGAGTGAACTATGCAAAGGGCCACATTTTTCAAGGTTCAGAAATGAGGTATGGAATAGCAGAGATGCTTGAAGGCCAATACATTTTAGTAAAGACCAAGTCTGTTCATCAGCTCCTCTCTGACCATCCTATGAAAACAGACCATGAAACACATTTGATCTTTGTCATCACTAACAAAATCAGCCTCAGAGCTTTCCAGTTCCATTTCAGTCCACCCCCTAGAGAGCTTTCAGCAAGCAAGACTTCATCATTTGTAGCCCACAGCCCTTTTCTTCATGGCATCAATCACAGGCCCCTTAGCTCATGATTCAGAATATCTAACAGTTTTGCAAGGACAGGTCATAAGACAGAAGGGGAGACCAAAGGGTGAAGGCCTAGAAAGTCACTAGATCCTCAAAGCTGAATGTATTGCACATATGGCTTTAGCGGGAGAGTCTGGCACCCAGGGAGAGCAAGACTCCTTTGAGGCAGCTCTTTCTCAAACCAAGACAGTAAAGCCAAGGGTTTAAATTGAGGGAGAAGAGGTTGGAGTTACAAGATAAGCTGTAGTAGGTCAAGGATGTAGCAATAAGTATTAAGGTGCCTAAGGATGAGAGTCTGAGGCTTTGTTCTTAAAAGTTTATTTTGCTTGCCACACGTGCCTCTTTTGGAGCTTCAGTCTTGTCTTAAAGAGACAGTACTCTTGCTTGCACTTTTCAAGGTAGGTAATGAGCCTTGAAAGTTTAGGAGGGTTTAGCATTCATCTATACCATGATGGATGTAGCTGAGGTGACTTCTGATGAGTAATGCTCCTGTAAAATCAATCCGCTCCCGTTAAATGCAGTGATTTGCTTCTAACCAATATACCATGGGAAAGGTGATGAGACAGTAGTATTTGATTACATTCATCAGACGAGACTCTCTAAGCAGACTGGGAAGATTCTCTTGCTGGCCTTGAAGAAGGAAAGTGCCATGCTGTGAACTCCCTATGAAGAGGGCTGCATGGGAGGGAGCTGCAGGTGGTCTGAGGACCTGAGGATAGTCAACTATCAGTAAGAAACAGGGCCCTCAGTCATACAGCCACTAGGAAATGAATTCTGCCAGCAACCAATGAGCTTGGAAGTAGACTTTCCTCAGTCAACCCACCAGATGAGAATATGGTCTAGCTACCTCCTTGATTGTCGCTGTGAAACTCTGAGCCATGTGCCCAGCTAAGCTGTACCTAGACTCCTGAGCCAGGAAAACTTCAAGATAATAAATTTGTGTTGTTTTAAGCTACTGAGTTTGTGATAATTACACAGCAACAACAACAAAAAAACTAACACATGTATATATACACGTATATATATATACGTGGACACTTCTGGTTGAATAACTTTCTATATATCTTCCCCTTCTCAAGTTATTATTTTATTTTATTTTTTTTTACAAATAGTTTATTGTCAAATTAGTTTCCACATAACACTCAGTGCTCATTCAAGTTATTATTTTAATATATTTTAGATTAAGGTTGGGTTTTATATTATAAAATGTTTTTTCTTTTCATTTCTGTGTTTAAATGTTATTAGCATATATTGTGTTCTATTTTACTTTAAAATTTTTATATAGTACTTGGAGTCTCATATTTCATTGAATTATGGTTTTACTTTTAAATACTTTTGACTTTATGTATTGAGCCCATTGAAATTATTTTTCATTTTCAAAAAATGATCTCCTTCTGCTTTTATTATATTTTTTTTCCTCTTCAGTTTGGCTTGTCTTCTCATTACTTTTCTAAAATCTTTAGTTGAATTATTTATAAAATGTTCTCTTTTTATCAACCATCAAAAAAGAGAACAGTTTAAATCATAAAATTTCCTGAAAGTATTGCTTTGAATACTCTCCACAGAGATTACTAAACAGTATTTTAGTCATTATTGTTTTCTGAATAAACTCCTTTTGTCTTCTTGATTTCCTTTCCAGTTCAATTGTTGATTCAGCAAGAATTTTTAAATTTCCATGTAGTTGGTTTATTTTGATTTGTTTTGGTTGTTGCTTTATATTCCATTTTATTTTGGCCAAAGAACTTAACATGTATCATTTCTGATCTTTCTGAACTCGTTGAGATAATGTTTGAGGCCTGGTACGTGATACATGAAACCAAATGGGCAGTGGTTGTGGACAGTTGGAAATCATACATAGTACAAGTTATCCACTAATCCTATCTTAGGATTCCTTTTTCTAGTTTGGGACAGCCTCGGGGTCCAAACTAAGGGTTGAGGAATGTCCATGAGTGTGGGTACTAGGGGGACCCCCGGTTCCAGGCTGAGCTGAGGAGGGCACCACTCAAACAACCTGCAAGTTACTGAAATAGTTAAGATACTAGCTAGTATGACAGGCAGCCCACTGTGTGTTCACATGGCCTTTCCTTGGTGAGTGCTCGCGGAGAGACTCTTCCTTTTTTTATAAGGGCATAACCCCAACATGAGGATTTCACCCTCATGACCTCACCTAACTCCAATAATCTCCTAAAGGCTCCGCCTTCAAATAACATCTCAGGGTGGGGGGGGGCAAGGGGCGGGGTCTAGAGCTTCAGCATATGAATTTTGGGGTGAGAGCACAAAATTTCAGCCCGTAACATTGTTTATTGATGACAGACGCTGCTACTTGCTATGCAATCTGATATACATTTTCTCCATTTTTCTTTACTAAGAGAACTGATTTTGTTCAAAATGGCAATGCACTCAGGCAAAAATACTACCTCACTTGCAATTGGTAGTGGCCATGTAACCTAGTTGAGGCCCGATGAGCTGTAAAGAAGAAGCTTTTGGGCGGGATTTGCAGGAAAGCTGTTGGTTTCCGAATTAAGAAAGAGTAGTTCAGCTGGCACCTGACTTGTACTCTCTCCTTCCCCTTATTCCTGCCTGGAATACAGAATCTCGATGCCTGGAGGCATAGTGGCTAACTTGAATAATGAGGTTGTAGAGGAGGAAAACCTTCTTCTTTCTACCTCCTAGGTTCTCCAGCTGGGACCCTATAAATTTGACAAAAGACAGAGTCACAGGAGAAAAACCATCAGAAGTTTATTAGCATGTGCATCGTGCATACACATGGAAGCACTTGAAGATGAGTAATTCAAAGAGGTAGTTACAACTTGGGCTTATCTGGCATCTCAAGAAAAGAACAATAAATTTTTAGAGACATGACAAGGGGAAGGAAAAGGATTTTGAGTTTCTAAGATGGCAAACTGTGAGGAGGTAACTATATGAGGGAAACCAAAGGAAGATAAGGGCTCATTAGTAAAGTTTGTTACCTAGATGCCCCTGGTGCTGTCTCCAAGCTGATAAAGGTTTAAAGCTGTCTGCAGTGATTAACTTCTGTTCTTCTGGTGGGGAGGGGACACGTTTACAAATTTATGTCCTGCTTTTAGGTAAATAGAGGGAGGGCAGAGGACTTTTCTTGTATTTACTTCTTTATTGCCTTTAGCTCAAAATAAACTTTATGCCAAAGTGGCATTTTCTGCTACCCTTTAAGGTGAAGAACAGCATACTGTAGCAGAGCATGAAGTAAGGAGGAGCCTGAATATTAGATAATTTCCATAACCTCTTCATTGGCCCTGGAGGCCTTGTGCCAGACTTCTTGTTATTTGGGTAAAATACCGCATTTAACTCAGCTGCCATGTTTGTATTTTTATTTTCGTGCAACTGAATTCAAGCCTAGCTGAGGACAGGACAGCAAGACTTCTTGCTATAATTATGTTTTCTGGAATGAAATTTCCTCATTTTTATGCCCATTTTTGCTTTATTTATTTTATAACTGGTTATGGGGGTCATGTATGCTCAGTGTTCCTAACATTTTATTATGACACATATCTTTTTCATTATATGATGATCTTTCTCATTCTTTTGAATACTTTTTGCTTTTATTTGGTAGGCAGTGAAAAGCCCAAGGTTTTTTTTTTCATAGAAGAGAATTAAAAGTTCTGAGTGTTGTTAGGACTAAATATAGAAAAGAAAAAATTTTTGTCTGTTGTTCTTATTGTCTCTTTTTAGAAATTATAATTAAGAGAATTAATAAATGAACGGATATCCAACTAGCCAAATTTCTACCTTAACAGAATTACTAAACTAGTAGATACAGAAAATAACAAATTACAATGTATCATGTTTTGGCGAGAACTTGGACAGACACTATCCTTTGGACCAGATGGAAAAATGTAAACCGGGTGATAATGTAGTTTCACATATTCATTTGATTTGCTAGACAGATCTAGGGAATATGGATTTCTGGGAAATAAAACTTTTAACTTCATGTCTTTATCTACCCATGATGTACGAACTTCCTATGGATCAATACTCAATCTGCCACAAATATCAGGACATTAATAATTGGCCTTTGAAAGAAATCAGTTATTATGAAAAAAGGATGTGTTGTACATACAATAGAAAAGTAAACAAGAGACTTTCTAATTCTTTTCAGTAGTCTTAAGCGCGATAAAGAATAGTCAGAACAAGAATCAGTCAACTAACTTAAGAAATTAGCCATAAAAATTGGAAATTTCCCCTTATTTCTTTATTTTTCCAGTTTTATTGAGAAATAATGATAAACATCACTGTAAGTTTTAGGCACACAGCATGATGGCTTGATTTACATGTATTGTGAGATGATTACCCCAGTAGGTTCAGCTAACATCCAGCCTCTCCTATAAATACAATAAAAAGAAAGAAGAGAAAAAGGAAAACAATTTTCTCCTGGTGATGAGAACACTTAGGATTTACCCTCCTAACAACTTTCTTATATACTCTACAGCAGTGTTTGCTTCAGTCATCGTGTTGTACATCACATTCCTAGCACTTATTTCTCTTGTGGCTGGAAGTTTGTACCTTTTGACCATCTTCCTCCAACTCTGCCCCTCCTCATCCCCCAACTCTGGTAACTACAAGTCTGATCTCACTTTTTATAAGTTTGATTTTTTTCATTGCACAAGTTCATTGCCCTTCACTGCTGAAAAAAAATAAAATATCACTTACCATACATACTTACTTACAAGGTACAAATAAACAAAAGACCTAATGGAAAAGAGGCAAGGAAATAAACTTTTTTTTGGCTGCAAAAATTAAAACAAAATATGAGCCCAGGAAATGACTAAACATAATGGTAAATGAATGCAGTCATAAATTTCCTACTAAAAACAAGAGCCTCTGTTCAGATTGAAAAATACAATCCATTAATAAATTAATTATGAAGTGCACTCAAATGTTTTTTTTTTAAAAAACAAAATCTAGGAAGTTAGATGAATGTTTCCATCAAAATCAAACAGAAGGAAGGGAAAGGAGAATTTCTAGAATCAGTAGTGGTGTCTGAGGCTTCTTCTCCTCCATCAAGTTCTCCCACAGGGAAGAGACCACTGCCCCCAAATGCTTAGCTCTGAGTTATGCTGCAAAGGGGTGTTTTAGGGGTCCCCAGAGGCTCTCATGTGTAATGGGTACAAATCTCAGTCCACAAACTCAAGTGAGGAAGAAACCTAACCTTCCCTGTTTTCTTTAATACAACTGGTCTTCTAATACAGATTCCCAGTCCATCAAGGAGTCCTGCTCTTCATCCTAGCCATTTGGAATCTGCCCCGCTTTCCCTGGGTTGTCTGGAGGACTGGAGGACTTCCCAGGGCATGGAGCTGGAGCCAGGCAATGCTCCTTGGTTGCTATGGAGACACAAGTCCCTCAGGACCAGGCATCTTTCTACTTCTGTGCTACTTTGAGCATCAGGCCTCAGCAAGCCCTTCTCTGGAGTCTTGCTACCTCTCTGACTGGGATTGTCTCTGGAAAGTGAGACATGGGGCCTCTTGCTCTCAGATCCTACATGTTCATTTGGGATTTTGCTCTCTCCTTGGAGACTCAGCTAAGGGCAGGGGTCCCTGAATCCTTTTGTCCATGATCACTAACATCTAAGCCAGAGGCAGCAAATTAGTAGCCTGCAGGTCAAGTCCAGTCTAGCAGGTATTTTTCCTGGCTCAGACAGTGTTTAAAGATTCTTTTGAAAAGATTATGAACATTTTTTTTTTTTTGAAGTAGAGTTGTAGCTTTTAGATCCAACTACCAATTACCAGGAGGTACAGAAAATGGAGAAGCATGTTAAATGACACCAGCAAAATCCAGACTGTGGGAAACTACATAACAAAGGACCTGGTTCTTTAACAAGTGCACTGTTAGAGACAAAAAGATGGGGATCAAACCTGTAGATTAAAAGAAACTTAAAAACACCAATCACTTGCAATGTGTGGACTTCAGATCCTTTTTCAAACAAACTGTAAAAAATAAAGTAATATAAAATGAACAGTTATGACCTTCATGAGAAAATTGTAAATCTTAACATTGACAGGGTATTTGATATGAAATTATTGGAATTCTGTTTAGTTATGATATTGTGTTAAGTTAGAAACATGAGTCCTGATCTTTATTTAAAAAATGGCATGTCTGGAATTTACTTCAAAATAATTGAAGATGAGGGGAAGTGGGTAGGGTTATGGATGAAACAAAATTGGCCACGAGTCCATAATTACGGAACTCGGTGATGAGTACAAGGAAGTTCATTAAACCATTTTGTCTAATTTTAAATACGTTCGAAGTTTTCCATCATAATGTTTTTTAAAGGGAGCTTCCACATAAAAAATCTGATTTTGGATTCTCTTGAAAAAATGGAAAGAGCTGGCAACATGAGGACAGACGTCCATACTGCAGCGACCAGCCAGAGGTGAGAAGCGTTACAGGACAGGCACCCAGGGAACTACAGTCCCTGCCATCCCCGTTGTCCTTAAGCCTGGCTCACCTCCCATGTTTCTGGTACCTGGCTCAGCCATCAGTGTTCTAGTCTGCAGCCCACAGGGACTTTCCTCCCGACACAGTCCTCACCCAGCTCACCCACTGTTGTTCAGGTGGGGCTGTGCCAGAGGGGGTACCTGTTTTTCCTCTCCTTTCATGATGCTTTTCCCCAAAATCCTTTCTGTATGCTACGTGCTATCCTTTGGGGCTTCCAAGGGTCTAGGATTTTGAAACTCAAAAGCCAGAAGGAAACACTTGTCCCTCCTCCCCATCTCCTGCTTTTGGTCATTGTGTCCCTTCCTTGAGGGAGTGAGAACACAACAACCTGACAGTGAATGAAACACGGGGAAAACTTGGTTAAGATATAGATACAGGTCTTATACATATCAGATTGGCAAATATAAAAAGTTGGAAACGATCAAGTGCTGCCAAAGGTAAAGGAAAACAAACTCTCATGGGAATGTCAACTGGCATAACTTTCTGGGAAGCAGTTTGGAAGAGTTAAGTGAAGCAATACAGATAGACCTTACAACACAGATCTTCTGGAGGCTGAGCCCAGAGAAACTGGAACAAGCCCTCAGAGAAACACCTGTGAACATGTTCTTGTAGAATCATTTGTATTAGTGAGGATTTGGAAACACCTAGATTAGAAGTTTATTAATAGAAAAGCAGATACCTAAAATGTTGTATCCAATGGTGAGGACTGTTCAGCAGATAAAAGAAATGTTCTGGTTCATGTTTATCATATCAACTTGGAGCCATCTCAAAATCTCATCACTGAGATTTTCATCACTGGACAAAAATCTCATCTCTGGACAAAAGTGAGAAGAGAATGATATATATACCAAAAGACCACATTAGCATATTTTTAAAAATATGCACAAAGTAATACCACTACTGGGTCTTGATATAAATAGGAATATAAACTAGGCAGGACACACAGAATCATGGCAATGGTAGGAAAAAAATGAGGCTGGAGATGGGACAAAGGAGTGAGAATAGAAAGTAAAATAAAAGTGGGCCCTAGGAGCATCTGGCTGGCTCAGTCTGTGGAGCATGTGACTCTTGATCTCAGGGTTGTGCGTTTGAGCCCCATATTGGGTGTGGAGATTGCTTAAAAATAAAATCTTAAGGGGGTGTCTGGGTGGCTCAGTTCGTGGAGCATGTGACTCATGATCTTGGGGTTGTGGGTTTGAGCCCCATGTTGGCTGTGGAGATTGCCTGCTCAAAAATAAAATCTTAAAAAAAAAAAAGGTGAGCTCTGCACATGCTAATCAAGGTGGTGTGCCTTCAACCAAGGAGCATGGCTGATTCATTCTCAGCACGTGAGCTTTCAGCAAACAGAAAACTGAACCAAAAACAAAATACTAGTTAATATTTAAGATATTAACCTGATGCTTGTGGAAAGAGCACGGGAGTGAGTGGCTATGAATAACCAGGAGGCTAATGTGTGCCCAGAGGTGGCAGAGACAGCTATCACTTAAGGTCCTAGGCAGAGTAGGGCCAGAGGGTGGTCTTGGACCACTCCAGGGGGATGTCCGGTGTCCCTAAACCTTCAGTCCCCTGTGATTCTCTCCAAGAGCCGATCTCATTCCGGGGTCACCCCTGTTGTGGCCTTAAGTTGCTTAATCACAGACATTCACCTCCTGTCAGCACTGTTGGCTGCTCTCAGGTAACCTGCTGGGTCACAGAGATTGTCACCATCGAGTGGTTTCAACTTGTTAATAACCTCAAGCTCCTCCAGTAAAGTCAGGATATCCTAGGTACAAATACTCCTGCAACTCCCACCTCTTTTGTATGCCTTCAATACCAAAAGCTGTGGAGAGGGAAGAGCGGTTCTGGCAAACAGCCCTGATTTTGCTTGAAGTTGCTTAATCACAGACATTCTTGGGAATGAAGGGGAGAAAGAAAGATGATGTGTTATTGCTCTCTCCTGAGCCCATTCTTCTATTCTCTCCTCCTCTTCCCTTCCCTCCTTTACTTTTACCAACATGTATTCAGTGTGAGTATGCACCGGGCACTGTGCTAGGCACCATACAATTTGAATCTGACATTGTTGCCGGCCCTCAAGAAGATTTAAGTCTAGTGGGGAGCAAGTGGCGAGAGGGGTCAAGCGTGGTGGAGATCTGGGGTGGACGGGGATGCTTCAAGACCACAGAGGAGGACAGCTACATCAGATGAAAGGATATCAAGGACGGCTTCTTGGAGGTGGTGCTCCTTGAGCTGAGTCTGAAAGAATAAGAGGAGTTAATGAGAAGGGGAAGATTGGGGAAAAGGTAGTCTTGCTGGAGAGAAGAGCATATGGCATGGCTAGGAGGCATGAAACAGCGGGAAGCAATGGGAAGCTGTCACCAGTTCACCGTATCTGGACTAGGGGCTCATAAAGGGTCTTGGGTGCTAATACTTAACTCATATCCTATCTCCTCCCTGAAGCTTGCAGAACTGCCCCAGTCCTAACATATCCCCCTCCTCTATAATCTTGGGCCAACACCTTCCAATTAAAAAATTGCATATTATTATTATTATTAATTTTCATGTGAAGGCTTTATTTCCCAGTCTCAACTTAGAGAAGGGCCCATGAGCCCAGTGCTTCTCCCATCCGGTGCCTTGCGTTACAGCCTTTGCTCCACCATGGGGATGTCTCGTGACCCAGTTTGGAGTGGAGGCAGACTGAGGCAGCGGGTAGAAGCGCCAATTCCCACCCTAGTGCACTAGGTTTTTGTCGGAGAGGCTTCTGCAAGGGTGTACCTGAGCCAGGCTGACATCTGGGCCAGTGTCCGGGTGAACATTCTTCTGGGAGGGTGTGGTAGACAGCCTCTGGGATGGTGCCCAGTGATCCCCATCTCCTGGTTTTCATGGCCTGTGTAGTGTCCCCCATTGTATCAGGGTTGATCTGTATGATCAACAGAATTCAAGAGACGTGGCAAGACATGCCCTTAAGCCTGGTTCCATAAAGACATTATGACCCCTGCGTTAGTTTCTGTCTTGGGCTGCACACTCTGGAGGCAGCCAGTGCATGTTGTGAAGACACACAAGCAGCCCACAAGTTCATGCGGCGAGGAACTGAGGCCTCCCGCTAACAGCCACGACAGGAGGCATCGTAGATGCGGATCCTATGGCCCCAGCCAAGCCTTCAGATGACAGCAGTCCCATTCAACAACTTGACCACAGCATCATGAGAGACCTTGAGCCAGAACCATCCAGCTTAGCTGCTCCCAAATTCCTGACTGTTAGATACCGTTAGAGATGATAAATGTTTCCTGTTTAAGCCATGATGTCCTAGGGTAATTTATTATATAGCGATAGATAACTAACAAGGTGTACTTGGTAGCTTTAAGTGGCTTTTCCTGCTTGTGTCTGGGGAGGCTTCCTGACTAAGGTTTCGTCTCCTCGGATAGGCAGAAGTGTTAGGGTTCCCCAAAGGCCACATCCACTCACCCTGATTCCTTCCCTCACTCCTCCCTCCCCAGGTACTTCCCTTGAAGTGACCAATAATTCAACAGCAGACACAAAAGAACGCTTTCAGGCTTCCCTCATCTGACTAGCACAGAGCTTTAGGGAAATCAGCTGCCACACCCGACCCCCACCCCTCCAGGGAGGCTTCAGCCAGGGAAGCACTGACGGGCACAGAGATATTCCCAGAGAAATGGTGTCAACAAGTCTCATCAGAACCTGCCATCCTTTGAAGCACTAACTTCCCTGTTTGTTAAATTGGTATATGCACCTTGACCTCTGGTTTTCCAGTGACTTACCCATTACTCGGTGCTCCAGTACTCAGTGTGTGTACACACTTTGTCTTTCCTCCTTTGAATCTGGCCCCTACCCCTGAACCTAAGTTAGGAGAGGAAACGGTTTTCCTTCTGACACTCTCAAATCAAAGAACCCCCCAGGGGCTCTCCAAATGGGAAGTTCTGAGGCCCTCTGCACTGAGTTTTCTGTCTGGTCAAAGGAGCTGAAACTTAAGAGCAACTACCTCTGCAGGGGAGATGCCCCAGGGACTCACAGCCCCTTCAACCCCGGTGCAGATGGCCAGGGCCCACAGACACACCACTTCTGGACCTGAGGTCACAGCAGGGGCAACTTTGGACTTACAGAAGGTTATGCCTCCTGGTCTGTGGCAGCTTCCTTTTGGGTTTTTGCTTGCTTAACCAACCCTTAGTACTTGCTATGTGCCAGACTCTCTTCTAAAGACTTTACAAATATTAAGCCATTTAATCCTCAGAACGGCCCTATGAGGTAAATGTTCATGTTGTCTTCATTTTACAGATCAGGATCCTAAGGCACAGAGATATTAGCTCCTGGTGAGTGAGTAGTAGAGTAGGGACTCACACCCTGGTGGCCTTGGCCCTAAGATGAGAATTTACCCAATGTCTATTCAGGGAGCATCCTGCGCCTCTGGGGCACTGTTCTGGCCAGGGCTCCTGGGGCTGGGCAGGGTTAGGTATTTGAGCTCTGGCTATGGGCACTGCAGAGGTACATATCCAAGCCGGGTGGCGTGTCCTAAATAAGCCAGGCACATCCTTAGGAAGGAAACCGATGGAGGTGGTCATCTTCCAAGGGCAACCTCTGTACTCAACCTCGAAGGCCTGCCTGAGCCCTACCTTGGGCAGGAGGGTATCCTTTCTGGTCATGCTCATTCCTGCCTCCTCACCTTAGCTCAGCCAGGTACCTGAGGGGAACATCTCCACACTTCCCTCTCTGCCTAGACCAATGGTTCTCAGCCAAGGGCAATTTTGCCTCCTGGGGACAAGTGTTGATGTTTAGAGGCATTTTGGTTGTCACAAGTAGAAGGCTGCTACTGGCACCTAGTGAGTACAGGCCTGAGATGCTGCTGAACATTCTAAAATGCACAGGATGACACCTCACTGACGCCCAGGGATTATCTGGACCAAAATGTCAATAGTGTGGAGGTTGAGAAACTGACCTGGGTCCATCTCACAGCCTCCTTAAGGCTAAAGACCACCATCACCACCCCCACCCCCACCCTGCCCCCGCCACACACACATGATCTGATTCTTGTTACAGTGGTGGTCCAGGGTCCTAGTGGGGTCCATCCATCCTCACTTCATCTCTTAGAGGCCACAGCAGAACATGAAAGATACAGTTTGCACACCAGCTACAAGTTCTTAGAAATACAGGAAGGATTTTGAGGTACTGACAAATGTAGCTGACAGTATTGTGTATCAGGCTCTGTGCTAAGCATTTTATATATTTTGTTGTATATAATTCTCATAAGCCAGACTTAGATGCTGTTATCATCCCTATTTCACAGATTGGGAAACTGAGGCTTAAAAAGCAATAAGGAACTTGCTCAAGGTCATACAGCTAATAAGTGACAGGGCTAGGTTTGTAGCCTTGCCCGGCAGTCTGACTCTAGCACAGATATACATACCGAGGCAAAGGAAAGATGGTAAATGTACAAGGGGCCTGCCTGAGGTCAGGGGCCTCCTGGCCTCCCTGGGGACAGAGGGAGCAGCACCACTCTCCGTAGCATTGTTGCATCCAAGACCCTTGGCTGGACGGAGAGCCGCTAGCTAGACTTGTCGTGGTTCTTAGAGAGGAAAGGGTGATAGTGGAGAGAAGGGAGAGGTGGGCTGGGTTTTGTATGGAGACAGAGAAGACAGGACCCGCAAGAAAGAGATGGGTAAGGAAGGAGGCCCGGGAGCTTTTTATTATTTATTTATAGCAAGAAAGAATGGGAAAGAATAGGAGGTTTGTTTCTAAGCTATAAATACCCTCCTTTGATCCCTGTGAATATCAGAGATAAATGAGTCACTTGGGCCTCAGTAATTAATGATTGTCCTAATTATTACCTCAAGTGACCTTCCAGCATTAGTAATTCTCCTCACTCCCTGCGAAGTAGCTGTGGCAGAGTCTGACCAGGTTTGGGGAAGGGGCAGGACTGACGCGGGTGGGTTTCTGCTGTGACAGGCTCAGTTTGCAGAGACGAAACCGGCCTCAGCTCTTCAGGAAGAACCGTGAGCCCGGACTCCAACGGGAACGGCCCTGCCCTCCCGGTGTTTGCCGTCAGGGCCCGGTGGGATTCCGAATCCGCTGAGCGGGGCCGCTGCGCCCGCCGAAAGCTGGAGGGCGGTTCCTGCAGTTAACGGCCGACCTTCCGCAGGCTCTTTCCCGTTCAGATTCCCGGAAAAGCTTTGAAGTTTCCTCGGTGCGTGTTTTCATTGCCCTGATCATATCCGCACGGGTATTAGCTCGCAGCCCTGCCCCATCCCTGGGGATTTACTCCCCAACTGCAAAAATCTTAGAAAAATACTGCAAGCTCCACCCACCATCCCGAGCCTCCGGCTGCTTTGTCCTTAGGCTAGAATAACAAAGGAGACCTCAGAACCCTCACCAGGGGACATTCTCTTCGCGTTTCCAGTTTCTCCGGAGACATTCCGGTGATGACCTCTGGGACCGGAGCGGAGGGCAGGAGCGTCCAAGTTCTGTGTGTTGGCGGGGCCCGGGGTGGGGGGGAGTGCGAACGTGGTGAGGGGAAGGGTGAGTGAACAAGATTGCCCCTGAAGGCCTCTCCAGGCTCGGGCCACATCCAGGGCAGTTACAACAGGACCCAGAGAGCTTTTCCAGTCTTGTCCAATGAGCCAGCCACCCAAACATCAGCGTCAGGGACCTTTGTTGTTCCCAGCTTCACACAAGGTCCTCTGCTCTCACATTGCTCAAGGCCACCAGCAAGTCACAAGTCTTCTTGAAGAAGAAGAGGAGGGGGAGAGGAGAGGAAAGAGGAGGTGGGGAAGAAGAAAGATCAAGACAGACAGAGACAGAGGAAGAGGAGAGCCAGGAATCCCGAATCAGCCTGATTTGCTTTTCAGAGCAAAGACTCTGAGCAATGGTGCCATCTTGTGGCTATGAGGAGAAATTACCACCAGGACTCGCACGCGTGCTCTCCCACCCTCCCTCTCCCTCTGCCTTTCCCTCTCTACCTCTCTGTGTGTATCTCTGCGTGTGTCTCTCTCTCTCTGTCTCACCCTCCCCACTTCTCTCCCCTCTCCCTTAATCTCTCCCTCCCACATGCCCCTCATCTTCATATTCTAGAGTAAGACTTCTATATACAAGTTTCTAGAAGGGTACTGTCCAAAAGCAGTAAGCAGTAGCCACATATCACACTTATACAGGAAGGTAAATTAATTAAGGTAAATCTAATAAAATTTAGAATTCGCTTCCTCAGTCACACTAGCCACAAATGTTCACTAACGCCATGTGACTAGGGGCTACTGTGTTGGACAGCACAGAAATAAAATATTTCCGTTGTTGCAGAAAGTTCTGTTGAACAATGCTGTTATAGAAAGTTCAAAGTTGTCATCTGATAGAGGATTGTGAAAATCAAGAGGAAACAGAGTTTAAGGGCTGCTTTCTACCTTCAGAGTAGCCACTGGCTAAAGGTTCCCAGAGCAGTTTTTCCCCAAACTCTTTCCTCCCACTGTTAGCTTTCAGCAATTGCCGGCGACAATGTTGCATTTCAGAAAGAAGAGTAGACTGCGTGTGGGACCTGAGTGTGAACCTGAAGCCTCTCTAGACCTCAGTTTACTCATAAGTCAAATTAATTCCTCCAGACTTTTCCAGTTCTAGGAGGCTGTTGTCTGCCAGCATTTGACAAGAGCTGATGTCAAACCTGGAGGGAAGCGTGGAACAAGTCCCTGAGCTGTGCTCCACCCATGGTGCCTGCGGCTGTAGTGGCACAAGCCGTGGACCTTGGGATTCTCCCCACCCCCACCCGCACATGTCCCCAAAGCCACTCCAAGCTCTGCGTCCCACGTACGTCTCAGGTGAGTCCGTATCCGCCTGGTGAAAGACTGGCTGCTTGTTGTTTGACTCAACCAACCCTAACTTTAAGATTCATTCACTCACTCAACAAATATTTATTGCACTCTTATTATGTGCCAAGTACTGTCTTTGGGGTTCTGCACCTTACATTTTAACTGGGGAGACACATGTTAGGCACTTATATCATATAATGGGGAGTATAAGTGTGACGAAGGGAAATCAGGCAGGGGGAACTGTAAGGCTATTTCTGATAGGGTAATTGGTCAGGCAAAACTTTTATAAGCGAGTGACATTTGTGCAGAGGCCTGAATGATGTGAGGGAGTAGGCCAGTGGATATCTGAGGGGGGAAAGGGATTGTAAGACTGCAAATGCAAAGGACACAAAGGTGTGAAGCTGGATCGGTGTGTCTTCTTGCCAGGGTAAGCAGCTAAAGGAGACGACACACGTATGCTAATCTAGAGGTCTAGGGTCTAGCATCTAAGAATAGATGGAACATTTATCCCTTCTCTAGCTAGCCCTGTCTTTAGCATCCAATGGTATCTTTATAGACGTCCACCGCTGAAGGCCCATTGCGCATGTGGGGAGGCTGTGCTCTAGGTCTGCATTCAGGACCTTCTGGCTCTCCACCTTCTGAATGTAGAAGCTGACTTTTTAAAATTTTATTTATTTTGAGAGAGTGTGAGTGGGGGAGGGGCAGAAGGCAAGAGACAGAGAGAGAGAGAGAGAGAGAGAAAGAGAGAGAGAATCCCTAGCAGGCTCTGTGCTGTCAGCACAGAGTCCGACTCAGGGTTCTAACTCGCAAACTGTGAGTTCATGTCCAGAGCCACAATCAAGAGTTGGACGCTTAAGTGACTGAGCCACCAGGTGCCCCCAGAAGCTGACTTTTGATGTGAGAAATCCAACACACTTCACCATCTGGGCCAGTGTTTTCTTTCCCCAGATTGTTGGGATCCCTTCTGAGGATGGTGGTGATGCCACAACTCTGCCTGGGCTTATATCATACAGCCTAGATTTCCAAATGAACATCTACACCAAGACATCAAAGCTGCAATTTGTTTTTTCAAGTTTATGTATTTTGAGAGAGAGAGAGTGAGAGAGCACGTGAGTGGGGGAAGGACAGAGAGAGAGGGACAGAGAGAATCTCAAGCAGGCTCCATGCTATCATCACTGAGCCCAATGTGGGACCCCAGCCCACGAACCACTGTGACATCATGACCTGAGCTGAGATCGAGAGTCAGATGCTTGACCTACAACACGGAGCCACCCAGGCACCCCCAGAGCTAAAATGTGAAAAGAGCAGTTCTTTCAGAGAGAATGACCAAGCTTTAGACATCTGGTGTTTGGCTGGTTCCTGTTCCAGAGGCTAGTCTGCTCTGCCTCCTGCTTGTTAACAAACAGCCGTTTCCCGGTGTGTTTTGCTCATTTTCCAGGTTAACAAACAGAGCACCGCCTGCAGGTATGCTTACAAAATATCACCTGGAACATTTTTCTGTGTTTCCAAAGGCTTATGTTCTCTATAGGCAGAGAGCCAGTTGCTTACATGTAAAACTGCACCAAACTTAGATTGCTCTCAGGGCCCATTTGGGTTTGCTTTTCCAGCACATGAGTCAACAAGAGTGAGTCAAATGTCTCCCAAGTGGCTTCCGGGTTACCGTACTCAGAAGGTCAGAAGTCTGTGGCAAGAAGTCTGAGGACTCAATATCTTTTTTCGGTGTTCCCCTTCACGATGCCCATTTCATATATCCAGAAGCCAAGCGAGGCAGCCCAGTGCATGAGCCTGGGTTTTTTTTCTCCCAGAAAGATTTTGCAGTCTTGGTGGCCAGANTAAAAAAACCCCCACAAAAAAAAAAAAAAAAAAAAAAAAAAAAAAAGAATCCCCATTTGGATGTTAGAAAACATCTTCTCAGTGAATTTAGTCTTTTTTAGTTGTTTTGGTTTCAGCAACTGCCTTATTTTTATTTGGGTGTGTTCTTGACACTTGATGGTTTCAGAGGCTTCTATCCAGAAGGAAGTTCCCTGAAGAGAAAGTGGAACTTGGTCCTTGTCACATTCTCTGTGTAGGAAATGGCCTGACTGCAGCGTCAAGCTTCTGCCGTTGGCTTTTCAGGGTCAGTGTCTCTCACTCAGGTAAGTGTGTCAGGTGACTCTGCTCAGTCTTGTTAAGGGGCTCCTGGGGATGCCTGGCCGGGCCTGGGGAGAGCCTTGTGGGAAAAGTGCCTCTTCTGGCTGAGGCTGTACCTGCCTCCCTGTGTAGGGAGGGGCAGTCGGTCACCACTGCCTTGAAGCTAGTCCAGCCTGTACCTGGATCAGAAGCCAAAATAGACTCACCTAAATTAAAATCCCTGGTAACAAGGGCCAAGAATGACTCAGTTGTCCTCTGCCTGCTGCAAGAAACGGGCCTGCCACGGCCACCTCTCCAGTGAGAATTAGAATGGCATTTGCCTTGGTGTGGTTTTCAGTTTAGGAAGATGTGACTGGGGACAGGGCAAGCCCTGGCAATCTTGGCAAGGGCTCAGAGCGAGGATACTTGGGTGCTGCTGGTGGGAATGCAAACCATTGCAACATTCCAGGAGGCCAGGTGGGCAAGGTGTATAATGCCCAGGTCGGTCCTGCCTTGTTGCTAGTTACGAGTTACTGTTAAGTTTTAGAATTTACCCCTTTTCAATCTTAATAACTGTCCCATTTTGCAGGACATATGATATGGTCACTCAGTCTTTGGGGTGCCTGTAGGAAATGTATACTAAGAATGTGTATACAGACGTAGCTTCAGGGATGTTTACTACAGGGCTACTAGACATAAAGAAAAGTTAGAGGTTAGTTATGTGTCCTACCCCAGAGGATTAACTAAGTTAAATACATTATAGTATATCCACATAGTAGAATGCTAGATAGTCACTGAAAACTGGAACGTAGCAAAATATTAAATAGCCTAGAGACCCTATGGTATTATCCAAATCCAGTTAATGAAGAAAAAAAAGCATGCACTGAACAAAGGACTAAACTGTTGGTTCTCTCTGGGCAGTGGAATTGGGAGTGGCTTCTATACCCTCCTCTATACTTTTTCTGTGTTTCTAAATTTTCTACAATGGACATATATGTTATAGGCAGAATAATGACCTCCTAAAAATGACCACACTTTAATCCCCAGAGTCTGTGAATACATAAGGGAATTAAGTTTCCAAGTGAACTTGATGTTGCTAATCAGCTGACCCGGAGAAAGGAAGATTATCCTGGATAATCCAGGTGGATCCAGGGTAATCACAGTAGTCTTTAACCATGGAGGGGATGGAGCAGGCACAGAAGAACAGTGCCTTGTAAGAAGGATTCCACCAGCCATTGCAGAGGGAAGGGGGCCAGGAGCCCAGAAATGCTGGCGACCCCTAGAAGCTAGAAAAGGAAAGAGAATGAACTCTCTCCTAGAGCCTCCAACAAAGGACTAGGGCCCTGTGGACACCTTGATTTTAGCCCAGTGGGAGCCACATTGGACTTCTGACCTATGAAACTATAAGATGATAAACTCGGATTGTTTTAAGCCCTTACATGTGTGGTAATTTGTTACAGCAGCAGTAGGAAATAAATACAATGAATTTCTTTTTTTAATTAAAAAAAAAAGAGAGAGATGGTGATAATAAAAGTCACTTAAAAGGAGAAGGTTAAAAATCATTCCTTATAACTTAACCCAACAGCCATGCTGGGAGGAAGTCTGGCACAATCTTCTTCCTACAGAAAATCTGGATGAGGAGCTCCTAGCTGGGTGCTGTTTCGTTATTAGTAGAAAATAATAATACAGGGGATAAGTGAGTGACCAGGCCGGCCGGCAGCCTGAGAGTGGGCCTACAGCAGTGCGTAAATAAGTGTACAAAATGGGGCAAGAACAATCAGTGCTCTGGGTCCAAAGGAGGGAGAACCAGGGAGCTGCTGCTTTTTTTAAAAAAATTTTTAAAAATGTTTTATTTATTTCTGAGTGACAGAGAGAGACAGAGCGAGCAGGGGAGGGTCAGGGAGAGAGGAGACACAGAATCTGAAACAGGCTCCAGGCTCTGAGCTGTCAGCACACAGCCCCACGCGAGGTTTGAACCCACGAACCATGAGATCATGACCTGAGCCGAAGTCAGGCGCTTAACCGACTGAGCCACCCAGGCGCCCCTGCTTTTGAAAATTCTGGGACTTGGAAAGGAATTGAACTTGAAACCCTGTCTAAGTGGACACCGCCAGGTTGTTCTGCTGGTTTGTGCTGGCAAATCCCATGCCGGCATCAATAAATAGAAGAGGGTGAAGGGGTTTGCAACCCCTGCAGGGGGCAGGGAGCAGAGCAGTCTGGTCCATTCTGCGCTGTTCAGTGTAACAATCTGCTCAGGTTGGAGAGCTGCAGAGGATTCTCTCCTAAAGAAAGTCCTTTCCTGTTTGCTTTGCAGGAGCTCTTAGGGAAACCCCCAGCCTCTTAGCAAAGGCTGCAGAGGATAAGGGTTCTGAAAACAGAAATAGGATTTGTTTTTTCTTTGCTAGAGGGTCCAAACGACCTCCTCTTCAATCTGTGGTAGGACTCCCTTTCTATTGCAGGCAGGACTCTGGGAGCAGATGCTGAGGCGGCATTTGGTGAGCAGGACATTCATTGGTGCCAAACACCTGCGAAGGTCAGGGAGCTGCAGCGGGACCGGACACAGAGGGTGGTGACGCTGTGGTGCAGTCCTGACAGAGCTGAGCCCACAGGCAGATGTAGCCCATTAGAGTTGCTGGGCGGGGGGGGGGGGGGGGCTTCGGTGGCTGGTGTGTAGACACCCTGCCCATGATCAGCTGTTGGATTGGTTTGGGTGTGGTGGCTCTCAGCTACCCCCAAGGCGCTGGCAGCTATCTGCTGACTGTGGCAAGATCTTCGTTGAGGGGCAGTCAGGTTGGCACATCTTGTGTCAACAACGTCATGCCCCCCAGTGGATTTTGTTCTGCTTATCGGCCAGGACCCATAGTCCTGCTAACCTGGTGGGTGCAAGAGGGACTTGGCTAATTTTGCGTAGCTTCTGAGAGCAGAGGTGACATTACTGGGGACATAAGCCAAGGAGGCTGAAATTCAGCTCAGAAGAGAGGACTTGATAGGAGAGCACGACTATTTAAATGTGACAGAATCCCTCCAGAGGTCCTGAGCCTCTGGAATACTCAGAGCTGGGGAATCAGTGGCAAGATGGAGAAGAGCTTTCTACATTGAACCAGAGAGAGGACAGGTTCCTTCTGGGGCCGCTTAGGCCCCTGAGAGTGTGTGGCTAATGGGGCCACTGCCCAGGGCTGCTCTTGGCCATCTGTGGCTCTGTCTACTGGTGTCACCTCTGGGGCTGACTTCCACTTTGTGTCAGATCTGCTTCCAGGAGTTTGCCATAGACCAGGACGCCTTTAGTCCCAGACGGGGCCAAAATGCGGCTCAGAGAATCCCTGCCGGCTGGCACCTTCAGATTAACCCCTCCTGTTCCCCTTCTTCTAGTCTCACTTGCTTGGCTTCCAGTCTGACTTCCTTCTTTCCATTTTGGCCCTTTTGGATTTGCTGAGCCTGGCATGCCTTCCCTTCCCCTAGAACCTAGCTCTGCTCCACGGCTCTCAGCCCATGGCCTGTGGCCCTAGACCCTGTATTTCTTCTCCCAGTTGCGTTCCTAAGACCTCATTTACCGCCCATCTCTGTCCTGGAGGCAAGATGAGTCAGTAACAAGTGCTGAACGTTCACAGTCCCCTTGGTAAATGGGACTTCTCTTCTTCACTCAAACCATACCTGCCACAAATTTTAGATGTGATGACATGTGATTTTATATTTCAGCCAGGACCTTTGTCCTGCTGCCTTTTTCTAGTATTTCCAAATTAGATGAACCAGTCATGTTTATATTCATGCAGCTCATTATTTTATATGTGTGTTTAAAAACTTTAATATATCATCTCTGCAAAATGATAGACATTAGGTACAAATAACCACATCTGAATGCTTACCCACTACCTGTTTAAGAAACGGAAACATATCCATACCTTTGAAGTCCCCTGTGGTCCCCTCTCTCACTGAGGCAGTGCAGTGGACCTGCCTGGATTCTAGGTCCATCCTTCCTTTATTGCTTTTTACAGTGTTACAATCTATGTATGCATTCCTGCACAAGATGCTCTTTGCTTCTGATAGTTTAAAAATTTTTTTTTACATTTATTTATTTTTGAGAGACCGAGCACAGGTGGGAGGGGGTAGAGATAGAGGGAGACACAGAATCCAAAGCAGGCTCCAGACTCTGAGCTGTCAGCACAGAGCCTGACACAGGGCTCAAACTCACAAACCATGAGATCATGACCTAAGCCAAAGTCAGACGCTTAACCGACTGAGCCACCCAGGTGCCCTTGCTTCTAATTTTTAAGAATTCATATAATTGGAACTTACTGTATTATTCTTCTGTGATGCTTTCTTTCACTCAACATTATGTTTTGGGGATCTAGCTCTGCTAGATGTGATGACATGTGATTTTATATTTCAGTCAGGACCTTAGTCAGTCTTCATCTTTCCTGTGACACTGCTGGCTCAAGGCTCATGGGCTTTTATTTTGTCTTTGTGCAGTAGTCCCACTGGAGACCCCCTTCTTTTCTCATTCTCTTCGTCTTGTCTCCTCCTTTGCATCTTCCTGTGTTACCCCCTTCAAGGACAAAGACCACCCACCCACATGCACCCATGCATGGGGTTTCTCCACGACTACTGCATTCATGTGGAGGTGGTTTAATGGTTGTGACACTTACTTTGCTGAAATCTGGACCCTGTGACAGAATGAGTTCTTTCTTCCTGCTCCAGGAAAGTGAAGCATGTTGAATTTATTGCTATTGGACTAGGCAGGCAATGGTTTGCAAACTTTAGTGAGCACAAGAATGACCTGGGAGTTGGGTGGCACCTTGTTAATTAGGGAGCTTTATAGACCCCCATTCCCCCAGAGGTTCAGAACCAGATTATTGGGTTATCTGGGTGGCGCCCGGGAATCTGTGTATTAGCAAACAAGCCCCTCTCTGCACAGCAGCTCTGATGCAGACTATCTTTGGCCACTCTTTTAGCAAAGATTAGCCTCTGCTCCAGCCAGAATCAGGGCCACGTGACCTGAAATACCATCAACCTCCAAGCATTTCTCTTAGCCGGACAGTAAATGAAGGCCTGTCCCCTGAGCTTTCAACACTGGACCTGAAGAGAAATAAATCTTCACTGGGACTTGAAGTTCTGGCAAGGACTGATCCCTCAGAAAGGTTAGGCTCCAGAACTAGTAATTTGAAACTTGCTGCCTCTGTCCAGTGTGGAGTTTAATGCAGATTGCTACATTTCCAAACAGAAAGCTGGAACGAGAAGTTGAGGCTTGCTGCTGCCAGGTGATGGCTCAGTCCACCAGCCTGACACTGGATCGGGAGAGCAGTAGCGACTGCAGTAGCCCAAGTCTAGCCTGCCGGCCACCCCAGAGCCAGCAGGTGTGGGCTCCCAGAGCCGCTCTAGGCCACACTCAGGCATTTCACACGCTCTCCCTCCTGGCCACGCTGGGAAGAGACCATTGGCACTGTGCCTCTGTGGCAGGATCTGTTGATTGTGGGCACCCTGTCTGCACTTCCCTGTGGAACAAAGACCTTGGCCAGTGACCACAGTTGGTCACCAGTCATACTTGTTGGGGAAGAAGCTGTCTAGACCACTGGGGCACTTTGCATGGATCCCTGGGAAGCAGCTAAACTGTTCTTTCCCAAACCAATGAAATGAAGAACAAAGGCTGTGAGCTCAGGGCAGTAGAGAGGTCCCAGGACATCTGTTGGTCTTTGATTGATGGAGTTGAGGGAGAAATGGGGACATCATTCAGTTAATGAACCTGGCTCTGCATGGTGCTGAGGCTGTTGTGATGAACAAAAGGCACCAGGTCGCTGGCCTCATGGAGCTACGTCTATGTAAATAAGTAACTGCAGGTATGTGCAAACTGAAGTATTTGCTAGATCAGTGGGGAATGCCAAGGAGTGGGAGAGCGGTTATGAACTTGACCTTAATTGTCAAGGAATGCTTCAGAGGAGAAGACACACTGGATCTTAAAGGATGAGTGGGAGTCTGAAAGTCATGAGAGGGCATTGCAGGCAAAAGGAGAGGTCAAGGCCAAAGGCTTGAGATGGATTCAGCAGGCTTCAGATGATTCCACTTATAGCAAGTACCTAAAGCAGTTAAACTCCTGGAGACAGAAAGTAGAAAGGAGGGCGCTGCGGGCTGAAAAGGGAGGAAATGGGGAGTTAGTGTTTCATGGGTACAGAGTTTCAGCTTTGCAAGATGAAGAGAGTTTGTGGGTGGGTGTGATTGTCATTACAGAACAATGTGCATGTACTTAATGCCCCTGAATGAGCAATGTGCCACTTAAAGATGGTGAAGACAGAATATATATTTAATGGTACCTGAAGGTGCTTGGCTCTTGGCCTTTAAAAGCTCTACTTGCTGCAAATTATCTCAGAATGATAATTACTGGTGATAGAGTCCATAGATTTAAGCTACTTACTGATTCTTTATATTAAATTCTTCATGTTAAAAAAAGCTAGGGGCTCCTGGGTGGCTCAGTTGGTTAAGTGTCTGACTTCATCTCAGGTCATGATCTCACAGTTCCTGAATTCAGGCATCGTGTTGGGCTCTGGGCTGACAGCTCAGAGCCTGGAGCCTGCTTTGGATTCTGTGTCTCCCTCTCTCTCTGCCCCTCCTAGCTCTCTCTCTCTCTCTCAAAAATAAAGAAACATTAAAAAAGATTTTTTAAGCTAAAAAAGTTTTTCATAATGATAAAAATTTTATTGATTTCAAAAAACCAAAGTTATTTTTGAATAATCTTTTCTGAGCCGAAAAACCATGACCAAGGGGGCCCCAAAGTCACATTGAACATGCACTAGTACCATAGGCAAGTGAGAGTTCCAGGGCTCCAACTGAGACAATGGCAGAATGAATGGAGAAGATGAGAGTGTATACAGCAGGTGTCATACACAAGATAGAATAGCTGTGGAAAACAAGGGAGAGAATCTCAGGAGGACAGGATGGCTCATGGCATTAGGCCTGGTGATACCAGGGTGGGTGTGGGTACTGTTGATCAAGCTCTGGAGGAAAGAGCAGAAATGTGGAGAAGAGGATCTATGTGTCAGGTGAAAACCGGGCCAATATGCAGGCCTGTATTCAGGGACCTCAGGGTGGAGGTAAGGATTTGAAAGTATGGGGCATTGATAGCAGTAAGCATGCTGTATGCTATAGAGATGACCCCAAGAGAAGTGTGGAGGGAGAAGTGACCTTGACCAAGGATGTAAGTCTGAGGGGTTTAAATACTTTCAGGGGGGCAGAGCCTGAGCTGACAAGATTCACTTAGATAATACAGTTTCAAGGCCCTAGGATGCCTTTGTATCCCCCACCCCATTCCCACCCCCGTATCTCCTCCAGAGTTTCGCCATGCCTGGAGTTCTTCAGTTCAGGAAAAGTGTGTCCACATGGCTTTGCTGTCCCAGTCGGAAGCCAAGGCAGTTATGATGGAAGAGGTGACATAAGGATTGGAATCACACAAATGTGCCAACAACTGATGACCCTGGTTTCCTGCCAGCACGTTCCTGTGGGAAAGGAGGGTATACAGATGTCTCAGAGGAGAGCTGATGGATGAGGGGGCACTGGGCAGGGAGGAAGGGGCCCAAGTTACTCCCTGGTCAAATTACAGATCCATCTTGTTTTCACTCCAGGGGAATCCCCAGCCTTAGCCCTGCCCAGTCTGGGTGCAAGATTGCTGAGGAATAAAACAGGAGTCTATAAGTCTGTTTCCTCTGCTTTCAGCCTCTGGTGAGAGCTGGTAGGCTGGGGGTGGGATGAAATGACTCTGTTAACTTTGACACGATCCCCAGTGGCTCTTGACATACATTCCCCCGGTACTGATTACGTCCAGCTGTGGAGGGGCACCTGCCCTTTACTGGATAACGCAGAACAGGTGCCTCATTAGTCACCCTCGGGCCAAGAAGGCCTGAAAGGAGGAGCTGGTGGAGGCTCTGCCTGGCCTCAGGCCTCTGCTACTTGGAGAAGGAGGGCAGCCCCTACCCCCACCTTACTCCCCTGGGTTTCCCTCTCTTCCCTGATGGCTGGAACTGAAGCTCCCCAGAGCCAGGCCCAGGCGCACATCCACAATCAGGCTTTCAGGGTCTTAGGAGAAGGAGGCAAATGTGCAGGGACTATCCAGTTCCTCCTGCAGGGAGAGCCCACTGGCCACCTGGTTGTTCTTAGGAAGCCTGGGTTGAAGGGGCCATGTAGGAGTGGGCAGCTCATGGCTGTGCCCGTGTGAGGGGCAGGGCTGGTCTCAGATCCCCAAACAGCATTATCAGCAATTTGCTCAGAGCCCCTTTAGGATATCCCCAACAAGGTGGTGAAGTAGAGGGGTAGGTTCCTGGGGCTATTTGCTAGATAAATCAGTGGGGAAATGAAGCAGTAGGGGAGTAGGGGGGAGAAAAGGCCCCTGTGGGAAGCAAGCGCTTCCTGTTCCTACCATGAGGCATGTCTGTCTCCTCTGGACTTCTAGCCCTGGATAGTGGTGAGTGACACTGGTAATATCTATCCTAAGTTGAGCTCTTGCTGCATGCTGCCTACTGTGCCCTTAATCATGTTTACTTCTCAAGAGAGCCCTGAGAGAGGGGAAGAACAGCATTGTGCCTGTATATTTTACCAACCCATCAATGCTCCCGGAGCCCCTATAGGGTTATGGCTGCAGGAGGTACAGCCTAGTAAGGCTTAGCCACTGACCTCAAGCCAACACGTCAGGCAGAGAAATAGTGCCCCAGGCAAAACATTCCTAGGGAATGTTCTTCACCT
Source organism: Crocuta crocuta (assembly GCF_008692635.1). Taxonomy (NCBI): domain Eukaryota; kingdom Metazoa; phylum Chordata; class Mammalia; order Carnivora; family Hyaenidae; genus Crocuta; species Crocuta crocuta. Next base: position 11,549,519 of record NW_027530368.1, on the reverse strand, counting down.
GGGCTTGCCCTTCTGCTTCTGGTCTGAGATGATGTGGGGCAAGCATGTAGTGATTAGGAATGTTAATGATAAGAAAGATGATCTAGTGTCCAAACCCCAAGAGGAGTTGCACAGGTGGGAGGTAAGGGGAGGGTATCAGGTGCCAGTGTAGTCATGGAGAGCTCCACAGATGAGGTGAGACTTGACTTTGGCTAGGAGGATGAGGGGCCCCTTCAGTGAAGGTTAGCAAAGATGTTGACAGAAGGGATGGCACATGAGTAACAAAGATGAGCTATTATGATCCATGTGGTATAAGGAGCTGCAGACATGTTGGCTTTCTTCAAATCAGTCTTTCCCTTGGCTTCTCTGGGTGGAAATGAACCCGGGGGATTATGTAGTCTGATTTACACTGATGGTTCTCAGAGTGAGATGCCCAGACCAGAATCATCATCACCTGGAGACTTGTTAGATAAACACTCAGCTCCTCCCACCCAGACCTACTGAATCAAGGCCTGGAGGTAGGGCCTAGTAATCTTACAAGCCCTCCATGTGGTGGTTCTGATGCTCACTTGGGTTTGAAAGCCACCGTCCTAAACTGCATCCATGTCTGCCCAGTGGACTCTGGTTATAATAACTTCTGGTTATTATCCCAAGCCTGTTTGGTCTGGGATTTGGGTCACATAGGTGGTGACCTCTCCCTGAGCTCTCTCCACTGGTCTTATGATGACTGACCTTGTGTCCTGTCCAAGTGAAACAGTGTCGGATGGTTGACAGACCCTCATTCACATGTTCAACCTACCGTTTGCTAGACACTATTTTATTCTATGCTTCAGGGGTGCAAGCAAGAAACAAACTCAAAGTCTGTTCTTCCATGCGGCTAATGTTCCAAAGGGGGTGATGATCCCTTGACAAAACATAAAAATACATAGTCCTTCTAAGTTCTAGGAAGAAGAACTAGGAAAGTCATGGGAAGGGGACTATTTTTGACTGTGCTTAGAAAAGATTTGTGTGAGGTGATATTTGAGCAGAAACCTGGTTGAGAAGAGGGAGAAGCTCACAAAACCCCTTACAGATCCTGTTCAGGTGTCAGGATCTTGTTTGGAGGTAGGGCAGGCTGCTGGGGAGTTCAGAAGATATAAACAATGTGATATCTCTGAACAGAAATTACTCTGCAGAATGGACCATTGCATAAGAGTAGAAGCAGGGAGATGAGTCGGGAGGTGCACGCCTCCTGGACTCTGAGTCCAGCCGTGCCCCAGGGCTTGTCCAGTCAAGAAAGAGCAGGGTGGTTGTTGGCCTCTCTGCTGAACTCCCTGAGGCTACATTCCAAGCTTTCTGCACAGCTCACTGGCTTGTCTGGCCCTCTTTCCAAATCTGATTGGAGTAGAACTAGCTTCTAGAAGTTTAGTGAGTACTTCCTAACCTCCAGGACACAGTATCGAGTGTGGCAATGACTAGTCCTCACTACTTAAGGTGAAGTGGGAACTGATTTCAGCTTCCTCCTATGGCAGAGAGCACAGAAGCAACAAGCCTGCTCAAAGGAAGAAGACTGGACAGTACTCTGCGTTCTTTTGCTACTGAATTATTCCCAGGTTCTGGCTTTCACACTCTCTGGTTCATCTGCTGGAAGTAAAGCTCCCTCTGGGCAAGAGACATTTGCTAGTCTCAGAGCAGCAAACCAGCTGGGCCGTCGCCTCCTTTGGGGAGATGCTTGAAGGACATGTGGAAATGGCCATGCAGCCTTCCAAAGGGCTCACTTTGCAGGAAGCTAAACCCTGGCAATCTGCCCATCTCCTGGGGCAGGTGTGGAGAGACTTCACCTGGGATGTGCCAGTGTCTGTCCCTAGCTTTCCAGGGACCTCTTCTGGGAAGTGAACCCAAACTGTAGGGACTCCTACTGGCATGTCCCCTCTGGACCCCTGGAAAGAGGGTGCATCCTCTCTGGAGACTGGGCTACTCCAGAACAACTCTGATAAGTATTTAGCATTTTATTCACATCCTTCCCCATGTTACAAACCATCTTTCTCTAACTTTAGAGAACTTTAGAGGTTTCTTGAGAGGTATCGAAGATACACTCTTTTATTTATCTAATATCTTCCACTCTTTCATCATAGCACATGTACCTGTGTCAGGTACATGATTCTAAGTTGACAGTTACTTTTCTCTCAAGGGAATCTTCAAGAGATTATTTAGTGTCTTCTGGTTTCCATTGTTGCCATGGAAAAATCTAACTGACATTTCTTCAAGGTGGTCAATCCTGTTTCTCTGACTTACCTTAAGATCTTCTCTTTGTCTTTAATGTTTTATGATTTTATCATGTCTGTGTGCCTTCCTTTTGTTATTTTTTAAAATGTTTTATTTCTGAGAGAGAGAGAGGAGAGAGAGACAGCATGAACAGGGGAGGGTCAGAGCGAGAGGGAGACACAAAATCTGAAACAGGCTCCAGGCTCTGAGCTAGCTGTCAGCACAGAGCCCGACGCAGGGCTCGAACCCATGAACCAGGAGATCATGACCTGAGCCGAAGTTGGACGCTTAACCAAATGAGCCACCCATGCGCCCCTCCTTTTGTTATTTTAAATTTTGCTTGGAAATCCTCTGTTCTGTTAGTTATTGTTGCATAACAAACTGCCCGAAGACTTTATGGCTTAAAGGAGTGTTTTTCAGTCTTTTGCTTTCTGGGTCATAAATTTAATAGATCTCAGCTGACTGATTCTCTCCACACAGGATTGACTGGAGTCCCTTGGTGATATTTAGCTGAAATCTGGGCTGATCTGGAGGGTCCAGGATGGCTCTCATATGCGTTTATAATATAAACATTGATGGGGACAGCTGGAAGGCTGGCCACAGATATGTCACTCTTTGTCAACGTAGTTTTGAACCCTCTCTAGTCAGATATTTTGCAAGGGAACTTTTCCCAGGTATTCAGGAGACCAAGGTGGAAGCTGAAAGACTGCTTCTGAGTAGCCTAGCAATCAAGCACTGTGGCCTATTAAGTAAACAAGTCACAGCAACCAGGCCAGGTTCAAGGGGAAAAGGATTAAACTATACTTTGCAGTGAGTGGAGTAGCAAACTTTTATGGCCATCTTTAGTTTCTGCATCATCCATGATCTGTGGATGCATTTTTTGATCTGTTTGAGAAAACTTGTAGCCATTTCCTCCTCTGGTATTTCCTTTCCTCCACTCTCTATCTGTTTTCATCTGGAGCTCCAACTAGGTATCTAAGACACACACTCTCTCTGTCTCTCTCTTTAGTAATCTCCATACCCTACATGGGGCTCAAATTCACAACCCCAAGAGCAAGAATTGCATGGTCTTCTGACAGAGCCAGCCAGGTGCCGCTAAATGTCTAAGACTCTCTTAACTTCTCATTTTCATGTCCTTGTCTCTCTGTGCTGTATTATAGGTGCTTTATTTGGTTTATAAGTGGGTTTTTTATCCTGACATTTTACTATTTTTCAAACATACGACCAGGTTAAAAGAACTTTGCAATGAATAGTCATATACCCACTACCTACATTCCACTATTTGACATTTTACCATACTTTATCATCTCCATCTATCTATCATCCATCTGTTCATCTTATTGTCTGGATGAATTTCAAGTTCATTGCAGACATCGGTAGTAATGGAGTTTTATTTCAATTATTCATTTGTAGAAGTTTGAATCTGTCCATTTATTCTTAATATGTCTTTTTGCTTAGATATGTCCTTTACTCCTTAAAACATTTTTCCATATAACTATCTTTATCTCATAATTCCAATAAATCTTTGAGTGCAAATTGGTCTCTTGCTAAAGGTGCTTGATCTTAATCTATGTGGCACTAATGATAGCCATTAGCCACATGTGGCTATTTAAATTAAAATTAATTAAAACTTAAAATTAGAAATTCAGTTCTTCAGCCACATTCACCACGTTTCATGTTCCCAATGGCCACATGCACCTAGTGGCTACTGCATAGGACAGGACAAGTTATAGAATACTTCCAACATTCATATAAATGAATGGACCAAATGTATTCAAGTAAAACTTAAAAAAAATTTTTTTAATGTTTATGTATTTTTGAGAGAGAGTGGAGAGGTGGCATGGGGGAAGCGTGGTGGGGGGCAGGGCAGAGAAAAATGGAGATTCAGAATCTGAAGCAGGCTCCAGGCTCTGAGCTATCAGCACAGAGCCTCATGGGGGTCTCAAACCTACAAACCATGAGATCATGACCTGAGTCGAAGTCAGATGCTTAAGTGACTGAGCCACCCAGGCTCCCCTAAAGTAAAACTTTATTTACAAGAACAGGTAGCAACTGGATTTTTCCTGTGGGCAATAGTTTGTGGACTCTTGCTCTAGGCCTCAATGGGCACGCTTTCTTTCAAAGACGATGCACTTTTGTTTGTAGGCTGCTGTGCACCAACCTAGAAGCGTACCAGCCCATCCAGGGCGCTCCTCATAGCGGGAGTCCCAGACTCCTGTCCCCATCTCACTGCTGTCCCAGGAGTGTCCATAGTCCACTTTGGGTCAACAAGTTTCTAGCAAGTTCTTGCTGTTCCAACTCCTTCCTGGTTTTCTTTGGAGAGTAAGGCAGGGAAGGGTTGCCTAGAGCCCCCTCCTTGCAAATAAGAAATGTTGTGTCTCCATTACTCAGGAACTGGTTCTGTAAGTGGGACAGTCCTTCAGAGCTCCCGGTCAGCCAGAGTGCCAGAGGCATGTATTCTCTTCCAATGCTCTCTTGCTATGTCTGCTTAAACTTGGCAGTTCTAACTTCTGCAGAATTGAATAGAACCCTCAGTCGCTGTGGGGAGATGGGGCTGTAGCCAGCTTCCTTCAAGGTGCTCTGCATCAGCACTACATAGATGTCTGGGGCTTCCTTCCTGAAGTGCCTAGACCTGGTTCACTGTGCAGTAGAGATGGGCTCTCCCACAGCCTAGAGGTTGGGCCTTGCCTATTCTCTCAAAGCTGCTTGGTGCCAGGATTAGTAGCACTGGTCTCTGAGAACTGAGGCCATGGCGAGAGGCTCCAGGGAAATGAGCAGGGGCAGAGGTAAGGAAGAGCTAATTGTAGATGAATAAGGGAAGTCCTTGCTGACTCACATGCTACCCTGCATCAGGATGGTGGAAGGCCCTTGAGGAGCCTCTCAGAGACCTTGCCAGGTATCCCAGGTGTTACCATCGCCTTACTTGGTGACAGACCTTGGATTGGGTAGTCTGCTTCCCTCATCACCTTCCCAGGTGTGAGTCAGGGTGTGAAATGAGTGCACATTCAGCCCCTGAGATCTCTGCCCCTCTATTCTGGAGCAGAGGCTGTGAACACTGCACCATCACACTCCACCCAGCAGGCATTTGTGTGTACCGTTGGGCAGCAGCCACTGGGCGGCAGCCAGTTTCTACCGTTGGGTGCTCACAGGAGGGTGTTAGAGACAACCCAGTGATGGCCAAATGCAACATGACAAATGCCGTGTGACTGCTGCCCAATACAAGGCCTCACAGGGCACTGTGGTCAACCAGAGAAGGGAGGAGTTGTGGGGAAGTAGGTGAGAAGTTTCTGGAGATGGTGACACAGGAGCTGAGAGCCTTCTGAGAAGTCAGTAGCTTTGTCTCTAAAACACAGCCCAAGAGGGGTCTGCTTAGTTGGGATTGAATAAGGTTGTGTTTACAGTGCTCTTGTCAATGATTCATTAGCTGGATCTTCCACAGCCTGGTTCCTTCTTCATTCTTCCCACTCCCTACAACCTCACTCTGTCCTGGCCCCAAAGTGGCAGCTACAAATCGTCTCAGACCCGAATGTCCCCCACATGGGGCTGGGAAGCAGAAGAGCAGAGGAGCCTACTAGGATGAGGGACGAGGAAGCCCTGGGGCTAGAGGGCATCTGTCCCCCCTTCCCCTTCTACCTGCTGGGGAAGAAGATCCTTTGTTCATGGATGAAAACTCAGTATCCCCACGGCTACAGGTAAGCAAGGCATGGGATGGAGAAAGGGGGTCTAATGGAAGCCCTGCTCACTACTGCTTTATGGAACCCCAAATTGTAGAGTAAACTTGCGTCTGATGGTTTGGCACACTGTCGGCTGCCAGCCCCTTTAGAATGGCCCTCCAAGTCCTCTCCGTTCTTCCCCAGCGTGGAGGATACATTGCTAGGGTTTGCAGCTGCTGTTGAAGAGAAAACCAGAGAAATGGCTTAGCTGTTGTACAGGGTAACCATGGGAGACAGCCTGGACTCCTCACCTGACCCCGGGGGAGCACATCTCTCCAAGAGGAGCCGCTGGAGAGAAGTTCTGGGAAGTTGGGGTTAAACATCAAACTGAACAGGACCAGCCCCTCCAGCTGGTGGTACTGAGTACCAGGCTGTCACCCGGCCCCGCGGCCTGTTCTGTGGGGCCACAGGTACTGCCTCAGCAGTCCTTTTGGGGACTTCACCCTGTCCTAATGCAAGCCCAGGACACTAGGCACAAGCCCCCAGTGCTTCCTTCCCCTGCTGAGTGGTGAAGAATTCCACCACTGATGCCTTTTCATTCACAGCCTTGGTTGTGAACACGGCAGACGGCCACAAGGACTGCCATCCGTCTGTGCATAATCGTGGAAGGGTTACTCAGGTACAGAAACCTCACAGCGGGTGGTTTTCGGTGCTGCTTTGCAGCGAGGCAGGTCCTCGTGGGCCTGCTTGCCTTCCCTTCCCGTCCTGAAAACTCCCCTGTGCTGTGTCCCACACTGAGCCTAACTTCCAGACTTCTGTTCATGGCTGTAGCCCTTCACCTGTCTGACTCCTTTTTGTCCCTCTAGGTCTCTGCTCAGATGCCACCAACAGTAATGTCACATCACCCTGTTTAATCCTTTCAGAGCCCTCATGGCTATCAGCAGTTTTCTTGTTTACTGTGTGTCTCGCTGGAATGTGAATGTCAGGAGGGCAGGTCACCTGATGAGTTCCCTAGTGTATCTATTGCTAGGGCCCAGAACGTTCTTGGCCCGTAGCTTGTAACAGTTGGATGAATGTTCCCTCTCCTTGGAGTATCTTTTTAGGAAATTCAGGAAATACAATGATAAATCCAACTGAGTAAGAGCTTATGATTAGACTTTGTGGAATCCTGGTGGGGTAGGTCTTTGAGTCAGGGGACAAGTCTTTTAAAAATGCTCTAGAGGCATTTTCTCAGTTCTGGATGTTTTGTGTATTTCCGTCAGGGAGATCCAATGAGTTCATGAGTACCAGTTATTCTTATAGGAAAATAGGGAGGGTTTTTTTTCCCCCGTCTTTTAACAACTCCCTACCCTATCCTGCTCAAATATTAGGTTTTAGAATCCTATCACATTGAACTTAAAATTCTTTTCCTCAAACCCCATGGTTTGAAATTGGGGCATTTTGGGGGCCAGGGGGTGAGCCCAGGAAGCTGATTGTACTCCAGGTAAGTGCTGCACACCCTAGAGTCCCTGAGTGTGTGGGATAGAGGAGGGTGTCCCCCCCTGAAGTGCCTAATTCATGGAAAGGAAGGCTTGCAAACCCCACACAGTCCCTGTGACTTGGGCATTCTGGGGATTCTGCAGAGCAGAAAGCAAATTATAGCAACTCGGTAACTTTAAAAACAAAATTTTTAATGTTTGTTTATTTTTGAGAGACAGAGTGCCAGTGAGGGAGGAGCAGAGAGAGGGAGACACAGAATCTGAAGCAGGCTTCAGGCTCTGAGCTGTAAGCACAGAGCCCTACGTGGGGTGGAACTCACAAACAATGAGATCATGATCTGAGCTGAAGTCTGACGCTCAACTGACTGAGCCACCAGGCGCCCCTTTAATTGGGTAACTTTTAAAATAAGTTGGGGGCGCCTGGGTGGCTCAGTCGGTTAAGAGTCCAGCTTTGGCTCAGGTCAGGATCTTGCGGTCAGTGGGCTCGAGTCCCCTGTTAGGCCTGCTCTGGATTCTGTGTGTGTCTCTCACTCTGCCCCTCCCCTGCTTGTGCTCTGTCTCTCTTGCTCTCAAAAATAAGCATAAAACATTTTTTTTAAATAAAAAGTATAAGTTGGCACTATTCGTTTCCTGTCATGCCCTGTATGAGAACAGTGACTACGCATCTGGGGCTAGAGGTGTTTCTGCCAGGAGGCTGTTTATGGAATTTCTCATTTTCTGGGGCGGCTCTGCCTGCCGTGATCTAGTTTCACCCAGCAGAGAGCTGTTTCTAGGGAGAGCTTGAACTTACTGGCAGGGCCAGACAACCTTAGTTTGTTCTTGGTAGTATCTTTCNCGCCGCCAACTTTACAAATACTCAAACTCGATACCTTTTTAGTCTATTGCGTCTTAAGTTTTTGTACTTATCAGGCTTAAGCTGGATAGCAGCATGGTACTGGGGCCATTCTGTCAGAATCCATTCCCAAGTCTACTGTAAATTCAAACATAAATGCAAACAAGAGCATGCTTCAGGTCAGGCTGGGGAGGTAAAAGTCCGAAAGAGGCTTGTGAGACTAAAGCATTATTGGTATGCTTTGTTGATAGGGGTTTCTTGTCTCTTCTCTCTGGCAAATGTCTTAGTTAAAGTGATGGTTAAGTCAGAGCTCCTCAAAGAGTCTTTGAGTGGGGACCCTCTGAAAGTGTTAAAATCTGCGGTGAGAGAAGTTATGCAGGAGGGAGGCTGAGGACTGGACTGAGTACCTGTGTGCCCATAGACCCTTCTTGTTCCAGTGTCAAGGTCAGCATCCCCTGGTGGGGATCCCCCACCCCTGCACGTGTCCATTTTCTCTTTGTCCCTCTCCCCACTCTATCCTCTTTCCCTGGCTTACCACTCTCTATCCCTCCCCAGGTAGGAAGCTGTCCTCTATCCCCTGACTGCTTTTGGCTGGGATCATGGGACACAACTGAGGGACAATGGGCATGAGAGAGAGATGTCAGACTGGGTTTAGGTGATTATGCTCTAGTCCCATTTGTATCCCTAATAGAGTTTTGGACAAAGTCCCCATTCCAGATCTGTTTTCTTAGCACTATAAAGTCCACATAGGAGTTTAACAAGGTTTCTAGTTATAAAAGTTTCTAACTTACTGAGACCTAAATTGACTGGGATATTACTACTACCTGTGTTATTGCTGGATCTCTCAACTGGTTGCTGAGCTGTTTTGGGGAAGGACCATAGCTACTGAAATGGTACAAAGGAGGACCCATCTCACACTCTTTATCTCCTAAGGCTGCATACAGTCTTAGGCAGTTAACAAACATCAGTAATTGGGGTAACTGCTTCCCTGCAGTGTTCACCTTCAGTTGACAATATGATTCTTCCTCTAACTAATTTTCTTCCTGTAAAAAGATTTGGCATAATTTTTGTGCCTCAGTTTCCTCTTCTATAAAATAGGAATAATAGTACTTACTTCCTAAGATTGTTATGAAGATTAAATGAGTTAAAATGAAGAGCTTAGAACAGTTGCCTGGCATGTAATACAATCTAGCGAGTGTTAGTGGCTATGAGACGTTGCTTAGAGGGTTATAAATGATCATGCATCTTCTGGAAAACAGGGTAACAGACATATCAAGAGCTCAAAACAAATGGTTCTCAGGCCCACATATCCCACTCTGGAAAGCCCTTGGAGAACTCATACATCATTATATTTATCACAAGATTACTACAATAAAAGTTAGAAATATGAGCGATGAACAAGACCAAATTATACCCTCTACTTGACTCCTTTACAGCTGCTAAAAGACTATAGCAATACAAATCTCTGAAAATCTACAAACCTTTGTGCATATAACATAACTCCATGTGAGAAATGCAGTGCACACACTGAAGTGTGAAGTGTGTAGCATTTTGGGTTTTACTTTTCCTTTCATAACTAAAAGAGGAGATCTGTGGCAGATGCAAAAGATAGTCAAACAAAAACTGGGAACACAAGATGATAAGGTTCTTTCCTTATCTCAGGAAGACTTGATTTTAATGATAATTATCACCTACCAGTTCTTTTTTGGAATTAGCTGTCTTTAACTACTGTTCTTAAAGTTTATTCAGAAAAAGACACCTCATTAGAGATAAGCAACAGCTATCTATCTAGGGATGTGGTGCACCAGATTTTTTTTTTGTGGGGGTGGGGTGGGGGGGGAACAGCACTCCCTTGTGTTCTGGGGCTGAAGGCAGCCTCCAAAATCAGTTGGTAGGAATGTGCTGAGTCTTGACCAGCTGTAACAAGGTGGTCTAATACAATCTCTGCTTTTGTTTACAGATCTTAGGAGAAAAGGACTACTATCATCCCAAAATGATGAGGGCAGGCTGACTGGAATGGAAAAGTATGTTCTGGAGGTTTGGTTGTTTATTCAAGATGTGCTGACCTGCAGTTATTCACTTTGGAGTTGGGGGAGCCTAATTAATTTACATATAGTCCAAGTACCTGAAAAGGGGGAAATTCTATCAAGTGTTAAAACTAGGGTGTCAGATAAGCTTTCCCTTGCCTTGTTGTAAATGGGAGAACACCCCGGTAAAATACAATGAACTAGAGCTGTTAACTTCCCAGGGAGTATGATTAAAAACCACCTCTTCAGGCTAAATTTTCATGTGAGGAAAGACTTTTATACAGACATGAACAAAGACTTGTTGCCTAATGGAAAAGACTAGAGTTTGGATAACAAACTCAGTTAATGAATTCAACAGTCTACAATATAGTTTTACAATTTTATTGTCTAATCTTAGCCTCCTCAAAAACTAACATTTCTCTACCAAGAGGGATCTAGATTGAGTTTTCTATTCTTCCCTTCTATTTTTTTCTTTAATATTTATTTATTTATTTATTTTGAGAGGGGTGGCCAGAGAGAGAGAGGGAGAGGGGGAGAGAATCCCAAGTGGGCGCAGAGCCCAATGCAGGGCTTGAACTCATGAACTGTAAGATCATGACCTGAGCTAAAACCAAGAATCAGCTGCTTAACCAACTGAGCCATCCAGGTGCCCCTCTATTCCCTTCTAAAACATTCCTAGAAAAAAATGCTGTGAATATCACACACATTTTCTGGCCATGCTTAAGATCTCAAGCACTGAGTGTGACTGAGTCTTTGTCTTCTCAGCTAAGGACCCTCATCGAGAATGCACTAAGAACCCATGAGGTGGAGTAAAGATGTCCCTTTCTTGAAGGTGTGGATGGGTCTCTTGGCTTCTGGTGGCAGTCGGTATTTACTATGCTTGGAAGATTAGGCAAGATTCAGCCTGGATTGAGTAAATAGGAAAAGTCCCCCAGTGCTAGTCCATGTTATTTCCCATGGGGACCAGGCCCCTTCTCAGTCGTCATCATGGGAGAGTTATGCTTGCCTTCCGACCTAAGGAAGGGTTGGCTATATTAGTCCATCTATTTGTGTCATAATTTAATTCATTCCCACTATGGATCAGGCATTGTCCATGGTACTTGGGGTTCAACAGTGAACCTAAAAGATCAATTCCTTCCCGATGGATTTTACAGTCTAGCCAGGAAAATTAAAGAGTATATTAGTTGATAAGTTGATATGTTCTATTGAGAAATGTTCTTTAAAGGTGGTGAGGGAAAACCTTGTCGAGAAGGCACGCGGGAGAGAGCTGTGCAGCTAGCCAGCCTGCAGGGTGAAGAGGCCTCCAGATGGTGGTGAGACCCTGAGGCAGGGCTGTGCCTGAGACGAGCAACAGTGAGGGAAGGCAGATGATGAGTCGTTGGAACAGTCTGGAGGATAGTACGGCAGAAGGGACCAGATAGTGAGACTAACCAGAGTAGTCTATTCTTCTATTTTTAGATGCGAATGGGTGTGAAATTGGCCTGGAGCTCTGTGATGATGGAGCAGAATGTGTGAACAGATTTGGCTCTTACTAATGTCACTTCCAAAAGGAGTATGAGGACCATACCCCACACAGCCTGGCATGCTGTGTGTGCACACTCCTCACAAAGGCATCGGTTGCCCAATGTACGCTTGTAAGCTGCTGGGAACACCTGTGAGACCTGTACCGTCCTCAGGTTGGGGGCTGAGCTCTCATTCTATGCCTCGGGCCACAAACACCAAAGCAAACATTCTCTGAAGGATACAAAGTCCAGAAACTGTTCTAGAACTTGGAACGCGGTATAAAAGCATTTACTGTAAGAATTTTCATTGTACTGATTTTTCTTTTGCAAACTTAACTTTGGAGCACTTCCATAAGAATTCCATTCCTGACTCTGATCAAACGAGTTGTGTGTAGAATTTAACTTGAACATCTGGTTGTTTCCCCAGAACTCCGTCTGTCATGCCCTTGCTTTTAGACATTTTCTTACCAAAGATAAAATCGGGCAGGGACTTGGACAGGATTGAGTGAGCTTCTTCTGAGCAGGTTTGGCATAAAGCAATTGGTAATGAACTAGTGGATGCCCTTAGCCTTTTTAAGGAGTTACTGCTGTTGATGGTAATTCATTTGGTACTCTGAAATAATATAAACGTGCGGGTGCTACCACAGGCAGGTCAATAGGTATGATTTCTATTTCTCAGCTTGCTAACTTGCTGTGCAAACTTGGTCCTTGGGTCTTGAACATCCCTATGACACAAAGGGTTGAACTAGACAACAAAGGTTTTGTCTAGCTCTTTGAATATTAGGTGTTGACATTCCAGCAAAAATGCCGTTAGACCTCAAGGGCAGGTGGGTGACCTTGCAATACTATTTGCATATTTTTTTGGGTTTGTGTGTGTGTGTGTGTGTGTGTGTGTGTTTATTAGTTGTTCTATTTCAGAGGAAGATTGAGTATGCCACAAAATACAGGCTTAGTATGTATTAACTGAATTTCTTATGGCTAGGAATCTACTTTTGACTGACAATTTGTAATTTTCTATGTTTTTTCTCTTCCTGCACCCTCCAAGTGTCCAGATAAGGCAATCTCTTTATTTGGTCTGCTATTAGAGAATACCATAGCTTGAGTGTTATATAAACAACAGAAATTGTTCTGAAAGAAGGAAGGCCGAGATTAACGCTGTAGCAGATTCAGTGTCTAATGAGAACCTGCTTCCTAGTTCTTAGAAAGCCATCTTCTTAACGTGTCTTCACATGGAGGAAGTGGGCAAGGGTGACTCTTCCGCCTCTTTTATAAGGATACTAATCCCATTTACAAAAACTCAACCCTCATGATCTAATCACCTCCCAATTCCACCTCCTAATACCGTCACCTTGAGTGTTAGGATTTTGGTATATGAATTTGGAGAGGACATAAACATTCAGTCCATTGTAGGCAAGAGTTAAGTTGAGGCAGCCATCTTGAAGTTTCAGAAATCTGGCCTCTGTGGATTTTGCTCTAGTGATAGTTTCTAGGTGGTATGCAAACTAGTTCTAGTTCTTTGGATCTCCAGTAAGTTATGTGATGATAGAGTACATTTTGGAATACACCTGGCTCTTGTTCTTCTCCGGGTGAATGGTCTCAAATTTAATGGTTTCTGGTGTTTTAAAAATAGACAAAATTAGGGATGCCTGGGTGGCTCAGTCGGTTAAGTGTCCATCTTTTGATTTCAGCTCAGGTCTTGATCTCAGGGTTGTGAGTTCAAGCCCTGTGTCAGGCTCCATGCTGGGCGTGGAGCCTATTTAAAAAATAAATAGACAAAATTAATTTCTGATATTCCTAAGATGGAAGGCTTTTAGTCATTAGCTCTTAGGTAATTTAGATTCCACATCACAAGAGGATATGGGACATTTTTCAAAGTTAACTCCTGTATGAATAGGGTTCTTGAGAGAGCTATGTAGCAAAAGTTGGTGAAAGGTCCTTATATAACCAGATTTGTTTTGTTTCAAGTCTGGCTTTGGCATTGATAAAATATTAACAGTAACACAGTAACAATATTAAATATTCTCTCAAAAAGTAAGTACCTACTAATGTGCCAGGCAATATGCTAGGGACAGGGGATAAAAGTATAGATCTGTGAAGGTGCTTTTGAGAGCCTAATAGGTAATGGAATATAAGCCTGCCATTTGGTTCTCTTAAAAAAAATGTTTCTTTGTATTTCAGGAGTNAGAGGGAGATACAGACTCTGAAATAGGCTCCAGGCTCTGAGCTGGCAGTCAGCACAAAGCCCGACGCAGGGCTCGAACCCACGAACTGCGAGATCATGACCTAAGCAAAAGTCGGACGCTTAACCGACTAGGCCACCCAGGCGCCCCTGTGGGTCTTTTTTTAAATCTACCACTAAGGTTTGGCTCTTTGTCGTGTGTGTGTATGTGTGTGTGTGTGTTAGAGAGGGAGTGTGGAGGAGGGGCAGACAGAGAGGGGAGGAGTCCCAAGCAGGCTCCATGCTTAGCACGCAGCTCTCAGCACAGAACTCAAGACAGGGCTCAATCCCACAACTGTGAGATCATAAACTGAGCAGAAATAGAGTCAAATGCTTAACCGACTGAGCTACCCAGGCACCCCAGGTTCTTTGTCTTTTACAAGTGAGGCAATCACCATTTTTTTATGTTTATTATTTTGAGATGGGGGAGGGAGAGAGAGAGAATCCCAACCAGGTTCCACACTCAGCTTAGAGCCCGATGTGGGGCTCATACCAAAAACCATGAGATCATGACCTGAGCCGAAATTAAGAGCGGGATGCTTAACCAACTGAGCCACCCAGGCGCCCCAATCACCATTTGTTTTAAAGTTTGCAGACCTAACTCCAGTGCGGGAGATCCCCCATGTACAACACCTAGCAATTCTCAGACACCAGGAGGGTATCCGAGAACCCAGCTGAATTCTGACACTACCTGTCTGGAGGTGCCATCAGATTCCACAGGTCAAGGGTTCAGTCCTCAGACTGCCTCTCACCACCCCCCCGCCCCCACTTCAAATACCAATCAAAAGTCCCAGGCTGTGACCTGTTCTTCTGACCAACTGTCTACAGATTGGAGGTTCCACTGACCTCCTTCTTAGGTTTGATTAATTTGCTAGAACTGCTCACAGAACTCAGGGAAACACTTACTTACATTTGCCAGTTTATTAAAGGATATGATAAAGATTACAAATCAATAATCAGATGAAGAGTTACATACAGCCAAGCTCCTAACAGAGGAGCTTTTGTCTTCGTGGAGTTTGGGGCCTGACTTGGTGGCACATGGAAGAATTCTGGCTCCCCAAGTGTAGAAGCTCCCCCAAAAGGACCAAAAGCTGTCCCCTTGGGTTTTATAGAGGCTCCATCACATAGTCATGATTGGCTAAGCCCTTGGGCTGTAGCTGATTCAACCTCCAGACTCTTTCCCCTCTCAGGAGTATGGGAGGTGGAACTGAGATTTCTGTCTCCCTAATCACATGGCTGGTCCTCCTGGCAACCAACCCTGTTCAGGTGGGGTCCAAAAGTCACTTCCTTAATAATAAGACACCCATTTGACCTTGACGTCCCTGAATCATTTTCAGGAACTGTGGATGAAGACCAAATATATGTGACAGATGTAGTTTGGTCACCTTATACTTCTAAGTCATTATATTATACATCCCTCGGATCTTTGTCTACACTTGACATGTTGTGGGGGAGACATTGGAGAGGATGCAAGAAGTCTTAGATATGGTTCCTGCCCTCACTATGCTTGCTTTTATTACACTGAGCTAAATGGGCAAGGGAATGAACACACATTAAGGAATAGGTGCTTATAAGTGACTGTGTCCTATAAAGGTAATAGTGGGAGACATCTGTGAAGTTGAGAAGAAAAACTTAGAGGCAGGCTAAGTTCTGAGTCTCTAGAAGCAGAACCATGCTATCTGCAGTGCCAGGTATGGACCTGGTCTCTAGAAGTAGCTCCTTCCTTGAAGTTAAGCTGCAGAATAAGGGGTGCATTGAAACTGACCTCATGCTCTTGGGGAAATACGAGGCTCAAGAGGACTGGCAGTTCTGTCCTGGCCTTGGCCCTATCCTCTTCATCCTAACCTCTCCCAAGAGTGGCCTCGTCCGCTGTATGGAGCCCAGGAAGAGTTGGGCAGGATAAGGTGCGAGGCCCTTCTGAGAAGTGGGATGAGTGGCGTCTCAGATGCCCCAGCTGGCCTGAGCTGGCCGCGGGGATGGGCTGGAGCCGGTTCTATGCCTGCCTTGTGGAACGTTGAGGCATGGGAGCCGGGGTACTGTTGCATGCATGTGGCTATATTAGGCAGGTACTGGCTTCCAGATGAGACCCTAGCGAGATGGGAGATAAGGAGTGTGCAGCTTTGTTCCGGCTCTGCTCCAGAACGAGTGTGAGGAGGGCACCAGTACACCGGGGCACCTGCCCGTGGAGCAGGACACTGCCTACCAGGATGACTTGAAGAAGTGCTGGCCAGCTGTCACCTGGCCTTCCATCATACTCTAGGTTTTGAAATCTTTTTTTTAATGAGCCCCTTTTATTTATTTATGTTTTAAATGTTTATATATTTTTGAGGAGAGGGAGGGGCCAAGAGAGGGGGAGACAGAGGATTCAAAGTGAGCTCTTTGTTGACAACAGAGAGCCCGATTTGGGGCTCAAACTCATAAAACCAAACCGTGAGACCCTGAGCTTAACTGACTGAGCCACCTTGGTGTCCCTTTATTAGCCCCTTTTAGAATGCAAATACTCCTAAGAGAGTTGAGCCTTCATCAACCATGTACATGGGCTGCACCTTTTTTTTAAATACGTTTTACTGAGGTATAATTTACACGCTGTAAAATCCACCTATTTGCTGAGCCATGCAACCACAATCCAATTTTACAACACTGTCGTCACTCCAAAAAGATCCCTTCTGCATATTTATAGCCATTCTCTCTACCTTCAGCCTCAGCAACCACTAACCTTGACATTTCATAGAAATGCAATCATATAACATGCGGCCTCTTGCGTCTGCTTTTACTTAGTATAATGTTTTTGAGGTTCATCCATATTGATTCATGTCAGTAACCTGACTTTTTATTGCTGAATGATATTTCATTGTGTTTATCACATTTTCATCCACTGCTGCTGAACACTTATTTCCAGGTTTTGGCTACTATGAATAATGCAGCTGTGAACATTTGTGTACGTCTTTGGACATAGATGTTCACTTATCTTGGATAGATTCCTGGCAGTAAAAGTGCTAGGTCACATGGTAATTTTTGTTTAACGTTTAAAGAAACTGCAAAACTATTTTCCAAAGTGGTTCAACCATTTTACCGTTCCCACCAGTGATATATGAGGATTCCAGTTTTTCCACATCCCTGCCAAAGCTTGTTATTGTCTGTCTCTTCTATTATAGCTTTCTAGTGGGTGTGAAGTGTGAAGTGGTATCTATCTCATTGTGGTTTTAATGATGCCTGCCTGTCCTCCCTAATGCTCCTGATAGAGCACCTTTCATGTGCTTATTGGTCATTCACTATTTCTGTGTTGAAATGTCTCTTTGGCTGTTGCTTCTTAAAATCCCAAGACCACGGAGATTATAAACTTCCCTGGAGGGTGGTGGGGGATGGAGTAGGGATCTTGTTTTTTAACTGCCTTATCTCAAGTGCCTAATAAAAGAGTTGAGAGTAGAAGGTCATGTACTAGTTTCTAATGGCTGCTGTAACCAATTA
The DNA here is from genome assembly GCF_008692635.1 of Crocuta crocuta. NCBI lineage: Eukaryota > Metazoa > Chordata > Mammalia > Carnivora > Hyaenidae > Crocuta > Crocuta crocuta. The sequence continues at coordinate 11,532,118 of NW_027530368.1, read as the reverse complement.
CTACAAACCTGATGGTTTAAAACAACACACGTTTATTCTGTCACAGTTCTGGAAATCAGAAGTCTGAAATCAGTTTCACTGGGTCAAAATCAAGGTATCAATAAAGCCTCCAGGGGAGCATCTGTTTTCTTGCCTTTCCAGTTTTTAGAGCTGCATTCTTTGGCCTCTGGCCCCTTACCCATCTTCAAAGTAAGCAGGGTAGCCTCTTAAATCTCCTTCCATCCCCCCCTCCTTTGTAATACCATTCTCTTTCTCTTCAGTAGTAAAATCTCCCTCTCCTTCCCTCTTGTAAGGACGCTTGTGGTTACATTCAAGACTCACCTGAGTAATCCGGAATTATCTCCCCATCTCGACCCCATTAATTTAATCACACCGTGCAAAATCCCTCTTGCCATTTAAAGTAACATTCACAGGTTCCAAGGATTAGGACCTGGATATCTTTAGGGGCTGGGATTCAGACCGCAGTCAGTAACCATCACTGCCTCATTGGCTCCTGCCCTGGAGTTGGCGGCAGCTGAGGAAGACCTGAGCAGGGGAGCCTGTAGAAGCACAGGTAGGCCCTGGAGCTATATCAGAGCTATTTCTACGACAGACTTCTTCCTTTTCTTCTTCTTCTTCATCTCTTCCTAGAACTTTTGAAGAGTTGACAGCATTTAAGGGCTGAGAAGGGCTGAGGCAACCAGCACTGTTATCGGATGGTGTTGGGGACAGAATGAGAACTCAGGGCTTCTGAAGCCGGGGTCTTCCCCGTCCCTGGCTCTTCCCCAGGTTCTCTCCAGGCGGGGTCGCGTGGCTGCGAGGTCATGGTCACTGTCGGGGCCGCAGCCCCGCTGCGTCCTCGCGTGCGGCCAGCAGGGGTCAGCATCCCCCGCGCAAACGGTCGCGGCGCTGCAGCCGCCGGAAGGTGGGGCTCGGCGCTCCTCGGCGTTTCTTCCAGCCACCGTGAGTTGTTCCCGTTGCTGCGTCAGCGCCTGAGCCACACAGCCGCGTGTGTCTCTTCTGCTTCTCACCCTAGCACGCTGGTCGCTGGCCCGCCCTGCTTCTCACCCTAGGGAAGGCGGAGAACCGCCTTCGGGCGTGGCAGCCAGCGCGCTGCAGGACGGAGGGCTGGGACCGACAGGGCTCCCTCCTCACCTGGGCCTGGAGGAAGAGCCCCCTGCCCCAAGTGGGGGGTGTGGGGGATGGGGGTGGGTGG
>NW_027530368.1:11524732-11530909 GCF_008692635.1 Crocuta crocuta | reverse complement strand
GTGCCCGAGGAACAAAGGCGGAAGGGTCAGGGGCCTCAGTTTCTTCACGCACTGAGAGCTCAGAGAAGGACTTCCTGGTGGCTACGGGCTGTTAGATTTGGAATGAGTTTCTCATCAAGCACATAACATTCCTGGCCAGTTTGTCTCCTTCGCATGTCCCGATGGTTCCAAGTGGAAGAGCTGCCCTCACCTACTACCTGTCCCTTTTGTTCTGGCCATCCTTGTGGATGTCGCACTGTGGTTTTAATGAGCTAGGTGTTTGCAGCGGTGTGGATGCGCTGAGCCAGCCCTGCGGGAACTGCTTAGCCCTGGGGCACAGTAGGAGGCTGCCCTAAGCTTTTGCTACTTGGCTCTGAGCCAAGCTTGTGATTAAGGCCTTAATCTTATTGGCTTCTCCCCTACTTATTTGTGGCCTCACCTGAGGGCTTGCCCCCCAGCAGCTCCTGGCTGCTGACTGCGTTGGCACTGCTAAGGAGCTAAAACCTTCATTTCTTGCACCAGCATTTCCCCTGTGGCTTATTTCTCTAACCTCTGAGAAGACAGATTAGAGCCCAGATCTGGTGTCAGAAAAAGATCTGACCTTGCCACTTATTAGCTGTGAGATGAGGAGGAAGTGTCTTTACCCCTTTAGGTCTGGGTCTTCTTGCCTGTTAAATGGGGATGCTAACAGAACTTACTGCACAGGGCTATTGGAGGAATCAGTTAGTACTTGTAAAAGGCTAAGGTTAGAACTCAAGGCTTTTAAAACCCCATCTCTTGGTCTGGACATCCCAGGAGGGTATCCAGGCCTGCTGATAGGTGACATTATTTCTGTGTATGGAGACCTGGTGAGCACACAATGCATGATAGGAAGTATAGCCTGGCCAAGCTGACAGAGCAGTATGCAGCAGTATCTGCCCTCATGGGACTGGTGCAGCTCAGAGATCCTCCATCTCCAGTAGTCCATTCCACCTGTGAGGGGGCAAATTCAGTTTGTGCGGAAAACAGACCACCTGGGTTTAATCTCAGCCCAAGATTGACCAGCTATGCAGCCTTGGGTAAGTTACTTTACCTCTGTGGGGATTGGTTTCCTCATCTGCAAAATGGGTATAACCTACTGGCTTGTTACGTCATAAAGGTCAAGAGGTGATGTGTGTGATGCTGCTAAGCCAGCTACGCGGCCCTCAGCAACCTAACACAGAGGATGAACACTTGGATTTGGATACTGAGGCCAGAAAGATGTTTACAGCAGAAAACCCAAGATAAGTTGAGCCTTTTGGAGAGGTTTTTCAACTGCTGGTCAACAAACATGCCTATGTCTGCAGCAAACTCGGGGCTAGCATGGTGCTTTTAGGGTTTCTGGATATCTGTGAGTATAGCCGGCCCAGAGAGGCCCTCTCAAGAGGCCCCTTCAGACACAGCCATTATGGAATCCTGCAGACAGGTTGAGGAGAAACTAACTTCTGGTTTGGAAAGTAAATGCCTTCTCAGTTTTTAAGGAAAATGCACAACCTGTTAGGAATAAAGTTGCCATGAATATTCACCTACAACTTTGTACAAGTCTACTCCTCTCAGATGAATGTGCAGGGGTGTAACTTTCAGGTCCTGTGGTTTCCCTGCTTGTAGAATTATTGATTGAAAGTGTAAGCTAGTTGGAGAATTTCTTCCCTCACGGGAGAGATTTCAATCAGATGTGACAGTAGGGAGAATGCCACAGGTATTATTGGGAGCCAGTGGGTTGTTTTTGTGAATAATAGCATCTCTGTGTGTTGGGATCTGGGGGCTCTTTAGGACAACTTACCACTGTGGAGAGGCAGGGCCTTGGTGCACCCCCTCAGCGGCCCCTTATTGTATGTCACTGAAATCTCTCTCAGTTTGGGCTGAAGAGGTTCTTTGGAACTTCCTTATTGTCAGCACTGGTTGAAGGCAAGTTATTCAGAATTTAGAGGCCTTCTACTGAAAATTGCCCTTGGGTCACAGACACGTGGCATTCATGCAATGCCCGTCTTTCTGCTTCCTGCCCAGTTCTCTTGACCGAGTCAGTCTGTGGAACATAAACATTCTCATCGAGTTCATTTTCCAGCCTGTCACAACAAGAGACTTCTGTAAGCAATCAACCAGGGCTAACACTTCATTTCCACAAACAATGCCCAACTGCCTTCCACACTAACAAACTTACAAAACAAACTGTACTGCTTAATTGAATTTTCATGTGGTCTGCATAAGCTCCTAACCAGAGGGAGAAGAGAATGTTCACAGTCAGCCCAAATGTCATTGTAATATTATTTTTAAAAATGTCGGCTTGTCATAAACATTTTTGAGTACTAGATTTTTCTCAAGTCCTGATGAAATGGTTCTACTTAAATAAGCAAAGCGATAAAGACGAATCACAAAACCAAAAAATTACAAACGTGGTGGGGTTTGGGGTTCATGTCCTATTCAGTGATAACAGCCTCTCTGTTTTTTATGGTAGAATGAGGACAATTACATATTATGTAGCCACACCAGGATTCTGTTTGCTGTGGTTGCAGGTAAAGCATTTACTAGCTCTGCTGTGATCTGATTTAACTCTCAGAATGGGTAGAAATGGTTGCTGCATCCATTTTGTAGATGACAAAACTGAGGCTCCATGAAGCAGGCTAGTCTTCATCCCTTTGCTGCAATTTAGTAGTTGGGGTGAGANTTACATATTATGTAGCCACACCAGGATTCTGTTTGCTGTGGTTGCAGGTAAAGCATTTACTAGCTCTGCTGTGATCTGATTTAACTCTCAGAATGGGTAGAAATGGTTGCTGCATCCATTTTGTAGATGCCAAAACTGAGGCTCCAATCAAGGGACCCTGGGACAGAGCACCCCCTGGGATGTGCCTGTGGGTCTTTGTTTCAGTCACTGAGCTTCTAGGTTTATTTCTGCCACAGTGTTCGTACATTTTTGTCTTAAATATGCCAGGGCCATTGGTTACCCTTATGCACAAGCCCCCTCACCAACCCCCCTTTTTTCTTAAATTAGAGATTTTACCTTTGCATCTCTTCTCCTGGAAGCCTGTTATCCGGCCTGAGCCTCACTCCCAAATAGTGGACCACATTTACATCTTGAATTTACTTCCACTTTCTTCAGAAGTTGCTCTATCAGGTGGGCCCAGGAACTAGTATTGTTTCTTGAAGGGTGTACTTTTTTTCAGTCATTATTTCCATAAAGAGTGCTTTCTCTGAGATAAAGCCTTTTTGGTATGGGCTGCAGATGCCCCTCCCCTGTCTCATGGACTCTAGGCACTGCCATTAGCCTACAGAATTCCATGTCCCCAAACCTCCCTCACTGCCAGGCACCACCACCTCGCATCCAGAAGTGAAAAGCTTTTGCCTTCCACCAGCACCCCTACATCAAGGTTCTTAATGGTGTCTGTCTTTCATGGGAGAAAGGAGTCCTTAAGTCCAGGGGAACTCCCTTATTCTTAGGTCATTCTTCCAACATAATTCCAAGTTGTGTGTGCAATTGTGTGAGTCTGTGTGTCTTTCTGAGAGAAATCCCCTTCCAACTTACCAAAATAATAATTCCATCCTCTTTTGTTTTATAAGGTAAGACACCATTCACTCAGTTTGAAGCTCAAAAAAATTAGATGCTAAGTACCATAACTCACCATTACTGTTATGTGTAGTCCATCTTTTCAGCTTTTAGATCTCCCCCCAAATCAGTTTGTGAATAGTTTACTATTGCTGGAAAATGTACCACATTATTTGCAAAATGGTTATTTTAATAAACTCTGGCAATCTGTAACATTAGATTAATGATTATCTAAAATAATAACAAATGATACAATAATTTCTATAATGTTTAAACTGGAAGGCCAACTCTTGCCTCATTCAATTCTATTTTCTTTTTTTAACGTGAGTGGGGCAGAGGGAGGGAGGAAGAGAGAATCTTAAGTAGATTCCACACTCAGTGCAGAGCCCAATGCGTGGGCTTGATCCTAGAATCATGACCTGAGCTGAAATCAAGAGTCAGGCGCTCAACTGACTGGGGGGCTCCTACCCAGGAGCCCCTCAGTAATATTGTCAGTTTGCTAAACACCTGCTAAGACTCTCAGGGGGTGGAAAATGGGAAGTCCCATTTTACTTCCCCCCAAAATGGAAGTCCCTACTTGCAGCTGGTGTCACAGATGGGCACTAAAATGACTAGCCCAGCTGTAGAAGACAAAGCAAGTAATTATGGCTGGGGGTATAGGGACAGCTATGTAGAGGAAGAACCCTTTGAAAGATGGAGCTTTGAGAGCAGACTGAGATTCAGAACTATCAATTGGTGAGTGATTTCCTACACAGGAACTGGGTCTTAGGATCTCTGGCTAGTCCCTTGGACTCCTGATAGGTCTCCTCAACTTGTTGATCTCCTGGAGTCTAGGAAAACACAAAGTGCATTCAGGACATAGGCCCTGAACTCTGCTCTGAGCTTTGGCCAGGTTGGGATTTACAGTGGCCTGGCCTGGGAAGGGGAGATGGAGCTGAGCATGACCTCCAACACCAGGAGGGACAGTGAGTGTGCCCCCATCTGGATATTCAGCCACTGCAACTCCACCATGCTTGACTGCTCATCCTGGTGGTGCCGGTTTCCTATATGTTGGTTTCCTGCTGGCCACGCCTGCCTGGTCAGTGAGAACAGCCCAGCCTCTTCTGCTGGCTTATTCTACACGGACGGGTAGGGAGCACCTGGAAAATGTGGCCTCCTCTCTACTTGGCCCAAGGAACCTTGCTTTTCCAGGGAAATGCTCTGAGGGAAACCAGAGGTGACCAAGTGCACATTGGTTGAAGGGTGCCCTAGGACCGAGAATATCCCAGAGTCATGTGGAGGAACTTGTTACAAGGCATGTCCCTTAGTCTACTTCCAGCCCCCCTGGACCCCATCTCTGGGGTAGGCCTGGGATCTGCTGTGTCACCAGTTCTCTGGGTGATCCAGACTGAAAACCTGGAAGCCAGCCCTCCAGTGAGTAGCCTGGAGTCTGACAGGTGAGGGGATTGGTACAGATGTTCTGGCTGAGCTAGGGAGAGACCCTGAGACTACCCCCGGTCCAGTGCTCATCATCACGTTCAACACCACTGGTGTTCACCTACACTTTCCTCTCATTGTGAAGACCTGGGGCCCGGGCCCTGGACATGTGGCCTGGTAGTCAGAGCAGTGGGCTGATAGTTCCTATAGGAGCAGAGAACCTCGGAGTTGGAAACTAAAGCCTGAAACTGGCCCACAAAGGCTGTTTCTCTGTGTTTCCAGCCCGTAGTTTCCTTATGAACAATCCCCTCTTCCATTCAGCCCCAGTCCTCCCGCGTGTCCAGCTATCTGGCCGCAGCCCTATGTGTGGGCACATCTTCATAAACTCCCACACCGTGCTGTGGGCCCCCTGACCTGCTGCCGCCACTGGGGCTTCAGGCCTTTCCACCTTCTGCCCCCTGCATCAAAAAGTGAATAAAGATCAATGGGGAACATGTTGGTACAGGGAAAGCCCTTGGCATTGCAAGATCTGAGTTGCAGCTCTGTGTGAACTTGAATAAGTCCCTGACCCTCTCTGCCCTGTACAAGACATCATTTACTGTTTGTCCTTCTGGCTTCCTCTTTGAGCTGTTATTGCACCCACAGCCCGGAAAAGACAAGTCAGACAAAACCAACCCCTTCCATTGTGCCAAGGGGAGCCTGGTTTTGCTCACAGTTTTATTCCCAGGAGCTAGCACAGTGGGGCCACATAGAAGGTGATCAGTAAATATTAGTGTCATTATGGAAAAATGTGAACTTAGAGGCACAGAGATGCTAGTAATTAGAGGGAAGCACTTCCTACCAGTGAGTTCAGTAAACTTCTCTGAGTAACTTTGCATTTGATGGTCTGATGATGAACAATGAGACCCTAGAACACAGCATTGTCCTTTCAGCTGTTAAATGATGGACCCGATAAGATAGGCCATTCTTCTCCCTCTGCCTTTTCTCTCAATCTTTGTCACACTTCCTCCCACCAGTTAGCCTCAGGCTTCTGTCCCCTGCAGATGTCTGCTCTTCTGATTCCCACGCCTCAAGGAAACCCTGCCCACCATTCTCCCCATGTTCACAGACCTAGGTGTGTGTGTGCGCGCACAGCCTTAGTGCCTTTCAGGCAGGGGAAAAAGGAAAGATGCCAGACATTTTTGGTACTACCTCCTTTTTTTTTTTTTTTTTTTTTTTTT
>NW_027530368.1:11408151-11524723 GCF_008692635.1 Crocuta crocuta | reverse complement strand
TTCTACCTCCTCTTGATACACATGACCTCTTCAATCTTCCGGGACCACTCAGTTCACAAGTACTTGCTGAACATCAGACTCTGCCCTGAGCAGTCTGGAGGAATCAGACACAGTTCTTGCCAGAAGCCAAGGGTGTGTCTGCAGGAGGAGCCCACACATGGAAGATCAATTGACTACAAGGGGTGTCATGTGGTTCACTCCTCAATGAGGAGAATAAAGAGTTAGTGTCAGAAGCAGAGTTTTGGCGCCTCAGTTCTGACCCTGCGATAGGAGCATTGGGACCTTCAGCAGGTTACATTATGGATCTGAGCCACAGTGTTGCCCTCCATGAAGTGGGGAAAACAGGGACCCTCATGAAATACAAAATCCCCTTGAGATGCACATCACAGTGTTTTGGTGCAGGCAAGATCCATGGATGGGACTAAGCGCTCAGAAATTAGAGGAGAAAAAGGATTATTTACACAGTTTGAAAGTATCTCCCCCAAGGTACTTATGAATTACGAAGAGAAAAAGAGTGACTTTACCATGGAGAAACCTGGCAGACAGCACCTAAATCAAGTGCTCAAGATTAACATGACCTTTAAGAAGACAAATCAACATCATGAACCCCCTGGTATGGGACACTGAGAAGGAAGGGCACAACATCCCTTCTGGGGTATTCTTGCCAAAAGCACATAACCTCAATCAATACATGAGAAAAACACCAGACCAACGTAGATTAAGAGACTTTCTACAAAATAGCTAATCAGCACTCATCAAAAGAGGCAAGGTCATGCAAGACCATGAAAGACTAAGGAATATCTTCCAGATTGGAGAACAGGGAGGTCCAACAACTAAATTAAATGAGGGAATCCTTGACCAGAAAGAGGGCATTATGAAGAAAAAATATAATTGTACTGTGGTTGTATAAGATGTTAATGTTAGGGGAAGCTAGGTGAAAGGTACACAGAACTCTCTGTACTATTTTTGCAACTTTTCTGGAAGTCAAGATTTTACTTTTTATTTTTTTTATTTTTTTTTTGGTTTATTTTTTTTAAGGACACCTGATCTGGGGTGCCTGGGTGGCTCAGTCCGTTAAGCATATGACTTTGGCTCGGGTCATGATCTCATGGCTTGTGAGTTTGAGCCCCGCCTCAGGCTCTGTGATGACAGCTCAGAGCCTGGAGCCTGCTTTGAGTTCTGTGTCTCCCTCTCTCTGCCCCTCCCTTGCTTGTGATCTGTCTCTCTCTCTCTCAAAAATAAACTTTAAAATTTTTTTAAAGTGAGGCTTTTATGAGGATTAAATGAGATGATGGGTATATGGTGCTTAGTAGTGTTGGCACAGTGCTCAAAAAAGTTTTAACCTCTATTATTATTTGATTTGACAAATACTAAGGTAGAGAACAGGGCAATCTACTCTTTGAAGCAAGAGGATTAGCCTGAGCAAAGACCTAAAGGTACAAGGAACATCTGGGAGACATAAGCAGACCAGACCAAAGCAAAAGGCTTAAAAAAAATTTTTCCCCCAATAGAGAAATAGTGGGAGATGAGACAGGAAAGGCCTCAAATGCCAAACTGGAGAAACCACTTCAGCTAGACAAAAGGCAGTAGGAAGCACCTACGTAAAAAAAGTAGCAATATAACCTAAGAAGTTCCTGCATTTCAGAAAGGCCGAAGAAGGGGGCCCCATTGCCTTGCAGAGCTGATTGATCATCAACAAAGGACAAAAGATCCAAGAGAGAGAGGGGACCTTCTGAGAAGTTGGCTAAGTGTGGAATGTAAAGGTCTGTACCAGCGGGGAGAGTGAAGGAAAATCCAGCCTGTAGCCTAGGATCACAAAGGGTGGGAGACCCAGGGGGCTATAGCTGGTGTTCTGGAGTGAGGGGGCGGTCAATGAAAGCAGGTGGAACTTTCAGGAGCCCTAGGAATCTGAGCATCCTGAGGGGAAATCCAAACTGAGCCTGTTTGCTGCTTCCTGTCCCCGATGCTGCAATGCAACAGGGAAAGAAAGGATGCTGGGAAGCGGTCCAGGAACATTCAGTGTCTGCCTGGAAGTCAAACCAAATGCAATAGGAATGTGACTTGCTGTGTTCAGAGAGCTGGGAGGCCTGGCCGCTCGGCCACACGAGGAGACTGAAAATGAGGTTCCAAGTCAAGCTGCCTGTATGAGTGAGAGGGATGGGGCCTGCCCAGAACTTCCGGATGCACTGGGCAGTGCAGCTCCCCACCTTCCCTGAGCTGGTAGGTGGCTCTGCAGGCCTCGAGGCGTAGCCGGTTTGAAGGTTCAGTGCTCAGGGCAGAGTGGGCTAACTAGAGGACCTGAGGTTACAGCCTAACAGGTGCTCCCTGCCTGTAGTACAGTTGGGGGCTTTTGCTCGAGGCCCTCCCATCCTGTCCCCTCTGAAAGGAAGGGCTCCAGCAGTGGACAGTTAGAGCATGTGGGATCTGAATGTGACTTGCCAGGTCTGGGAGAAGGTGTGGGTGGCTCAGCGGCTCAGCCGCACATGGGAACCATGGAGAGTGTTTAGCCTGTGCTCTCAATCTGGCTGCACACTAGGATCACGTGGGAACTCGTTTTAAAACCCTGATGCCCAGGGCTCAGCCTCTAGGCATTCCAATTTAATAGATTCCAGGTGAGAATCAGGAATAAGCAGTTTTAGGGCACCAGTAGTTTTGTTTTGTTTTGTTTTTTTAACTTGATTCTGGGAAACAGAGTGAGCAGAATAATATCTCGCCTCCATTTGCCCACCTTCCTGCTTAAACAATTTACAAGTCTTGGCCAGTTTTGTGACAGCACCCCCTCCAGTGACTCCCCTCATACCCGCCCCCCCCCATTACTTGGAAGCAGTCTCAGAAATCACAAGCTCATGGTCGTGGCACCCCCAGGTGGTTCCCATGTACAGACAGAGACAGAGTTGAGAACCATGGACCTAGTCCAAGGCCTACCTTGCACAGATAAGCAGATTGTGGCCCAGAGAGGAGAAAGGGCTTGCAAACATTCCACAAAGGGTCTCGTCCTACGTTAACATTCTACGGACACGTGAACTTGGAAGCACCACAGAGACTTTTGGCGTATTCTTGTCAAAACACTTCTGGGAAGCCTCACCCTGGTGCCAAGCCAAAGACTCCCAGAGGCAGAACCGGCCTCTGCCCCAGAAGCCAACTGAAGGTTTATTTTCTTCTGGTTTCTGGCAGAGTTCTGCTTCGTCTCATTGCAAGACTGCTCATTAATGGTCCTGCTCGGAGTCTCTCAAGCTCTCTGCCCTTTGGTTGAAATTCAGTGGTTCTCTTCTCTGCCTGCAGGACCCAGGTGGGGTGGTGATGACTCAGGGCTTGGAGGGGGGGGGGCGCTGTTTCTGGCCACAGGGTTCCCTCAGCTCTGGAGACACAGAGGCCACCTGTCCCTGGAGCTTCGTGCTCCCCAAGGGCCAGGCGGCAGGGCCTCAGGCAGCGAGCGACAGGTGTGCCTGCCTGCTGCTGGGCATTTATACTCCATGTCTGTTGTCTGTCTTTTCTAACCAGAGAGCCTGTGCTCATTGTAAAACCAGGTGTGTGTGACTAGGGACCTCTCTGAGAGGAAGAAAATTGTCAGCGCCCTCAGCGCAATGGTCGGCCAGGTCTGGCTCTGAAGGCTTGGGGTCACTCGTGGTCACGACAGCCTCAGAGCTGAGGAGAGTCTGGGCTTAAAGCGGCTCTGGTCAACATGTTGGGGCTACAGTTATCTCTTTTCCTGCCCTTACGAAAGTTCCCTTCCATTTCATCCCCGGCCGGGGTGGATCTCAGTCCTGGTGCTCTTCCCACGTGGTTCTGCGAAGACAGTGCCACCGCCTCCCCTCTCCTAAAGAAGCTGCTGTGGGGGCTGAGACCGTGTGGGTGTGTCAGCACATTGTCACATCGGCCCTCACACTGCCAGGGGTTTAAGGGGGGGGCAAAAGAACCCCCCAAATGAAAGAAGCAGCAACTCCACATCTTTATTTGACGTTTAGTCAAAAGTCCAAAGGGCCATCATTTGTTACTTTAAAAAAGCAGTAGCTTCCAGCGGAGCTCCAACTGGAGCCCTGACCTAGGCTTTTCCTGCATCTGTCACCTCCGTGTTTAATCTCTAAGTTGCTGGGTATAGAACTGGGGTGTGTGTGTGTGTGTGGGTGTGTGTGTGTGTGTGTGGGTGTGTATGGGTGTTTGGGGGTGGAAGGTTGTCAAGAGTGGAGACTGTTCACCCCAGACACACCTATAAACAGGCAGAACTGGAGAGTAAAATCCCTCACTACAAGAACCTTCCAGTCTAGCTGAGGAGGCAGAACAGGCATGTACGCACGAGGAGATCCAAAGATGCTTATGTTCACGTGTGCTAGCCCATCTGACCTACAGGACAGGAGTTTATGGAAATGCCTGGTAGAGAGCTGAACCAAGGAGNAGAGTCTGACAGAGCTGAGTATTATCTTTGGAACAGGATGGAAGATAACCTAGGAACCCACACTCCATCTCTGGATGTGGACCGTGGGGTCAACCATAGCAGGAGGTCACCTATTTTACCTCTGTCAAGGCAGCCCTGGAGGGCCAAGCCAAAGAATACTTTTATTTTTCCAGGAAATGTACAAATACACTGTTATTTCAAGCATACTTTATTTTTAATTTGCATATGCCATAAAGCGATTTTTATTTTTATTTAAATTTTTAAACATTTATTTATTTTTGAGAGACAGGGGAGGGGCAGAGAGAGAGGGAGACAAAGAATCTGAAGCAGGTTCCAGGCACTGAGCTGTCAGTACAGAGCCTGACGTGGGGCTTGAACCCACAAACTGTGAGATCATGACCTGAGCCAAAGTGTAGGATGCTTCACCGACTGAACCACCCAGGTGCCCCTCCCAATAATATGTTTAAGTAAACAGTGCTAATGTAGAGAAGTGATTCTAAGACTTTATTATGCATCAGACTCACTTGGACAGCTTATTAAGGATAAACTTGACAAAGACATGTAAGATCCATACCTACAGAATCTGAAAACTATAAAATATTCCTGACAGAAATTAAAGAAGACCCAAATAAGTGGAGAGAAATTATAAATTCATGGATTAGAAGACCAATATTGTTACATGTCAATTCTCCCCCAATTTATCTATAGATTCAAAGCAATCCCAATCAAAATCCCAGAAGACTCTGTAGAAATTTAAAAACTGATTCTAAAATTCATCTCGAAATTTAAAGGATCTGGAAAAGCCAAAACTACTTTGAAAAAGAATAAAGCTGGAGGACTAACTCCACTTGATTTCAGACTTAGAAGAGAGCTATAAAAATCAAGACAGTATTATATGGGAATAAGAATAGACAAATAGAAATCTCAGTGGAACAGTTCAGAAATAGACTCACACATTTGTGGTCAATTGATCTTTTTAAAAAAAATTTTTTTAATGTTTGTTTATTTTTGTGAGAGGCAGAGGGAGAGAGAGAGCATGAGCAGAGGAGGGACAGAGCAAGAGGAAGACACCCAATATCCAAAGCAGGCTCCAGGCTTTGAGCTGTGAGCAGAGCGCCTGACTGGGGCTCAAACACATGAACTGTGAGATGATGAACTCCCTGAGCCAAAGTCGGCTGCTTAACCAGGCACCCCAGGTGCCTTTTAATATACTAGAGTGAGCTTCCCTGAGTTGGCAGGTAGCATATTCCAGCCTCAGGCTAGGCCCAATAGAAGTGGTGGGGCTTGTAGAGACTGATAAGCTCTTCTTCCCTCAAAATGGGCTCGGAGTCCAGTGATGTGATGAGTGAGGCTGGGAGACCATGTGGCCCTGTCACATGTGTAATCGGGGGAAGTGAGAGAACTTTGCTAAGGCTTTCATCTTTTTTTTTTCTTTTTTACTTTTTCTTTTTTATTTTTTTACAAATAGTTTATTGTCAAATTAGTTTCCACATAACACCCAGTGCTCATCCCCACGAGTGCCCTCCTCCATGCCCATCCCCCCTCCCCCCCACATCCATCAGTCCTCAGTTTTTGTCAGCATTCAAGAGTCTCTCATGGTTTGCCTCTCTCCCTTTCCCCCACCATTTCCTCCCTTCTTCTCCCCCATGGTCCTCAGTTAAGTTCCTCCTAAGCCTCCTATACGTGCAAACATATGATATTTGTCCTTCTCTGCCTGACTTATTTCGCTCAGCATAACACCCTCAAGGTCCATCCATGTTGCTACACATGGCCAGATTTCATTGTTTCTCATTGCAAGGCTTTCATCTTTATTATTAAACTGCATGGGCTAATTTAGCTTCTTGTGAAGGTCCTTTTCAGTTATTTACTTCCTTCTTTCCCTCTCTCTCTCTCTTCCTCCTTCCTTTCTTTTCCTTCTCTAAAAATCCAGAGATTGAAAAGCTCTGAACTATGGAAACATTCAATGGTGTTACCAAATTAGGATTTCTTCTCATTTTCAGAGCTCTTTCTAAGGAATTTCACTTCAAGAAAAGAAAAATTTAAAGGTGATGGTTACTCAGTCTGCCTGTTGCCAGGTGATGGGAGGCAAATATCTCCTGGAGAATATCCAGCTGTTCTGCTGAGTGTAGTTGATGAGGTCAGGGAAACAGAAGGAAGTGGCACATTCCTGGCTCCTGAGAATAGGAAAATGCACAAGGAGGCCCAGGTGGATTTTCTGTTGGCTGACACTTCATGGTCTTTGGGAAGAGGCAGTGTCTGGTGCCCTAGAAGCAGGCTGTCTCCTGGCCGTCAGCCACCCAGCCAGCTTGGGTCCTGCTGACTGGCTATGAGTATGTCTCAAGATGTCCTATGTCTTTCCTGTCCCCTGTCCTTGAGAAAGCCCATCCCTAGCCCAGCCCTTGGACTGCCACCTTTGTATCCTGATGTTCTTAAGGCCTTGAATATACTCTTCCAGAGTATGTCCTCTCAATTTCCCTAAAACAAGGTCACCTTGCAGTTTGCTCCTTCTCCCTGGTCTCTGAGCTCTAGGAAGATGCTCCTACAGTCAGTTTGTTTCCCTTTCACCCAATGAAGTCTTATTAGATTCTTCCACCTCACTGACCACCTATGGGAGGGCGACACGTTTTCTCTCTGATACTTCTCTCCCTGCATCTCAACCCCCAGGATTTAGTTTCAAGGCCCTGAGCCCTCTCTCCCAACTCCCCAGATTCTAGAACTGGCTCTGGAGAAATGGACCCTTACATTTCCACAAAGACAACAAACCAATCTTCAGTGAGGTTCTGACCTGAATTCTGAAATCTTAAAGTTCCTGTGCAGAGTCCTCACTTCCTGCTTCCAAAATCCCTTGGCCTGCTCTGGCTGCCCTTGGAAGGACAAACAGCCACAGGCAGACTTTGGCCCACAGCCTGTGGATTTCAAGTGAGCCTGTGTCTATGGATGAACATTTCCATGGGCACGGCAGCCTTTGGCTGGATGATGACCAGGCCTACCTGTCTTGGCCAGAAGACCAGCCCACAAGGTCCTTGGTGACCTGGCCATGGATGGCCCACCATTGGGAGGTGGGTCCACTTGAGCTTCCTGTATAGTTCCAGTAATTACTCCCTCACATTGTGTTCTCCTGGCCAGAACACAGCCCCTCATGAGGAGTTGCCTCAGAAGTTTCCTCTGGAGGAAAATTCGGCTTTCTTCTTTATCTCCTGTTCCCCACAAATGGCTCATGGGGAAAAAAGAGACCAGGGTGATGTGACTTTCTTTGAGGAAAAAGACTGCAACCAAGACCCCTATTTAAGCAAATCTCTCCTGTCCTACAGGCTTCTCACCTTGGCCTGCCTTGAGAATAGCACTTATAAAGGGAGCAAAAGCTGTTTGTAAACAGTGAGATGCACCTACCTTATGAGAGGCTGAAAACTACTGCCTCTTAAAAGGAGGCTGCACCACAGAACGTGAGTATGAGGCCAGAGCAATGGGGAACAAACTCAGCCTCTCAAGATGCAGAGCTTGTGGCATCCGAGGCAGAGCAGCCCCATGACCTTGAGCTGGCCCAAGAACAATCACCAAGTCATCAGCCTTTACTGGGCTCTCCATGTGTGCAAAGGAGTTCACTGAAAGGCTGTGAGTAGAGAATCTAAAGTGTCTTGTCTACCTCCTCGGAAGCTTAGAGGTCAGTTGTGGAAACAAGACCAACACAGAGATAGGTGATGTACCTAAGGACTACCAGCTGACTCAGTGACTTTGGACAGTGCTTTTAACCTCCCAGGGACTCATTTAATCCATCTGTAAGTTGGGGATAATATAAGCGAAGGGCAAGGTTGGACCAATCAGATGATGTTTAAAGGAGTTCAAAAAAGGGGATGTGCTTGTGGGTTGGAGTTGTTAGAGACGGCCTCCTAGGTTGGGAGCTCCTTGCAGATAGGTCCTATGAGTTTCATCTTGGTATCCCCATCCCTCACCCACTCCCTGGAATGCAGCAGGTATTCAACAAATGCATCCTGAATGAATGGATAGAAGAGAGGGAGGAGCTAGGGCTGAGTGTTGAAAGAGAGTAGGACTGTCAGGTGCCTAGGAGAAGGGAGGGCCTTTCAGGCAAGGGACGGGCTGAGCCTGGACCCCCAGGCAGGAATACGATGTGCATGGTGGGCCAGGGCTGGTCTGCCTTGCTATTTGCTGACAGTTTCTGCACAGCAAAGCATTTAACGTCTGGACTCTCCTCCAAGGGTTGCTGACTGTAAGTCTACAGCGTTTCATCCCACCTGGCAGAGGAATTCTTGGCCCCGTTGACATGCCTTTATCTGTATCAGAGCAGAGCAAGCACTGAGAGTGAGGAGGACCCTGGCTGCAACTGGGGACCAGCCCACAGCCCCGGGAGCAGTAGGGCTAAAGTAAAACCTGGCGGGGTTTCAGCCTCCCCAGCAGGTAGCAGAGAGTGTGGGTGGAAATATAGATCTTTTGTTCAGACAAGCGGGGGAATTTAGAATTCTTTATGGAAAATAGGTTAGCTCACTTATTACTCAGCCAGACTTTTCAAAGAGAACACAGACTTAATGCTAATATAAAAGCATTTTCCAACAAAGGCTCTAAAATGCAGAGGGACCTGAGAGATGCCACGACCAACTCCTTTTCCAGTAAAAGAAGGGTGGCCACAGAGGACAACAGCAGAGCCTTGGGGGCTTTCCCTGTAGCCTAGAATTATCGCCCCTTTCTGGCCTGTGTCTGTTTTATTACCACAGACTCTCAGCTCAGCATTATTATGGGGCACTGCTGAGGAAATAAAAATGAGGGTGAGAGGATGTCTATTTGTTGACTTTGGCTGGCCTCTCCCCTGACTGCCTCCCAATAAAGCTATTTGGGCTTATTCTTAACCTCCAGGAGTAGACAGAGGCTAGGGCTGGAAGTTCTCCTAATTGTCACCCCATAATCCCCTTTTACAAAAATCCAAGGCAGGTGTTAACCAGCGTATTCCAGATGAAGCTGTAAGAGGGCAGGGTAGGGGACACCCTTCAGTGTTCTATCTAGTCTCATGGACACATGGCAACAAAGGTTGAAAATTGCTTTTGCGTTCTCCCAGCTTCTAATGTATCACTCAGCCAGTGCCTTGAACTGTGTTAGGCATAGTTGGGAGATAAAGAAATTGCAGAAGACAGAATTGATTGCCTCAAGAAGCCCACAGAGGTTTGAGAGATCAAAACTAACATATTAAAAAAAATTAGAAATGGACTATATTGGAGCAATTAAAAGAAACCTTTTTAGAAGGTGTCTCTGGCTGGTCTCTTTGGGAAGCATAGTACAGCACGAAAGAAACGCCAGAGTGGCTGGGGTTAGAAGTTGCTAGAGACAAAGAACTCCTCTGACAATAAGAACCAAACCCAAAGATGGGACGACTTGGGGGGCACAGGACTCCTATTCATCAGGTGGCCTCCTTCCCTTCCATTAAAGTGATATTAATAATAGCCAGCATTTATTGCGTCTCAGGTACTGTTCTAATTGCTTTAACAAAAGTGGGTCACTTGATTCTGCCAATAACTGAGCACAGTAGGCACTATTTTTATCCCCATTTTATGGATGAGTAAACGAAGATACTGGGACGATCTAACCACATGGCCAGAACTCAGCTGCTCCCTGTGGGGCTGAACTGAGGATCTGGCCAGGATTTAGGAGCCTAGACCATAGTATAGACTGCAACAGAGAAGGGAGACAGCCTGTGGTCCTGGAAGTTCTGGAGGGATGCCCACAACACAGAGCCAGGAAGGACGGCCACGTGGGAGAACTCACACCCAAGAACTCACAGCAGCAGAGCCAAACCTATGCCCTCCGACCCCCAACTTCTTTCCTATTGGTTGCAGATCCTGGTGAGCAGATGAGAGCCGCCCAGGTTTCCTTCCACATAGATCAAGGAATACCAAGACTGAGGTATACCGCAGAGAATATGTCAGCAAGAGAGATGCTACTTTCAGAAGGGAACACAGAGGGATGCTGGAGAGTGTGATATAGACTCTGCCTGCTTTTGAAATGTCCAGAAGAGAGGCAGGGAGGCTTCTTGGAGGAGCCTAGGCTTGAGCCAACCGTTGGAGAAGGAGAATAATGAGGGGCTGGGTAGGAGCCTCCCAAACAGAAGAACAGGACCCCAGGGCTGTGTAGGAATCCCCAAATGGCCGCACTGAGGATTGGAGGGGGCCATTGCAGTGGGGTGGGGAGGCCTTCACTATTAGCTCCTGGAAGGCCTGCCTGTCAGGCTTTGAGAAACCTCAGAGAGCCTGAGTGGGAAGCTGCAGTGTTCTCCACAAATCTACCAATCCTCATTTTACCCTCTTCATATAAAACTGAAGCAGAGAGGTGGGGAGTGGGGGAAGAATATATCTTGGTTTTCTTTCTATAAGAGAGAAAAAGTTCCAAAATGGTGAATTTTCGTAATCCAGCCCCTTTGATGGGAATTGTGTGCATGGGGATATTTAAATGAGCTCTATATCTGTGCTGAGAATAGCTCCATTCCTCTGCAGTGTTTGCAGCCACAGCGTTCTGTGTCCACAGGCTTGCAAATAGTCTTCCAGAGCCAGCCTGCAACCTGCTCTCCCACCCACTCTGAAGCTGCTTCTCTCCCTAGAACAAATAACACCATGTCTTTCTTCAGGCCATGAAAGCATGGTAACATTCCCACATAAACCATCGGAAGCTGGGGACCTCTGTTGTATTAAACAGGAGGCAACAAATTCAGGAACTAGATGATGAGCACCTACTATATAGCAGATCCTAGGAAATACAAATGGGGTAATATTCCACCCCTGCCTTCAAGAGGCTCAGGGGCTCAGGGAACCCATGATAAAAGGCAGTTCATGATGCTCTGGGTCCTGTTAGGGAGACTGACCTCCCCAGTTTTGGCATCCAAAGAGCCACATCCAAGGAGCCCTTCCCCAAACCTATGCCCAGGGTCGGTCACCCTAGCAGAAGGTGCCTTGCTACTCCTCTCATTCCTCACTTCCATCCCCACCCCTATAAACAGCTTTTTGAAATAAGCTAGTGTTTAACTTACAATAATAATGAAAACAACACAACAATACTCTATCCTTTACAGTAGTTACTGAAGGAAATTATGCCACCCCAAAATATGCCATTTTGGAATAAAGATTATTTTGAGCTAAAAGCAATTGAGAAGCAATAGATGCAGAAAGAGTTTTCTGTTCTCCCTTTAACCACCTAAAGGTGGGGCATACATTTCCCTTTGTGGAGGTGGCATAGATTTCCCTTTTAAAGATGTACTCCCCTCCCATACCAGGAAAGAAAAACAACTCTCATCACTGGAATCAGCACCAAGATGAGTCTGCACTAACAAGCCTTACTAAAATTACCCTTGTCTTACATTAGTTTCCCTCTATATATATTTCCTAGTCACTTCCCCATAATTTATTGTCCCTTGAAGCCCATACTCTCTTACCTTTGTTAAGAAGGGCATATAAACTCTGAGTCTAACTGCTTCTTGGAGCTTGACTTCTTTTCTGTGTGTTACCAGGCATATATAATATGAATACATTTGTGTTCCTTTTCTCATGTTAATCTTTGACACTTAAATTTGTAGTCCCTCAGTTACTGAACCTAAGAGGTGGAGGAAAAGTTTTTCCTTCCCAACATTCTCAACTCTGCTTGCTCACTAGAATCACTTGAGAAGCCTTTTTAAAAAAATGTTTATGTATTTATTTTGCTGACTGAGCCACCCAGGTGCCCCGAGAAGCTTTTAAAAATGGTAAGGGTCCAGGGCCCCCAGAACAATTAAATCAGACTCTCCCGCAAGGGCTTTCAATGTACAGCCAGGGTGGAGAAACCCTGCCCAGTGTGTAGAATGCCCGGGGGAAGCAATAAAGAGGGGGCCACTGAATCCTGGTGTATTTCCCAGAGGGGTTTCAGCTTCCGGGCCAGATTAGAGTCACTTGTGGATGACCGGCACAAGACCCTGCAGGCTCTAGTCCATACACTTACTCTGCAGAGCCCTTAGTCTTTTGTGGGACCCGTTGGTGGGAACAGAATAACAGGTAAGGCATGCCCACACAGTGGGGCTCAGTGTTTCTTTTTTGGAGGGATGTCCTCTTCCTGGGACTGGAACCCGAGATGGTCCTCCCTCCCACACACACTTGCAGCCCCTGCCTTGCTTCATGAAGTCCCTCTGAGGCAGTTTTCCAAGCTGCTGCTCCTTGGCGTTTCTGGTTTTCCCATTTGTCACCTCTGTGAGAGAAATTAACAGTTTTGCCAGACCCGGTATAAACAGGAAGGCAAGCTGTTAACAAGATCCTCCTGCCCTGCTGCCAAGCCCAGAGCTCATGGTTTCCTTCCTCAGAGCCTGTCAATTGTGAGGAGGAGAAAGGAGAAGAATGGGCTCTCTTTGGGCACTGTGTGGGCTCTCTTGCGGCCACTTGAATGCCAGTGTCAGGGCTTGCTGACAGCTGGGTCTGCAGCTGGCTGGCTTTGTCTGTTTTTTTGAGGGACAGCCAGGGGCAGCCACTGATTAAACTGGGAACAAAGCAAGACTACAGTCATGGCTGTGCACACCAATGCTGCTGAACAGCAGAGAACAATTAATCGCCATGTTGTAGAATGTGTGGATGGGGGCAGGGAGGCAGTTTGAAAATGTAAGAATGTACAGGAAAATGTCAAGCAAGTGCTTGTGTTGATTAGAAGCCGAGAGGGAGAACCAGTTCTCCACGTGTTCTCAGGACCTACCACGGTGTGGAGGGTCCTGGTCATTGCCTACGTACCCTACAGATTTCCCAACTAGGGTGGTCTGACACCCCACAAATGGGGGACACTGTACCAAGCAAGATAGGGAGAATTCTGGCCTTTGGGATGGCAGTTTTATTTCCCTGAGTATATGGTACAAAAATGCCCATTTCCATGTGTGTTGTGACAGGAAAAAGATTGTCTCTCTGCAGTTTGCCGTTGGCTTCTCTCTAGGCACAAAGTAGGCCAGTGTTTATTCCTGTGTTTATGCCCTGGAAGCTTGCAGTCTTTTATCCCAGAACCAAAAGGGGAGGGCACTGGGAGGGAATAGGAATCCCTCATTCCACTACCACCTCCACCAACAAAGACGATTGCTTCTGGCTCTTCTGGGAAGCCTGACCAGAACAGCTTCTGTAGAGAAATGGAAAGGGGGTATGCATATGTGACTAATTTAAGTTAGAGAAGCAAAATAAATTCATAGAACAAGAAATATGGAAAAGAATAAGATCAAGAATGGCAAGAGGTGCCTGAGTGGTTCAGTCTGTTAAGCCTCTGACTCCTGATTTGGGCTCAGATCATGATCTCTTGGTTCATGGGTTCAAGCCTCACTGGGCTCCAGCTCTGTGCTGACAGTGTGGAGCCTGCTTTGGATTTTCTCTCTCCCTCAAAAAAAAAATGTCAAGAAAAGGGGTCTGGAGTAGCTGGAAAGGAAAGATGGTTTGGGGCCCAGGCAAAGAGAATTTAGAAAGGTCTAGATCCTCTTTGATGCATCTTTATAAAGATTAAAATTCCTTTTTGTGATGCCATTATTGTTTCTGGACTGTGTGTTGGACTCCCTGAGCCTCATGGGGGTCCTGGGATTTATGAATTACACATAAAAGTTATTTTTGCTCTCCTGGGTCCCCCCCTCCCCCCCATCCAGGATAGCTGGGCCTGAGATAAAAGATTGTGTAGAGGTAGTTTTCTGGGAGGTGATCCCAGAGAGTAGAAGTACAGGACTGAGAAGAAGGAAGGAAGAAAAGGCAATATGAGTGTGTTATCAAGGTCATCACTCTGCAAGTGGAGCTTAATCCCAGTCAGGACGTGTACATATAATCTCAGGATTGTCCACCTGGTGATCAGCCAGAAGAGGCATTCATCCATCAGCTCCCTTTCACCCATCGTTAGAGGGTTCCATTGGAGGCATTCACTCCCCCATGTCGGGTTTGTACACAGGCGAGACCTGAATGGGTTCCTACTAGTGTAAACAGCATCATAGAAATCCCCAAATAGAGGAAGCAAAGAGCACGGGCCAGCTCTTGAAACAAGTGGCTATGAGAATGAGGCCAGCACAGGCTGTTCTTAGATTCAGAGATGAGGTCAAGGAGGAGAAGCCAGAGGCATCTGACCTGCCATCACAGAGAACATGGGCCAGGCCCCTGCCTTGACCCTTGAAATGACTGAGATACAAAGACAGGACTGATATGTGGAGGAAAGATGGTAGCCATAGGCCAAGCTGTGGCAGAGGGAAGCCCAGAGTCTTTCTAAGCTCCTTTATCTCCCCTCTTCTACCTTGAGGAGCTCCTGGCCTATAGCCCTCCCTGCACACCACTGAGCAATCCAAGGCACTTATGCTATGGTGGCTCCCGGAGCTACCGTTCATTGTCCCCTCTCTTCAGAGATCCCCAGCCTTAGTACCTGGGTCCTATTATCAACCACCACCCCACCAGCTGCCATTAGCCCTCCCACTGTACTTGTTGGGAGAGTCTCTACTTGCTGTTACAAGGAAAGAGATGACTAAACTCTCCACATAGTTGTGACTTGGGTCCACAATAAATTACTCTAGTGGTAAATTTCAGGTGGGGACATCCAAGGAAGAGAGATTTATAGACAGAGTTGGGAGGGAGGGTGTCAATAAGCCAATGAGCTTCTCTATCCTGAGGGATGCCTTGATGTAGTCCCAACATGAGCTCACTTTTTCCTAAACTCACCTCAGTTCATGTGACGGGATGGGAATGCTTCCTTTCTTAGCCAGCATTGCCTGTTACGAGTTTCCTCCAGAGCAGAGAAGGGAGCAGCGTGTACTGCTTTGTTGCTTCCTGTAGAGAGGAAGAGAGTGAGGAAGTTCAGGGAACACTGTCCTGGGCAGCTGCCACTGGGACAAGCAGCCAAGTCTCCAAGCGCAGAAAGGTACATGGTAAGAAATTCTCATGGTGCATCTACATGGGTGTGACAGATACCCTCACTCACTGGCCTTAAGCTTATATGTAAGTAGAAGAAGATTACTGCTTTATTTAAGTAATTGAGCTCCTCTCCTTGGCCTAAGCATCTCATTGCCTCTTGCATGGGTTTTGCCCTTGACCTTGGGAAAGTGTGAGCCAATAATCAGGATCAATAATAAAGGCTGGTGGTCCCATTTATTGTGCCTCTGAGGTGGAAGTTAGAGTGTGGCTGGTGCTGTGTCATTTCCCCCCTGCCCCAGCTTTCTGTTTTTTTAAATTATTATTTTGAAGCTTACCTTAACTGTCAGCTCTAGTTTTATCCTAATTTACATTTCTCATGAAACCATTTCCAAAGAGTCTTATTGTCTTTAAGCCTAGATGGGAGATTGGGGGAAGTTTAGAAAAATGAGATTTTTTTTTTTTTTGAGAGAGAGCAAGGGAGAGAGCATGTATGAGTAAGCAGGGGCAGGGCAGAGGGAGAGGGAGAGAGAGAATCTTAAGCAGGTCCCATGCCCAGCTCAGAGCTTGATCTCATGACCCTGGGATCATGACCTGAGCTGAAGTCAAGAGTCGGATGCTTAACTGACTGAGCCACCCAAGGGCCCCAAGAAAAATGAGTTTCTTGTTTCATCAGTCAGGGTCCCATGAAAGAGGCAAAACCACTTGGGAGTATATGTATGACAAGGATGAGACCTTATACTGGTTAAGGAATCTCTGTAAGGCTGTCTAATGCTCAAGTGTGAAGTCCCCAGGGAAGATAGTTGGGAAGGGAAGGTAGGTGTAAAGTAAAAGAGAACATACACAAGCTAGAACCCACAAGCATGAGGTGGAACCCAAGAGGGGCTGAAACCCAAGCTAGTTCTCACTGCCTCTGACTGGTGCTATGAGAGTCCTACAGAAGATGGCACCCTCCATGGCAGAATTAACCACACACTTGTCCCAGGAATCAGAGAGGCTGAAGAAGATTCCAGGGGAAGGTGGGCTAGACTGATGCCCCACACTGACAAGGTGAGCCAGCAGACAAGTGACAACATGTGTGAGCTGCAAAATGGCTGTTGGTTCACCTCTATCCTCCACATCTCATGTGAATCCCTTATAGTTCATTTTAAGCAGAAACATATAGGAAAGGGAATTCTGGGAAATGTAGTTCAGCCTAGCCAAGGTGACAGATTACAAAGCCACCAAGTACCCTAAACAAAGTACTAGTAAATTATTGTCTGACCAAAACATAATCTTTGGAGCAATGTCCCAGATGCTTTACAGGAGTTACTTCATTTGATCTCTTACTAGTCCTCTGAGAAAAGCATTTGATTCTCATTTTGCAGATGGGAAAACCAAGACTGAGAAGTTGCAGTGAGCACATTCTTATGGACCATACATTATTTAAGGCTCCTCCCTCCTGTGAAGAACTTCCTTGCAGCTGGGTACTGGTTATTCAGTCTATCTTTAAGCCATGGAATGAACCTGTGACCTGACCTGACCAATTAGAGTACTCCATCCTCTTGGTCACAGTAACTCATTCCTAAAGGGGCATCAACCTAGGCTGGGCCAATTAGAAACTTTCCTGGGACTTTCCTAACAGGAAAGATATGATCGTTGTCCTTTTGGGGGGCTGTTCAAGTCAAGTTTGGATACTTAATCTTGGCTTCTGGTATTCATCTTACTATATAGAATATATTTACCTGAGGATAGAAAGATATCATTTGGACCTCTAGATTCAACCATGTCTAAAGTTTGCTATACTCTTGAACCACTCGGGTTACATGAGCCTACAAATTTCCTATTTATGTTAGCTAGTTTGGGTTGGAGTTTGCAAGTTGCCACCAAAAGAGACTAATAAACAAAACTGGCAACAAAGAGGAGTATTGTAAGTGAGAGATCCTAAAATGTAGGTTTCTTATATGTGGGGCGCAGACCGTTGGGTTTCTCAGTCACGTGAACCAATAAATTTTCAATTTTGAAAAAAAATTATTGTTTATTTTTGAGAGAGAGACAGAGCGTGAGCAGAGAAGGGCAGAGAAGAAGACACAGAATCCAAAGCAGACTCCAGACTCTGAGCTTATAGGCACAGAGCCTGACATAGGGCTCAAACTTGGGAACTGCAAGATCGTGACCTGAGCTGAAGTCAGGTGCTTAACAAACTGAGCCACCCAGGTGCCCCTAAATTTTCAATTTTTAAAAAGAAACTGTTATGTGCAACCAAGAGAGAATGTCTACTTAAAAAATTAAGTGACTGGCCCGAGGTTGCCCAGCTAGTAAAGGGAACTGTTGGAATTCAAATCTGGGACTGTGGGGTTCCAAAGCCTAGTCTCTTAACCCTTGGGTCCTACAGTAGCAATGCCAATTTAGTCAGTGCATCTGAGGTTATGGTAGGCTATGCCTCTAGAGCTTCTCCAAGAAGACAAAGTGGACTGCTCAAAGGAAAGGCTGAGGTGAGATTTTCTAAATCCCTTTGGAAACAAAGGATACTGTAAGATGAAGAAAAAGTAGCCAGACTTTGAGGTCAAGATCTAAGGTTGTGATTTGGGATTACAGTCCCTATTTGCATGAGAGACTGAAAACAAAATCCTCTGGGAATTTAAGTGGCAAGGCTTATTTGAGGCTATCGTTTGATTAATCTGTGTACTGGATTTGAACTGATCAAAGCAAATGGATGATGAAAACAAAGTTCACTCTAGTCAATCTGGAATGCCAACTCGCTACCTATTTTTAAATCTTTCCCAGGATACAAATTTGACAGTGTTCCTTCCTATTCTCTTCCAGTGTCCAGTCACGTCACAGTATGAGGTTCTTTATGATTAACTTACGAGCTTCCTGCTTTAGCTCTTCAAACAAGTGGAAACCATCTGGTCTTCACTCAACAGCTACCATAGTTTTGTTTTTATTTTAAGTTTTTTACTATTTATTTTTGAGAAAGACAGAGACTGAGCAGGAAAGGGGCAGAGAGAGAGAGAGAGAGAGAGAGAGAGAGAGAGAGAGTCTCCAGTAGGCTCTCTGCTGACAGCATGGGGCTCAAACTCATGAAACTGTGAGATCATAATCTAAGCCGAAATTGAGAGTTGGATAGTTAACTGACTAAGCCTCCCAGGTGCCCCTCAACAGTTATCATAGTCTTAAAGCCTAAAGTCACTCTACGTTTTTCCTTTCCAAGTTTTAAAAACTTTTTGTTTTATTTTGTCTTTATTCCCTCTTTCAAAGGCTCCACTGAGCTTGGTGGTAGTTGTCCAGATTATTTCCAGGGCTCCTCTATTTCTAGAGTAGCAGCATCCAATAGAACTTTGTGCAGTGATGGAAATATGCTATATCATATCTGTGCTGCCCAGCACAGTAGCCACTGGNCGACGCGGGGCTCGAACCCACGAACCGCGAGATCATGACCTAAGTGAAAGTCGAACGCTTAACTAAGCCACCCAGGTGCCCCTAAATTTTATTTTTAATCAATTTAAATAATCACATGTAGCTAACTCTCTCAACTGTATATTGCACATGCATCATCTGATCTCATTTCTGGCCTCCCAAGTATTATCCTTGTCCTTTAAAGTCCTTCCAACTTTTGTTCACTCACTGCTCCACTAAGATACTTTACTCTGGGTGATCTCTTTAGAGTTCCCAGCTTTTTGAGCACTTTGATATTTTTTCATATCTCCAAGTCTGTATCACTACTGAAATCTCTTTTCTACCCCCTTTTTTTTTTTCATATTGTTTAGAATAGTCTGACTTTGACAAAAAAGGATGGTCATACTGCAAAGTCAGTTGGTGGAGAATTACATAAGAATTCCTTAGATGAGGGGCACCTGGGTGGCTCAGTTGGTTAAGCATCTGACTCTTGATTTTTTTTAAAAAAATATTTTTTAATGTTTATTCATTTTTGAGAGAGAGAAAGAGAGTGAGAGAATGACTAGGGAGGGACAGAGAGAGGGAAGGATGGAGAATCCCAAGCAGGCTCCAGGCTCTGAGCTGTCAGCACAGAACTCAATGAGGGGCTCAAACGCACAGACTGTGAGATCATGACATGAGCTGAAGTTGGCCACTTAACCAACTCAGCTACCCAGGCCCCCCTGAATCTTGATTTTGACTTAGGTCATGATCTCCCAGTCGTGACAGTAAGCGCTAAGTCAGAATCCCGCTTAGGATTCTCTTTCTCTCTCTCTCCTTCTACCACTCCCCTGCTCACATGAATGCTCTCAAAAAAATAAATAAATTTTTAAAATACCTCAAATAAGCAGAATGAGGAAGAAAAGAAAAGTAGTCATGACTTTCCTGATTCCTCATTTCTAGTATAAGGGCTGCCTATTTCCTGCAAAAGTAGAGAAAATATAATAGTGACTTCCCTGTTTCCCTGAAAACCAGCTTGACTGAATATTTTTATTGACTGATATTTTTATGTATTATTTTATTCCAGTGTTTGGAAATAGTATGTCACACTGCTCTTTCTGATTCTCAGAGCTGGGAGATTATGGAACTTAAACAAAACTACTCATGAAGCAGAAGTGCCTCAAAGGGCCTCAGAGTGAGCCCATTTTCCACCACCACGTTCTTCTTTCTGTTGCCCTTTTATTGTTTCATTGAACTGCGTTTTTGATCTCACGTTATGTAAGAGTGGGACAGGCTTTTACATAAGATATGTGTTCTAAGGTCCAAGAGATCAGGGAGTGTATCTTTAATTTGATTAATCCAGTGTATCCTTTTAACAATTCTAATGCTCACAGTTAGTAAAATGCTAAACGCTGCTGAAAGCTGACTTTAGGAGATGCCAACAAAAGATTACTAGCTGTTTGCTCCCATTTTCTGGCACTGCTAAATTGCATTTGGCTCCATGTTCAGCATCTGCCCCAGTCAGAG
Organism: Crocuta crocuta; assembly: GCF_008692635.1. Classification (NCBI taxonomy): domain Eukaryota; kingdom Metazoa; phylum Chordata; class Mammalia; order Carnivora; family Hyaenidae; genus Crocuta; species Crocuta crocuta. The sequence continues at coordinate 11,504,587 of NW_027530368.1, read as the reverse complement.
GATAATTCTCCCAAATGGCCCCAGGAACCCCAGTCCCTCTACCCTGTGTACCAAGCCAGTGCCTCTCTGTGCCACTCTAAGTAGACTTGCACAGAATTAACCTTACATAGTTAATGTTTAATTTTAAAAGCTATATATATATATATATATATATATTTTTTTTTTTGTATTTCCATTTTGGTGAGCAGACCAGATGCTTTGCCAAATTTACCCTCAGCTAATTACGTAGTTCAATGTCCTGAATGTGCCCTTGTTTGCTTAAGACCTGCTGATTTGCACAAGAAATTGTTCCAGGAATGTGGGTCAGAGTGGACGCTCACACGGAAGCTGAATTGACCAGGAAAGTGCCTCTGAGGCCTGGTTAGGGTGCTAGGTGTGTGCAAATCTGCAGGCATAGAGGATTCTCGGGGACAGGATTTCCATTTTAATGATATGGCTGCTGTAGGTGGGGGAGAGCTGGGGCCTGAAGACATGGGCAAAAATCAGTTTGGCTCTGATCCACCTTTGGAACCCCCTCAAGCTTTTCATCTTGAGCAGGCTATGGGGCAAGATTGAAATAAAATATTAATGCACAGCTGGAGGGAAATAATTTTAAAATCTGGCATTTCCTCTGCCTTCGTCCCTGGAGGCCCTCTGATAAGATGTCTGTGAAGCAGGAGTGATCTTCCAGCAAGAATAGAAAAAGGATAAAGTTGATCAATTGCTCTTCTCCATCCCTGAATTTGGAAACTGACCACCAGAGGTGTTCCTGGGGATTGGGCTCCAGGGCATCATGGTGCTCCAACTCCTGCTACAGGGATGTGAGCTGAGAGCGGCCAAAGGGCACTGAAGAGGGTAGCAGGAACCAAAAGAGACAAAGTGGGTGCAGCTTGGGTGGTTGGGGGTGGAGATAAGGGGAGGATCATCTGCCCACTTTGGTGACAGCAAGGGTCTCTAGCCTAATAGATGGGACAGATTGCAACCTCTTGTCATTTTTTGCACATGCCCTCACTCAGGTTATCCTGGGGCAGCTCCAGTCAGCACTTGACCACTCCCTGGCTGACTGTGTGTGCTCCTGTGAGCTCTCTTATCAGGTTTGTTTTGATGACCTACAAGACAGACACTCTGCCAGCAACTCACTGTATTTCACTGAGCTCTCATGATCCCTCTAGAACTTGTTTCAGTCCTTAGAAGTTCTGTCATTTTGATAGCTGCATTAGTTTCCCATGGATGCATAACAATACCACACACTTAGTGGCTTAAACAAAACAAATGGATCTCACTGGGTTGAGATTGTGGGCAGGGGTGTGTTCTTTTCTGGAGGCTCTAGGAGAGAATCTGTTTTCTTACTTTTTGCATCTTCTGTAGGCTGCCCACATTCCTTGGTTTATACTCCCTTCCTTCCTCAAAGCCAGCAGGGGCCAGTTGAGTCATTACATCACACCCCTCTGATGCCCTTCTTCCACATTTAAGGAAACTTGTAACTACTTTGGACCCACCTGGATAATCCAGGATAATGTTCCCTCTTAAAAAAAGATTTTTTAAAAATGTTTTATTTATTTTTGAGAGACAGAGCATGAGTAAGGGAGGGGCAGAGAGAGAGAGAGAGAGAGAGAGAGAGAGAGACAGAATCTGAAACAGATTCCAGGCTCTGAGCTGTCAGCACAGAACCTGACAGGGGCTTGAACTCAGGAACGAGATCAGGAACTAGGCTGAAGTTGTCGGACACTTAACCAACTGAGCCGCCAGGCAACCCTCCCTCTTTTAAAATCAGCCCACTAGCAACCTTAATTCCATTTGCAAGGTGCATTTCCCTTTACCATGTAACCTAACCTATTCACATGTTCAGACAGGGGTTCAGACACGGACATCTTTGGGGACTACTGTTCTACCCACTTTAATTAATAATGAAACCTCACCTTTTTCCAAGCCGTTTAGAGACCTCCTTGGACCCTGAAAAAGCCTATAAGATAGGTGAGTGGGTGGCCTTGTCGAAACACCAAAGGTAAACAAACAAAACTTGTACAGATCTTACCCTACGTTTACTCTGAAATAGATGACAAGAGATAGTTAAAATGCAGGTCATGGTATTCAGTTTATTTCCAGGCTGTAACTCTAGATGACAGTACATAGTAAAGAGTAGGAGCGTGGGGGGAAACTGTGGCCTTATACGATGACTTATCAGACCCGGATTCAGGATTTGCGCTTACAAGAACTTGACCTGGCTATGTCACTTCTTCCCAATTCTGTGATGCTCTGTTAAGTGACCAAGATGGTATTTTAACACAGATAGCTACCGTAGATAGGTGTGACCCAGATGCAAAGCTATTCATGTTTATTAAACTGGATGTCAGAGAAAGATGCTAAATGGAGAATTAAAACCATGGCCTTGGTACTGACCTTGTTGAATTTTCCATGAAGGAGGAATAGGCTATTTGAGCAATCAACATACGGACAAACTTTTTTTTTTTAAATAATGAATGGCCCTTTTGAAGAAGAATTAGAAAACCTATGATATTTAGGGCAATCCTCAAAGCAACTAGTAAGGAGGAGTTCTGACAGCCATTTCATGATTGCCATTCAGATATAGAGGACCCAGTTATGCAGTTCTCCTGACAGTTAAATTCCTTTTGCAGTTTGACTAGGGAGCTCAGAAATTGAATTGAATCCTGAGTCTAGGGAAATCAAAAGAAACAAAGTCCCTAACCTGTAAGAGGCTGGATTTGAAAGGTTTACACTGAGTTCCTGCTTGCTGACACACTCTCTGTTTTATTCTGTTCTTATGTATTTATTTTGGAGTGAAATTAAAGACTTACCCCAACCTTAGGACAATTTCTNGGGCTCGAACCCACGAACCGTGAGATCATGACCTAAGCGAAAGTCGGACGCTTAACCGACTAAGCCACCCAGGCGCCCCTCAGGAAGCAATTATAGTAAAACATTCCTGGGGTTGGGTTTGCCCCCAGGGTAAGTGGTGACTTTGATTCTGCATTTTCGCGGCTCCAAAGCATGGCTGTCTCAAATAGTTAAAATGAAAAGAGAAGGAATGTTTTTGTTGGAGAGTCCCAACAATTTCCAGCATATTTTCCATTTGCCTGACTTTGCTCTTGGCCCTGAATGGGGTAGAAGGTGGGGTTTTCTCTAGTGAAATCATGAACATCTCTTCACTGGCATGTGCGCGTTCAGATCTGCTCTTGATATTGCTCATGTTTTTAGCTGCAGCTGCGTGTGCTGTGCACGAATTGTTTTTGCCTTTGGTGAGGATCACATTGACTTGCGGTTGCCTGTGCCCTGCAGTTGGAGTGGGTATTTCTGTGAGGGGCTTGATTATTCTTGTATTTTTTGTTGTGTCTTTTTCACTCTTCGAGTCCTATGCTGATTTGGGCTTGTTTGCAAAAGGAAAAAATATTTGGCTCATCCCATTTCATGCAGTGAAAGCAGCAGCTTACTGGAGACTGTTTTTATAACCTAGAAGACTGACGTTTTCAAAAGAAATTTGGCAAGCAGTAGGTGGTATTAAGATATTGTTTGATACGGAGCACGCAATAACACTGCAAGTGTGCACGTGCCTCACCCTTAACTCTATTTTTTTTTTAAGTTTAAAAAAGCAAAACAAAACAAAAAGCCTCCATCAAAATGTTGTTAGGTAAACTTGTACGTTTGAGCTCCATGGTGTTTACGTCTATGAAATCCAGAACCAATGAGTTCTAGAGGACCAAAAATTGATTTCAGAAAATATTTAACTGTGATATAAAAAAATCAAACCCTTATAAATGCTGAGGTATAAACAGTAAATCTGGCAACTTCTTATATTTTAAAGATTACAATTTAGGAACACTCTGAGGAACAGATTCATAGACTCAAGTTAATTTTAATTATCAACCCATTACTCAGAGAAACAGAACAGTATGTGGGTACCTTGACAGGCACAGACCCGCTAATGATTCAGTTTGCCTCTCTCAGAATCCATTTATGATCACCCTGCATAACCATTTTTCTCCTTTGTCAGCTTCTGTGTCAGCTCTCAGTTTCTATGTCATTAATTTGCTTTTTAAAGGAATTTTGCTTTATAAAATGTAGCTTTCAGGTTTATTCTAAGGGAAGCGGGAAAAGGAAGCAAATGTGCTGGACAAGCTGCTTTAAAAGCCCTGCTGATTCCTGGCTCCAACAGTGGGTTCATGCTCTGCACCCTTTTGCTATTTAAAGTGGGACAGAATCCCCTGTAGTGGGGCCCAGAGTTTCCCCCACTAAATACCTCTTTATTACTCTCTCCTACACTCCAGGTTTTGAAAGCTAGTACTAGACAGTATCTACGTCATGCTAGAATCCTCTGTGCCTGCCAAATAACAGGACTTCAACTGATCTGTAGAACTGAACTGTGTGATAAAGCTTTGGAATCGGGCATTCCACAATTTGAATCCCAGCTTATGTGATCTTGGTTCACTTATTGTCCTCTCTGATATTCAGTTTTTCTTATCTGAAAAACAGTATTATTATGATTATTAATATATAATAATGCAATTATTATACTTCCTTGGAGGAATAAATACGGTATTGGAAAGTCTTCACTTTTACAAGGATCTACTTCAGAAAATGACAGTCCTTTTAATTAGTGTACCCAAAAGTTTTCCCCATATAAAAAATTAATCAAATACACATCTCTTTAACTGCCATTTGATTTTGATGATCCAGAAATGACCAAGGCTGTACTGAGTGCAATTCCAAGCAAAATTTTAAAACCCAGAATTTTAGGTGCCTTACTCAGGCTTTGTTACAGGTAAACATGTTATTCAATTAAAAAAAAAAAAAAACAATGACAATAACTTGGAACCCCACCCCACCTTTCAAAACTACTTTCTTTGTCTGCTAGAGGTCTAGGGGTGCAGGGCTGAGAAATAGTGCCATTGCTCCCCTGCTTTGGCTTCTAGTTCGATCAGGTCTAAATCAACCCAAATACATCTCTGGACCATGTGTTTGGAGAGAAAGAGCACTGATAAGTGAAAAAGTATGGTCTTGAGAGCCCAACAAGCTTAGGTTAAAATCCTGTCTACTGTGTGCTTGTTGTGTGACTCTGGACAAGTTCCTTAACCTCTCCCAACTCCTGGCTTCAGCTTCTGCAAAATAGGAATAATTCCCACTTTACAGAGTTGTCATGAGAATCAAATGAGATGGTGATAAAGCCCTAGCATAGCATCTGAAAAATTGTAGGCCTTCCATGAAATGATGGTTGTTAACTTGTATTCATCTTGGGAATCCAGTCAAGTTTGTAAGTTTATTCTTAGTGTAGGAGTGGTTGTTGGCTTTAAAAATAGAATTATTTTTCATACCCTCAAGATAATTATGAGTAAATGTGACACTTCTAACTTGTAGGGAGCTTACTGATTAGAGAAATGACTGTGTGTTAAGACCAGGAGGCAGGAGCTCTGGGTTCCACCATAGCTGGCTTATTAATTCATCTGTGCATTCAGTCAACATTGTTCAAAGCCTACAGGCATGGTCTCAGGTACTGGGGATACAGTGAATAAGACCTGATTCTTGTCCTCATGGTGCTCATTGACTGTACGGAGACAGGTACTCAGACTTGCCTTTTATCTCATCAGGACCTCTGCCGCACCCTTGTTTGATGATTATCCCTCATGGTTTTACTTACCTTTCTATCTAGTAGAGATGCCATGGTTCATTCCTTCAACCACTCTCAGCAACACCTGGAAACATCTATGTTTTTGCTTTATTTATGCCTACCTCTGGATCACCATAACCATCTACCTTCTGGCCAAGATTAGCCAGACATCTGTAGAAAATGATCCAATTGCAAAGGTTGGAGTAGTTGACATAGCCCAGCTGAGCTCTCAGTGCTGCTTAATAAATCTTTGTGGCCCTGGCCACTCCTTTTATCAGTCTCTACATCCCATGATCAGGTCTCATTTACCTCTTCAGCTTCATCTCTCTCGCCCTTGCTCTCTCTTTACACTGAGTATTGCACACCCTGCTTGTAGTTCCCTACACACATTGTGAAATTTCTGGCCTCCCTAATTTTGTTCATGGCATCTCCCAGGGCTAGGGATGGGAGCCCTGATCAGCATGGCTATTCAAGTAGCCAATTCCTAGGCAGACACATCTCTAGAATAGAGGTGAGTGCCTCAGGTTAGCATAGCTAGATGATATGAACATCCATTTCTTCCATTTCATGATTAATAAATAACTTTGATTATAATTTGGCTTTTAAATAAATTTCTTTTAGGAAGAAAATATACTGGCAGTTGTAGTTTGCACTATAAATTGATAAACCCTTGTTTATACATCAACCTTTTATGAGTTTATGTTTCTATGGTCACACCTTTTGAGTCTCTTAATTAAAACTGAATTTCTGGACAGAAAAGCCAAGGATAAAACTGCTAAACCCACACAGACGACACCAAATCAATTAGCTGGCCTCCTAAGACAATGTATTTATCTCACCTCCCTGTATCAAAAATGACTTGTAAAGACCTTTTACAATTCTGAGATCATCACTGCCTCAAGAGAGAGGGAGGGGGAAAAAATGAATGTAACTTACTCTAGTGGAATGTCTCTAATAGATACATATTCACTTGTTAGAAACATCTTGGTAACAATATCTAATTTCCTTTCTTTTGAAGCTTTGCTTTCTAAGTAGCCTCTGCAATTATAATTTGATCTCCTAAATGGATCTGGCCCCACAGGAAAGGCAAGCTTTGTGCCTGTGCCCTGGTGTTTAGGGTACTCAGACCAGATATAGCTCCTATTATACAAGATCAGTAAGTCTCTTAACGGTTTAGATAAAGGTAATCAAAACCCCTGCCTAATCAAACTTGGGGGTAAAGTTTCTGGTCCTAAAAAGCAACAAAGTGAGTCTGAAAGACTTAGAAGAAATTAAATTGCCCAGGAGACTTAGAATATTAAATTATAATAGTATTTACCATTTATCAATACTTATGTTTATCTCATTTAATTCTCATTTAAAGCCCCCAAGCACCCATTTGTATTTATTTTAATGTTAATTTATTTTGAAAGAGAAAGAGAGGGCAAGCAGAGGAGGGGCAGAGAGAAAGAGGGGGGAAGAGAGGAAGAAAATTCCTACCAGCCTCCAAACTGTCAGTGCAGAGCCCAACATGGGGCTCAATCTCATGAACTATGAGATCATGACCTGAGCTGAAATCAAGAGTCTGACACTTAACCAACTGAGCCACCCAGGTGCCCCTACAAGCACCCATTTTAAAGATGAATAAAGATTAGGCACTCAAATAATATCAGGCCAAGCTAATAAATGGAGAAAGGATTTAAACATAGTTTTATCTGCCTCCAAAGGCCATGCTTTTAACCACTGTGCAACACTGACTCCATCAACTAAGTTTACTCATGCACTTATTCACCAAATATTTATTAAACACTTACGCTGTGTTGAACATTAGAAATACCAGGATGGATAAAACACTTGTCATGAAGACCTTATAATTAAGTAGTTGGAATGTAATATATAAACATGCATATAATAAATTGTTTTAGTTGTAGTTGTAAAATAGTAGCAACAAGATTAAAAAAAAAAGTGTACATGTGTTACCTAGATGTAGAGAGGGGACAATGGAAAATTTCCATAGAGGATATGACGGTTGAGCTAGGTACGTAGACTTTCACTATGTGGGTAAGATGACTTCAGGCAAAAAGAGTGGTGTGGAGGGAAAATGTCCGCAGGCAAAAATCCAGAATGGTGACTGGAGGAGCTGCAGATGTTGGTTTGGAGAGGTAGCCGGATGAGGCCAGAAAAGTGTGAAGAGGCCCTGTGTACCAAAGTAGGGAGTACGGTGTTATACTGTGGGAAATGGAGTGAGTGTCTTTTGGAATTTTAAGGAGAGTAGCAACATGGTTAGATTGGAGTTTAGATTTCTCAATAAGCACAATGGTAGGGAAGGTACTGTAAAAGCCGAGATGCTATTGCAACACAGAATACAGTGAGATTGTTACTCTGTATGATCTGATCATTATATTTCTATTAATACAGTACATGCTTGTACTCTCCTCAAACCACCCAGATTTCTTCCCTTGAAAAACAGCACACAACAAGCTCCTTAATTATGGACCAGTGAACTGATTTTTTGAGCAGTGTATGTCGGAGGATTTTGTGTGTGTGTGTAAAATGTATTCATGCCTAGAATTTCAGCCTGTTGTGAGATTCTTTTGAAAGGAAGATTGTATCTATCAAATTAGCTCTCCCCCAGTTTTCTATCATTTTCAAATATGGCAGCAATGTCTTCTAATTCTGTTTCAATATAGATATACTACTATTCATTGCCTACAGGATAAAGTTCAAACTCTTAATTAGAATATATAAAAGACTGATAACATCTTTATGCAATCTTTCCAGCCTATCTCAAGCCCTGCTCTACATGCCTTATATTTTACTCACATCAAACTCCTTTTGGTTTTGGCCTTATGTTTTCAAATGTTTGTAACTTTGCCTATGCTATTCCATCTTTCCTAAAGACCATCTTGCCCCCTAGACAGGATTCCTCACTTAATTCATGTTTTACATTGCTCTGTTAACAATATTATCATAAGCTATTATAATCACCTTAAATTTGTCTCCTTTGGACCTTGGTTGGAAGGGCAGGATTCAATCCTATTTGTCTTTTTGTCCTGAAATATCAAATATAGTGGATGGTTATATTGTTGGAGCTAACTAAATCACATTTACTTTGCAGGACAAAATCTTAGCATACTAAAAATAAAAGGCATGAACATCCTTTGTTGCTCTGCTTTGTAAATTACTGAACAATCAACAGTTAACTGCTCTGCCGCCTTCCTTAACAAAGGTTTCTTGACCAGAGGAAGCTCTAAGTTTTTAGAACAGCAAAAAATTTTAACTCTATCTCTCCCTTTTAGGAAAGCTATTGAAGCAGAGTCCTAAACTTCCACTCTCTCAAGTGATCATTTTAGTTCTAGAATTCTAGGCATTAATGAATCAAGCATTTATAAAACAATTAGTAAATGTGCATATCAAACATTTTTTTGAATTTGAAATTTGATTTTGAATTTGAGTGTCAAACATTTTTCTCTTTTAACCTATACAAGTGAGGAGTATCTCCAACATGTTTTCTATTAGAATACAATAACTCAAGATCAGGACCTAAAAACTTTTAAAAATTATTTGATAATACTACTTCCCTATCAGCTGAATAGAGTACTATTATAGTTCTACAGAATTCAAAGGCCTTTCTTCTGCATTTTTAATGTGACCCAGTGCTAAACACTTAGGACTGCAGAGCAATGAAGGACATATAGCTGTGATATACACACTGCAATTTTATATACCTCACTAGGTTAAAAAGCTTCTTCCGGCCAAGGGTGCTGCTGTGGAACTTGTTTAGACTGAGCATGTTGATAAGATAAATTACCAAGTGTCTTTGGTTTTTCATAGAATAGATGCTCCATTTATCCCCAGGTTTTCATCTTGTTTTATAAGAGTTCTATACTTTCTGGACTGGTCTCATTTTTAGAAAGATGTAAATCTATGTAAGCACCAGGATAAATTTAAACATTGCGGTTAAACCCGTATTTAAACACATCTTTCTAGGGCCTGAATGTTTTTAAATGTTTCAACACTGGGGGGAGGGGGAAGGGGGGAATATTTTTAGAATGATTCTTAGAATTAACTTTTATTTTTTATTGACTTAAAACCTCCAGACTAGCAATCTTTTAAAACTAGTATAAAGACATATGCCCATAATAAATTACTGTTGGTAGCACTTTCTAAATACAGCATTTAAGTTTTCTGATGAACATTTTAGAGGACCAAAAGCTAATTTTTACATTAGAACAAATTTACGAATAGGGCACTCTGCTCCCCTTGCCTCATTGTTTTCTGCCTTCATGCCTATTTTGCTATGCAAAAGCTTTATGTCAATTTACTTTTTGAGCTGTTTAAGACCAAACCAAATTATTCCTTCAGCACATTTTAAACAATCCCTTAAAGACCTCTTTTTCTTGGCTATGTTTCCAATCTTGGCTTATCACTATAATATTTCATGCTCTATGCTTCTGAAAAAATTCAATATTCAAGAACAAAGTAATCCAGAGCTTTACTTCATTTCAGTCTTTTTATGTCCTAGGGCTGTCCCAACTCAATGACCCAGTTTTTATTGTGTCACATCTCCCTGTCTGTTGCTGACTGTGACCAGCTTGCCTAATCCTTTTCCTGTCCCTTATCAGTTTTCCTTTAATTCAAAAATCTTTTTTTTTAATTCTTTGCACTTCTTCTTTCACAGCTTTTAGGTTTTTTCCTCCTTAAGAGATTCATTGTTCCTGTGGTAGCCACTCAGAAACACAAAGATGAATGGGTAACTAAGGTCCATAAGTCTGTCCTTATCAAAATTTTCATTGTTCTATCTTTAGAAGTGTGGAGTGGTAAGTGGAAGAAAGTGGATATTATAGTTTGGCATTATGCATCAAGAGTCCTTAAAAATGTTCATATCCTGTGAACCAGCAATTTCTCTTCTGAGGATCTAGCTTATTAATTAAAAGGAATCATCTAAGATATGGAAAGAGCAGACTACATGAGATGCTCATTACAATGTTACGTATAAAAGCAAAAGAACAATGCAAATATCCAATAAGAGAGAAATTTAAAAAAATAATATCTATCTCCTTGATGGAATATTGTGCAATCATTTAAGATGATGGTTATATGACCAGTAGAAAGATGGAGAAATATTTGTTTTCAGAAAACCAGGGTACAAAGTTATGTGTCAATGATCACAACTATATTTTTAAAAAGCATTTACAAAGGAATAACAGCAAGGAAGCATGACATTTGCTGATAGTTCTTATTTTAGGGTGGTGAAATTGTAGATGATTTTTCTTCACTCTCAAAATCTTGATTAAATCTTCTTTAAAAGTTAAGTTTTTAAAAGCTATAATTTTAACTGATGCAAATTATGAACCATTTAGGTTATGTCAAATAAAATGTATAAAAGACTATTTCAAATAGAGCTCTGTTTAAGTCCAATCACAATCTAACAATTGGCAAAGGGGCAATAATATAGTGAGTGTGTCATTGTGTTTAGCATTGTGCATAATTCCCAAAAAATTGAATTAGGAAAAAATTTTCGATGCTTATTTTAAAACATAAAATGATTTTTTAATACTTTGTTCTCTCCAAAGTCATTTCATCAAATCGACATCTGGTCCAACCTTTCAATATATTTTCACACTGTCTTCAGAGAGATCTTCCTGAAACCTAAATCTGTGATATTCCTGTTGATAAATCACTCAGAGATTGAGAACATTAAAATCTTTAGCTTAGTTTACTAGCTACTCCCAAGCTTCTCTATCTTATTCTATGTCCCTTCTTCTCATGTACCCTTCCCACCAGTTTTACCAAAGTACACATAATGCCTGAAACAATACTCAGAGTCACTATTATTTCGGTTTCTTAATACTGAAACGAACAGTTAATACCCACACATTCTTCAAATCGCAAGTGTTCCTTTGGAAAGACTTCACAGATTCTTCATCTTCTGTAAGTCCCTTCTCTGTAATCCCAGTGCCCATTATATTGTATGATCACTGATTTGCTTATCTGCCTTTCCCACCAGACAATGTATTTGTTACAGTGCACAGGCAAATGTGTGTGTGTTTAACCACACTCCCTGCGCCCCTCACCATGTCCCCTGTCCAAGTTCTGACAGTGAGATGAAAAGCGGGTGCTCAGTAATGATGAAGAAGGGCCAATATGTTAATAATCCCAGACACTAGATGCCAGGAACAAACTGGGGAGACGTGCTGGAAGTGAAGGTCTGTTATCTCTCAGGTACCTATCAGAAATTATTCAGTGCATCTCACCCTGATGAAGTTGGACTTCCCTACTTTGTCTTAGGGGTGTCCTGCAAATTTTGTACCTCCCACATCATACACCTGAGGACTGGGAGTAGTCTTACTCGGCTGTGAATCTTTCACCATTCCTTGTACATACTAGACATTCAAACATACATTGATTAAAATCCAATTTTGAAAATAATCAAATCAACTTTCTGATTTAGGGAAATTTGCATCCACTTTGTCCATGATAAGAAAAAGCCTCTGGAATAAAAAAAATATGTGTGAAAGACAAAATATTTGTGAAGGTCAAAATCCTAACTAGAAAATTTCAGAACCATGTCGTGGACCCCTGGAAAGAAAGATGTAGTAGGAATTAAGAATGGACAGACTTATTCAAATAAAATAAAAACAAGGACTGTATGAATACCAAATGTGCTGACATGTAAATATCTTCTTCTATCTCAATTTTCATATGCTTACACAGGGAACAGGGTATACTCTAAGAGAAAATATTGGTTTGGCCTAACACAAAATCAAGGTTTTATTGTTCAGATGAAAAACAAATGACTTGGTCATGTTCTCAACTGATTTTCTTATTTTCTTTTTCCTCACCCTTATTATATTTCCATTTTAAACAATATAGATACTACAACAAAAAAATTTTTTTGTAGAAAATTTTAATCAAATTAATTTTCCCCAAAATTTTTATAGCCTTTAAAATTTGATAATAACTCTACTATTTTACCTATTAATCCTTTAGGCTCTAGTGTTTAAGATAAAACTCTGGAAACAACTGTTCTATAGAACAGTCTTTCTTAATAATCCCCTTAATTTATCTGCTATATAGACTTAATGTTCTTATTTTATATTTTCTTAATCACCTATCCCCGGAGTGCCTCAGTGGCTCAGTTGGTGAAGCATCTGACTCAGTTTTGGCTCAGGTCATGTCTCACAGTTCGTGAATTCTAGCCTGGCATTGGGGTCTGCACTGGTAGTGTAGAGCCTGCTTATGATTTTCTCTCTTTCTCCTCTCTCTACTCTTACCTCACTCATGCTCTCTCAAAATAAACAAACTTAAAAACAGTTTTAAAAAATCACATATCCCCATCTGGAAACAAATGCAAGGACATGTAAGTTGAAAACAAAATAATCAAACAATTCTATTTTGGATTTCGAAGTATTAGAATATATATAGTAACTTCTCTGGTAGAAGGGAGAAGTTAAACAGCTAGTGCATTGGGGGAGAAATCTTTGAACTTTATGTATAATAATAGGAAGCAGAAATGATAAAATTAATCTGATTAGTTTGGGCAGGTGTAATTAAAAGTGAAAACATTTTCAAAAAGTAAGCAATATAAGAATGAATAAGGCAAAACAGGGAGATAGCAGGATGAGCCTGAATTACAGAAAAGGAAAATTGGAGGGGCACCTGGATGGCTCAGTCGGTTAAGTGTCTGACTTCAGCTCAGGTCATGATCTCAGTTTGTGAGTTCAAGCCCCACATCGGGCTCTGTGCTAACAGTGCAGAGCCTGGAGCCTGCTTCGGATTCTGTGTCTCATTCTCTCTCTGCCGCTCCCCCACTTGTGCTCCATCTCTCAAAAATAAATAAATGTAAAAACTTAAAAAAAAAGAAAAGGAAAATTGGAAAGAACAGTTTTTAATGTAGCTACAACTGTTTTTCAGTAAAATGCATTACTTATAAAAGGTACATTTCCCAAAGGCAAAGAAGAAAATATTATAACCCTTAATGATGATTCAATCATCACTAAAAATAATGTTGAGATACACCCCTGCAGTTTTGTTAACGGAACTCCCTTAAAAAGGTTTCTCCGATTAGTAAGGAAACATGCTCATTTAATATCATGAGTGCAGTCCCTTTGCCCATCTCAGCTCTCACTGTGTATTAACAGGGACCCTGCTTTCAAATCAAGCCTCATATGAATTTACTGGTTATGTGTTCTTCAGTGAACAGTGAGTTAGTAGCTGAGATCAACAAGGGTTAATGAATGTGCCTAGTGCAGTGCCCACTACATAACAACCTCTCTAATCAATGTATCTATCTGTCTGTCTGTCCATCCTTCCCTTGCGACCCTGTAATAAAAATAATAAACCCACAGCCCAAGAGAGCTATACAAGACAGGAATGATTTGTTGCAGATACTTTAACATAAATATTTCATAATTTATTATAAATACATTTTTTTGCACCCCAACACTATAAATACTGAACATGGTTTTATAAAAGTTACATTTTTATGATTTTCAAATATCATGATAGCCCATTTAACCTCAGGAGACATGAAAATTTGGCGTCTTGGTTTATAAACATAGTACATCAGGATATTGACAAGAATTGCCAGGTGCTTCAGATGTACTGCCAAGCATGAATAGCCAACAGACTTCAAAGAAATACACACGTTTCTAGTTTTAGGTGCTAATGAGAAATATTACCGTAATCTGGTAAACTGACTACCGACGCAGATTTAGATACACCTGAAAAAGTCAACAACAAAACTATTAGGATTCTTGGCACCAGGTGGATAATATCTAGGCTTTAGGGTTGACTTACTGCTTTCACGTACTATACAATCAGTCTTCTCATTGGTCCCAGCTTTAGAATTTCAGAGCTATAATTTTATACAGCTCGAAACACTTGTTTTGTCCTTTCTTTCATGCTAGATCTCTTATATGTTCCTCTTACAGTCTTGCAGAATGATCTTCCACCTTTTCACTCAATAGCACTGGGTCAAATCTCTTCTATACAGGATCTCATTCTTCTCATGCCTCCTCTGTAGGCAGAGAGCCGGTCAAAGTCTTGGAGGTGGAAACGAGTTGCCAACTGATTTACCATTTTCCTCAGGGTAAGAAAGGCTGAAACAACTTGGAAAGTAAGAAACAAAGTGAAGATGATGTGTATTGCTTTCTCCAAGGGCAGATTCGTTAGGCCTTCATTAAAGAGCAAGAATAGAATTAAAGGCAGTTGCAACAGAAGGCTCAAAAGCCAAAAGCCAGCCAATTCAGGAACCTGCAATGACACACATTAAGAGTAATCAGATCAGTAAAGTACAGTCTTTCATTGATATAGATCAGCACTACTGTGAACCTACATTTTTTTTTTTACATTTATTTATTTTTGAGACACAGAGTGAGACAGAGCACGAGTGGAAGAGAGGCAGAGAGAAGGAGACACAGAATTTTGAAGCAGGCTCCAGGCTTTGAGCAAACGTTCAGCACAGAGCCTGATGCGTGGCTCGAACTCACGAACTGCGAAATCATAACCTGAGCCGAAGTTGGATGCTTAACCGACTGAACCACCCAGGCTCCCCAGAACCTACATTATAAACTCTGTAATTCAAAAGAAGTAGAACATAGTCCTTGTTCTCAAAGACTTACAGACTAGCTTTTCACTCATTAGCACTGGGAAAAGTAAAAACTAGAATGATATACATTAATAAATAATTAAATGCATAACTTAGAGGCATGAACTAGATACTATAAGAAATAAGAGGAGAGTGACTAGGTGAAAGAAAGAAAGAGTCCAAGGATGTAGGCTGTTAAGTTGGGTAGAAGGAGGAAGAGACAAGAAGGTAGGTAAGCAAAGATGGCATGACTAGGAATCAACATGTCAGCTGGGAATGGATGCTTGGGTTAGGAAATAACAAGAAATACAGTGAGACCGGTAGGTGCCTAATTATAAAGGCCTAGAAAACCACAGAAATCTTTAGGCATTATCCCTAAGCTCTGGTAACTGTACATGCTTGGGCAATACAATGACTCAGAAAACATGTCTGGCTTAGGATTTCTGAGTTTATAATCTCCCCTCTCCCCATTTTATTATTCAGGATCCAAACATGTTTCATTGACTAAGTATTTTCAAGGCAGGTGGAGAAGAGGGAAAACTTTCAATTCTTAAGTGCTTACTATGTTCAGGTATTTTATATAAATTGTTTCATTTAATCCATACAAACCTTGAAGTAAATGTTTCCCCCATACAAAGAAACCCAGGCTCAGGAGATTGAACAGACTATAGCAACAGAAATAGTGAAGTTGAAGGCAGGTCTTTGCTCCTTCTACCTCAGCTCCCTGCCTTTTCCTCATTATGAAAACATTATTGCCTTTATGTGTAGCACTGAGAGAAGGGAAAGAAGAGCCTACCTTTTCTTGTAGGTTCCCCATGTAGCCCAGATACAACCTGATAGCTTCAATTAAGGTTATTAAGATGATAACAGTGACCACAATGAATTTGTAGTAATCAGGCAAGATTGAATACTAAAATAAACAACAAAAAGAACATAAAAATAAACATGTTTGTAAAATCTCACATAGAGTAAAACTGACCTGAGATAGAAAATAAATATTAAGAACTTTAATTTTATTGATAATGTAACAATGCCACGAACAGCCAGAAGAGACTTCAGCAGAAGTATTAAAGCACAGACTTACCTTTATCTGAAGCATCATAATGCTGCTTACCCACCAAAGTGGGAAAAAATAAGTGTTGAAATAAAGTGACATCTGCAATGCCAAACTGGAAACCATTTCGTTATCTACAAAAGAAACAGAAAAAGATTCTGATCAATGCCGTATAATTCCTTTATTTATTCTTAATTCTGATCAATGCCCTTTAAGTCCTTTAGTCTTAAGATTAGTAACTATAGTGTTGGTTCAACAAAACTCCAAATTTTAAGCCTATTTATAATCACTGACAGCAAAAGGAAATATTTATCGTAATTTTAATTCATATACTGGTTTCATGGAGGTATGTTTCTTTTTTTTTGTTTGGGGGGGGCAGATAGAGAGAGAGAGAGAATCCCAGGCACTGACAATGTGGAGGCCGACTTGGGGCTCAAACTTACAAACTGTGAGATTGTGACCTGCACCGAAGTCAGATGCTTAACTGAGCCATCCAAGTGCCCCTCATAGATGTATGTTTCATATTTTTCAATTACTTTATCATTCTGCCATTACAGTCTGATGACTTTGCACACTAATGGTGTAGATTAAATGTGGGATATCAGTATGAATCCTATTGAACAGATAACAATAATGATCATTACCTCCTCTGTAGAGTTCTATGTAAAGAGCCTATAAAATGAACACATAAAATACATAAAAACTTATCTCACATATAAACTAACTTCATACAAAAATGAATCCCCCTAAATAACAGACACACCTCTCTTCAGCATACTCTAATCCCACCCATTCACTAATACCCAATTTAATGCCACTTTGTCCATAAGTCCTTTCTTGACCTATTCCTCTACCCTGACAGAAATCTCTTCCCCTCTAGGTACTTACCTCTAACCTGTGTGTAAGAAAGTGTGAGCAAAGAACACCTCCCTGCTCTAGACAGTCTAGTGCACTGAGAGATCAGGAGCTCTGGAGTCCAAGTAAACCCATAACTCCTCAAACACCCCTGGAACCTTCAATACCACACTTGGGATAAATTATTTAACCTCTTTGAGTCTCAATTTCTTCATCTGTAAAATGGTAACATTAAAAGTACCTCACAGGTTGCTTGTGAGGATTAGAGATAGTATTAATTATTTCCCCCTACCACCATGCCTGGTACTTAGCAGGCACTCAATAACATTAGTTACCTTTCCTTCCCTTTCACTTAATACACAGACTCATTGTAAGCACAGACTACATTCTACCCCAATGTGAGATTCTCAAGAACCTAAAATATTGCTGTGCACATGGTACATACCAAATATGCATAAGCAGAAAGAATGGAAACATACTATCATAAAGACATTATCAATGTAGACATTCGTGATTCAAGCATGAGCTTAATTTATCTAAGGGTGATTGCATGATACCTTTTGCTTCTATGTAAGGGAGAAAGGTCCTAAATTAAGAATTTGATTGTTTAAATTGAGCCCTACAAATACATTCTAAATTTGACTACATTCTAACAATTTAGGAACAGATGATGCATTTTGAAATCTATTGCCCTAAATGTAACAATTTATAAAGGCTCTAATTTCTCTCACCACAGCTGAGTATATCTGTCATTTAATAATTTTAAAATATAAGAAACAATCTTGGTCTCTCACAGTAAGGTTTCCTTTAGCTCCAATAATATGCCTGATTAATAACCTACTTTTTAAAAAAACTGTTATTATGATCTACTTTTACTTGTACCTATTTATTACTTTTTTTGCTTGTACCTATTTTTTACATTATCACTGATAAAAGAATGGATTTTTAAAATTTGTTAAATCTGAAAGCAACTCACCAGCCTAGGATTCTCTTTTTCATAACAACAGTACAACTCTTGGCCAGTGGACATGGTAATGGTATACACTTGTAATTACAGTGGAAATAATCAAATCTGCTTTGGATCCACAAGGAAGAAGATGTGGGGAAAAATGATAAATGAAGCTGAACTTTATAATACCTTTGGAACAGAAATTAGTCCAATTTTGCGAAGAAGTTTTTATGTTAGAAATTGTGTATATGAGCATCGTAAGAGTTACGCTATAGCTATACGGCATTTCAAACTTATAATCATGCAATTGAAAATCAAGTTAATATGCAAATGAACCTTGAAAGCACAAGACATGAATTTACTAAATTTTGCAAAAGTACAAACTGAGTTCTGTAAACGGAATTTAAATTAAAACATTATATAAATCAGGGGTAGGCAAACTACCAGCCAGCTGCCTGTTTTTGTATAGCAAGTGAGCTAAAAATGGTTTTTCACATTTTTAAATGGTTGGGGGGAAATCAAAGAATAATATTTTGTGACACTGAAAATCATATGAAATTCAAATTTTAGTGTCCATAAATAAAGTTTTATTGGTACACTGCCACATCTATGCATTTACCATTATCTATGACTGCCATGGAGACCTATGGCCTGCAAAGTCTAAAATATTTGCTACCTGCCCCTTTACAGAAATGTCTGCTGATCCCTGATACCTTGCACCATCAGATTTTGGTGCCTGTTAAGCCTTAGCGTCAGAAACTTAACCCGATTTTTTACATAATGCTTTTCTCTGTACATCCTCAATCTTAGAGGCCTAAATTCAGGGTAAAAACAACACAACTACGGGAATTTACTTTCCTCTGCCCTCTTTTAAAAGTCCCTAGACCAAGCAAGAGGAAAAGGTTTCTATTTCCCAGCAGAGTTCAGTGATAAAAACCACATGGATTTGGATGACCAGTATGTTGTTTATCATCATGATTTAAGAAGGGGAAACTGTTCTGGAGGAAACTGAGTTACCACTTGCCATCAAGTTTAATGCAGTATCATGGTATTTTGTTACCAGATTCAGGGAAAGAGTTATACACGGAGCGGGGACTGTGGAGGATATGGCAGGAAAGGAGGCGAGCTTTGTTGAAAGCGATTCTAGGGTGGCAGCTGCCATTCTGGAGTGGATAGCGGTTTAACAGGACTCATTTAAAAAAAACACAAAAAAACCTTTCCATCTCTTCCGTCAGAAAACGGGCTTGCGGTGGAACATAGTCGTTTTGCTAGTAAAGGAGAAAAGGAGAAGATATTTTTCCCAAGGTGGGGAGTGGGAAGGGGAGACTGCCTGGGCTGTTTTCAGTCCAGCCTGTCCAAAAACGCCAGGCCGGAAGTCGCAGAGAACAAACACCGTCGGCCTAGGCGGAGGATGCGGGACCGGACGTGTGCTGCGAAGGCAGTGTTTTATATTTTAAGTTTTTTGAGGTAGGCCGGTGCCACCTCAGCGGCTAGGCTTACAGTTCGCCCGCCAGGACCGTTAGGGACACGGGCCTGGAAGCGTCCCAGCCCTAGCCCAAGCCTATGGCTCGGCCCCTCCTCCAGGTCGCTTCCCGCACTGCGGCGAACCAGCTGAAGGCGAGGCCGCCATTTTAGGTCCGGGCAAACTCTAGCCGCTCCAGAGCCCACGCCAGGTCCTCCGCAGGCCATGCCCGCTGCGCCCGGCCTCGGCCACTCACCCGGACCCTCGCTGTACTCCGGCCCGGTCCGGTTGGAGTCGCTGAACACGGTCCGGCTGAAGTTTCCCAGCCGCTGGCGGACCGGATCCGGCAGCTCCATGCCCGGGCCTCGGAACGGCTTACAGCTAGGTGTGCGGACGCTGCCTCCTCCTACCGTTCCCGAGGCAGCCGGGCAGTGCGAGATGCTGAGGCCCAGGCGCGCGCGCGGCCGCACTGCGGGGCAGAAGCGCGGGTCGCGAGCGCGGAAGCCTGGCGAGGAGAGGAGAGGTGTGTCGAGAGTTGTGTCCCCGCGAGCGCCTCAACCTCATCTGCGAAACGGCAGATTCCTTCGTCCTTTGTAAACCCCATCGGCTTAAAAATAAATAGAAACAATAAGCGAGCCAAGGTTAGTTTGTGATATAAGCAGCCATCACACCTAGTCAGTGGGATGCAAGCTTTCTGGAAGGAAGTAGAGAACAAATGTAGAACTTAAAGAATGTTCACGACCCGGTGGCTCCTTTCCTTAAGAATATATTTTTAAAAAGGTGTATTACTTTTTTAAAAATATTTTTATTTATTTCTAGGAGAGAGAGAGAGACAGGGAGACACAGACTCTGAAACAGGCTCCAGGCTCTGAGCTGGCAGTCAGCACAGAGCCGGATGTGGGGCTTGAACCCATGAACCGCGAGATCATGACCTAAGCGAAAGTCGGACGCTTAACCGACTAAGCCACCCAGGCGCCCCAAAAAGGTGTATTATAAATATATAGTGTGTATGCATGTGCATACAATACTTTTAATAAAATATTTCAAATAATATATAACATATTCCTGGAACTGTGTATATATGTATATGCACACACNCTTTCCTGCTTTGTCAAAG
Organism: Crocuta crocuta; assembly: GCF_008692635.1. Taxonomy (NCBI): domain Eukaryota; kingdom Metazoa; phylum Chordata; class Mammalia; order Carnivora; family Hyaenidae; genus Crocuta; species Crocuta crocuta. The sequence continues at coordinate 11,483,980 of NW_027530368.1, read as the reverse complement.
ATCAGTTGGCTGTATACTTTTGGGTCCACTTCTGAGTTCTCAATTCTGTTCCATTGGTCTATGTGTCTGTTTTTGTGCCAATACCATACTGTCTTGATGATGACAGCTTTGTAGTAGAGGCTAAAGTCTGGGATGGTGATACCTCCCGTTTTGGTTTTATTTTTCAGTATTACTTTGCATCTGTGTATTTTCTAGTTGGGAGCTGCTCTAAGTAATCCCGCTTTTGGTAAAAATGTGCCTCTGGGTGACTGTATGCATGTATTTGCATCGTTCAATCCTAGGAGTGGAATTGCTGGCTTCTGAGGTATGACCCAGCATTTATGGATACTGCCAGCAGTTTTCCCAAGTGGTTGTACCAATTTCTACTGCCTCCAGCAATGTGTAAACATTTCTGTTGCTCCAAATCTGTCACCATCATTTGTTATTTTTCCATCCTTTTCTCCTAGCCATTTTGAGTGGTGTATGGTGAACAATAATACTTTCACAATCAAAAGGAAAACCACACGTATTTATATAAATGTCAAGGTATATTTAGGAAGGTATGGGAGGAAATAGCTATATGGCTAGACTTTCAAAATAATTCAACAAATGTTTATTGCATTCCTACTATTTTTGGGGGTATTGTACTAGGCTAATTAGGGATATAGACCCTCCACATCAAGAACTTCAGCAAAAACAAAAAACAAAAAACAAACATAAAAACTCAGACCAATAAGACAATGAGATGTGGAAACAAGTATGATATATTTTAGCAAAGGAACAGAGATGAGGAAGCAATGAACTCTGGTTGAGGATGTTAGGGAAAAGCTGACTAACCTTTGCGTCTCTTCAAGATGGAGCTTAAACCTCAGCATCTCCACAAAGGTTCCAGGACCTGCCTGAAGCTGACCTAAGTGGCTCCTCTGTGTTTCTCAAAACATCTTCCTCTGTGTTACTTTGGTCACAGTGCTAGTCTGCTGTACTAGAATTGTCTGTCTATATCTGTTTCTCTTGCCGGTTCATGGGCTCTTTGAGGTCAAGGGTGACCTTTCACCTTTATATTCAGAACACTAGCACAGTGCCTGTCCTTTAGTGTGAGCTAGATAACTACTGAATGAATTAAGGCAATAAGAGATCTGAAGACCACTACCATAATTTTCCATTTCTAGTCCAAGGACTTAGCCGTTAGTCCTTATATAGGGTTCACTCTATAGAATGAAGAATTCATGGGTTAAAACACAGTGAAGTTATAGCATCCCTTTAAAATGGAAACTTAGCAACAAAGAATCAATTTTCATTTATTAAATCAGCTACGATTTTTATAAAGGGCAGAGTGAAGTAGGAAGTCTAATGCTATGCTGATTGAATTATAATTTGAACAGTCTCATTGAGGGAAGCTTTTGGCAATATGTACAAATTGTCTTAAAAATATTTCTACCTTTAACACTATAATCAAATTTTAAGACTCTTTTTTGGAGATATAATCATAAAAACTATAAACAGAGTTTTATATGCCAAGATACTGCTCCCAACATTATTGATATTAGTAAAACCAACAAAAAAAGAGCACTTGATGTGCCTAACCACAAGCCTAGCTAAGCAGAATATGATATTCATGGTAAGGGTTTGGGCTATAGTGGAAAAAATACCCTTGGAAGCAGAGAGAGCAGGGTTCAAATCCCCTAAAATTCTCATTTTACCACCTGAGAGCTGTACAATTAATTTCAGACTTTTGTTTTATACAGTGATTATAATGGTAACTTAATATTGTGGTTAATGTGAAGATTTTATCAATAGAAAACGATTTCTGTTAGGTATAGCTATTATTGACACATCTATTAAAATGATGTTTTTGGGGGCGCCTGGGTGGCTTAGTCGGTTAAGCGTCCGACTTTCGCTTAGGTCATGATCTCGCGGTTCACGGGTTCGAGCCCCGCTTCGGGCTCTGTGCTGACTGCCAGCTCAGAGCCTGGAGCCTGTTTCAGTCTGTGACTCCCTCTCTGACCCTCCCCTGCTCATGCTGTCTCTCTCTCTCTCTCTCCTAGAAATAAATAAATAAATAAAATTTTTAAAAAAATGATGTTTGTGAAGAGGAAACCCCTGTGGTGGAGTGAAATCATGCCAGCATTTAATTTTCTGAATTCAATTGTACCTGTGAAGCAATATTTCCATTGCTTTCCTAGTAAAGACAGTGGACACAATTAATGATAAAACAGTACAAGCATGTTAACCAAATTTATCAAAAGCCTGAGTGAATTCCTTTAAAAAATTTTTGGCATTGAAAAAAAAGATATGGAACACCTTGTTCCAACTGCAATTATTTCATCAAAATCCTGGAGGAAAAAAAACTAATAGAATTATGGGAATTTTTCCTTTAAATTTTATTTGGTATTTAAATTTCCCATAATCATGCATTTCATATTTTGTAATAGATCTTATTAAAATAAATTGAAAGGAAGAGGCAATGATGGCACAAAAATATATAGAGAAGAGTTTTAAGAGGAAAAATTATGATTTAAAAAGAATCCTGTCATAATTGATGTCACAAATGGTCCAAAGAGCTGGCAAAAACCTTCCAAATATTATTTTGTTACTTGATGTTCATAGTATTTATATGCAATCACATTAGTGAAATACTGAAGAACAAAGAAGGGAATCCACTTTCATAGAATCAAGAGACTAATATGAGTTTCCCATATTATTATTACTCAGAGTCAAGAAAGAATTATGGGGTCGTTTTTCTTAAAATCATGGGAATCATTCTCAGCAAGATTAATAAATAACCCTATAAGCTGTTTACTGTTTATACCAATGTTGATGGTCAGAGTAATAGCTGCTTCTCCAATAATTGTTTAATGTTTTTCTTTGGGGTTTATTTACATGTTTGGCTTACTTTCCTAAATATTTTCATAAAAATTTCAAGCCTTGTGAAATAGTTTCTTTCCCTTTAATAAGAGGCAAAGTTGTTGGGTAACAATGTATTATCCTGTGTGACAAGGAACTTGATTTGGGAAGTTATTTAAATCACTCCTTGGCATAATAAAGATATAAACTCTTACCATTTGATGCTAATAAAGACTTAAGAAATAGTATTTTATAGTGAATATGTTATTCAATTTATTGCTTTGAAATGAACTGTGAGACATTTCTAAGAATTTATACAAATCTAAAAGAGAAATTATATATTTAGGTAGAACATCTTCAGATATGACTCCACATCAGCATCCACATTTTTAAAATCTTACTGTAAGTTACCTGAAATGTAATCTTATAATCTTGACATTGTTAATGGATGGGACAAAGCTTTTTGAATCCCACATACAATATATTCCAATCGCAACATTTTTCAAAAGTTTATAAGAAAGAATCAAGCTATGAATTACATAGAAATTCAAACCTCATGAAAGGAAATTTTCTTACCATATTAAGTGATATTTGAAGGCTGACATTAATATTTTGTCTTTGAAGACAACCCCATTGAACATTTTTATTAGAAAATTCTTGCTCTTTTAAAATGCTGTTTGTATTACAGTTTTTTGATTCTGTGGCATTTCTTTGTGTTCAACAAGCACACTGCTCCTCTGTCACGGCAAACAGCTGTTTCATACATCAAACTACGTGGGAGAGGGGGAATAGCAAACCTGGGAAGATCAGCAAAGCAAAACCTGCTTGGGGAAACCTCGGATCTGTCAAGTGCATTGAGGTACTGATTAGAAGCAAGTGGCCATTTTATTGAATAAGTAATAAGTTCTATTTTCAGTAATGATAGTATCACTGTACTAATGATATTTTTATATTATACTGTGTAAAATGTATGTTATATTCCTCCTTCTAGAAGAAAATTAATCTTTACCTTTTATTGGCTATAATATTGCCCCGTGCACTAAATATTGATATATCATACATTCTTGTTACGAATTGCGATTCTGTGCTTCTAACATAGCATGCTTTGTCTGCAAGAGCGTGCTACACATTGCTTAGTCATGTTTGGTTTTGACTCCCAGTCACATCAAGGTTGTAAGAGTAGAAGTCCTGTAAATGGACAATTAAGATTAAAACAAAAAGTGTACACATAGGTAAAGAGTTCAAATACATTTGAATTATTTATTGTATTTATGTAGATGAATAACACAACTCTTCAAATTTTCCTGAAGGTAAATTTGATTTGCAAAATAGAAAATCATTGCAATTATTCCTGTATCCAATTCCCTTTCCTATTGTATTTTTAGTTAATACAGAATTGTTTTTTTTTCTTTTTTTCCCCAATATATGCTGTGAAGATTAACAGAAGTTCCAGGTGGTTAGAGACAAGTATAATATGATGTCGACAGAGATGTTCCCTGGGCCCTGGCTAAATTCCAAAATTGTGCACAGAAGGTGGTAAGTTCACATATTCTAAATTCAGGAGCCACCCATGGTTAGGCCAGCCTACTAAGAAATGTTAGTACAGTGAAGCAGCCCTACCATCAAACATTCCCCAAATCACCTTGTCCCTAATTCCTGACGTATAAGAGCAAGTTGGGGCTTCTGGGTGGCTTGGTTGGTTAAGTGGCCAACTCTTGATTTTCCTTAGGTCATGATCTCAAGGTTCGTGGGATCAAGCCCCATGTTGAGCCTCATGTCTGCCCCATTTTGGGCCCTGTGCTGACAGCATGGACCCTGGTTGGGATTCTCTCTCTGCTTCTCTCTCTCTCTCAAAGTAAATACATAAACATTTTTAAAAAGTGAGTGGAGAAGCCTTTTGTAAAGTAGAATATTTGTAAGGATACCCTATTTCCTCCCTTCACCCCATCCTCACTGTAAGGGAAGAGATGGAGGTACTTCCTCTCAAAGCCTAGAGAAGAGACCCTAATATAATTGCTTATAAAGTGTAGAGATGCTCAACCTTCCTACACCATTGGAGACGGGTGACGTCTAACTTCTTACCTCTCCTGGTCCACACAACTTAATGTTCTGGGACAAGGGGAGGGAGCAGCAGAGAGATGGCCTAGAGGAGAGAAGGGACACGATATTACCCTCAATCCCTCTCTAAGATAGGTTGCCAGCTGGACTTCTTGTGAAAGAGGTCAAGTAGGTGGGCCACAAGGAACTTGGCAGCAGGGAGACACCCTGGGGATCCTTGGCAGCGAGGGGGCCAGAACTTGGATACTCTCCAATATAGAGAGTGTCCGAAGTCTGACCTGGTTAACTAGGGCAGCAGCAGCATCATATAGAGGGGGAATTGCAATCTTCCTATATGGGAGCCCTATAAGGGATCTACGTCCCTGTTCTGACTCTTGCCCTCATATCAGAATTACCAGAAAGAAGGAGAGGGGAAAGTATAAAGATGTGAGCACTCCTGCTCTCAAAGTCACTACCCCTCCCCACATATACTCCAAGTCACTAGTAACAAACTTGTCTGCCTTTCTCTGGAGGGAAAAGAGGAAGAATAATTTTTAATCCAGTTTGAAGCTTAATTGAAAATGAATAGGACTGAATCTTACTTGCCAGAATGAGATGATCCGAATAACTTGAAGAGACTGATAAATGGAATCAAGCCAAAGTGTGATATTAAGAAAGTTTACACCCAGCAAGAAAATGGCTGAGCCATAGCACAATTAGTAGGGGGGAATTACCGGAAAAACAAAGCCATTTCATATTTATACCCCAATGCATTGAGAGTCCTTAACGAAGTACTTACAAAAGGGGCACTTGGGTGGCTCAGTCAGTTAAGCATCTGACTTCAGCTCAGGTCATGATCTTGCAGTTTGTAGGTTCGAGCCCTGCATTGGGCTTTGTGCTGACAGCTCAGAGCATGGATCCTGCTTCAGATTCTGTGTCTCCCTCTCTGTCCCTCCCCCCATTTGTGCTCTGTCTTGCTCTCAAAAATAAGTAAATATTTTTTAAAAATTAAAAAAAGAAGTAGTTACAAGAGAAAATAGAGCTCTGATTTTTATGAGTGGGTTGGTTGATTCTGAATAATACAGACTGGTGAGACTGATATCCATTCAAGTAAGGGACTAGGATGGTTTCGGTTTTTTCTTGTAGTTGAATTGTAACATGCATACAAAAAAGCATACAATGATTTGCCATGATTTTGACAAAGTGAATCTACCTGTGAGGCCAACACCCAGATCAGGAATTAGAGTACTACAAACACCCCAGAAATACCCACGTAAGTCACCTGTCACTCCCTCTTCCTCCTAAAGTTTCTATTATCTCTATATCTATCAGATTTCTATATCTGTAGGTCAGTTTTGCCTGATCTTATTTTTATGTAAATGAAGTTCTACATCATATATCTTTTGTGTTTGCTTCTATCACTTAACATTACATTTGTGAGATGCATCCATGTTGTTGGGTATAGAAGTATATAAAAACCATTCCTTTTCATTGAAGCATAATATTTTACTGTTTTAATATACCATGAATCTTATTTATACAAATGGTGATGAACATTTGGCTTTTTTTTCAGTTCAGGGCTATTACAAAGAGTGCCACTGGACTTAATTGCTAATATTCTATCTAGGATTTTCACATCTATGTTTATGAGAAAGTAATTTTCCTGTCTTAGGATGTTCTCACCAACCTTTGAAGTCACAGTTATACTGACCTCCTAAAATAGAAATATTCCTTTTCTGTTCTGGAAGATTTTGTGTAATATCTGTGTTTTTTCTGTTGTGTTTGGAAAAATTCACCAGAGAAGCCTTCTGTACCTGGCATTTTATTTGTGGGAAGGTTTAAAATTATGAATTTAATTTTTGTTTATAGACAAAGAACTACTCAGATCTTTTCCCCTCATTTTCTGCTCTGGTAAATTGTGTATTTCTAGGAATTTGTTCATTTCATTGACATGTTGTTGTTTATAATGTCATATTATATTGTTATTTTTTAAATTGAGGTATAATTGTTATAATATTAGTTTCAGCTGTGCAATGTAATGATTCAGTATTGTATATATTGCAAATTGATCACCACAATAACTGCAGTTAACAAATTAACATTCATCACCATGCATAGTTAAAATTTTTTTCCTTGTGGTGAGAGCTTTCAAGATCTACTCTCCTACCTACTTCCAAATATGCAATACAGTATTATTAAACATAGTCACCATGCTGTACATATATCCATGTGATTTATTCATTTTATAACTGGATATTTGTACCTTTTGACCTCCCCCCCGCCCCCGACTCTTGCATCAGGCCCACCGATCTGTTCTCTGTATCCATGAGCTTGGGTTTGTTGGTTTGTTTAGATTCCATATACAAGTGAGATCATAAGGTATTTTTCTTTTTCTGTCTGACTTATTTTACTTAACATAGTACCCTCAAAGTTGATCCTTATTGTTGCAAATGGTAAGATTTCATTCTTTCTTATGGCTGAATAATATTCTATTGTATATATATACCACATTGTCTATCCATTCATCTATCAGTAGAGATTTAGGTTGCTTTCATGTCTTGGCTATTGTAAATAATGCTGCAATGAACATGAGGGTGCATATATCTTTTCAACCTAGTGTTTTTGAATTTTTCAAATAAATACCTAGATGTGGAATTGCTAGATCATATAATAGTTCTAATTTTAGTGTTTTGAGAATCCTCTATATTGTTTTTCATAGTAGCTGCACCAATTTACATTTCCACCAGCAGCACACCAGGGTTCCCTTTTCTTTACATCCTTGCCAACACTTGTGATTTCTTATCTTTTTGAGAATTGCTATTCTGATAGGTATGAGATGTTTATTCTGTATTGATTCCCCCCCCTGCTCTTCTTGATACTGGTTTTTGTTCTTTCTTTTCTTCATCAGTTTTGACAGAGGTTTGCAACTGTATTTGTCTTTTGAAAGAACCAACATTTGGCATGTTGGTTTTCTCTACTGTGTATGTAGAGATATTTTTCTAATTTCCATTGAGATCTCTTCTTTGCCCCATGGGTTATTTAGGAGTATATTGTTTTTATCTCCAAACATTAGGAAACTTATAGTTATCTTTCGGTAAGATAGATTAATTTCATTATGGTCAGAAAGCATACTCAATTTCCTTATTCCAGTCCTTTGATGTTGTTGAGACTTGCTTTGTGGCCCAGCATATGGTCCATTTTAAGAGATGTCCAGGTATCTTGAAAAGAGTGTGTTTACTTCAGTGACTGGACGCAGTGTTGTGATGGTTAATTTTATGTGTCAATTTCACTATACTAAGGCATGCCCACATGGCTGGTAAAACATTATTGTTAGGTGTGTTTGTGAGAGTGTTTCTGGAGGAGATTAGTACTGGATTCCGTAGACTGAGGTAAGAGATCCACCTTCAGCAGCCTTAGGGCCTGAATAAAACAAAAAGGGGGACAGAAAGGTGACTTTTCTCTCTCTCTTCTTGAGCTGGGACATCCATCTTCTCTTGTCCTTGAACATCAGAGCTCCTGGTTCTCAGGCTTTGCGACTCTGGGGTTCGTATCAGTGGCCCTTTTCTTAAGCCTTTGACCTCGGACTCAAGTTTATATTGGCTTCCCTGAATTACTTCAGATGACTGCATTATACCACTGGCTTTCCTAGTTCTCCATTTTACAAATGGCAGATTGTGGGACTTCTCTGCCTCTATAATTCTGAGGGAGCCAATTCCTATAATAAGTCTCCATATATATCTCTATCTCTGTGTCCTATCGATTCTTTTTCTCTGGAGAGCCCTGGTTAATCACTTTGATTAAGTCATGTTTATTAAACATGTTAGTCAAATTTTCCAAAAGCTGATATTCTGTCTGTGTGTTCTATCAGTCACTGGGAAAAGGGTGTTAAGAATCTTCCCTTCTGACTGTGAATTTGTCCATTTATCCTTTTTAGTTCTGTCAATATTCTTTATGATATTTTAAAAACAAGTTTTCAGTCTCCAATTTCAAAGTTTTAGGGACTTAGAAATTTAGAATTGTTATGCCTTCCTAGTGAATTGACCTTTCATCAGTAAGAAACGCCCTCTTTAACTGTAGAAATGCTTTTGCTTTACTGTGTGTTCTTTTAGGTTGCTTGGTAAATGTTTGATAGTATATTATTTTTCCATCTTTTTTCTTTTAACCACTTTGTGTTCTTAAGATATATCTCCTGCAAGTAGTATATACGGTTTTTTTTTTCAATCCAATCTGATAATCTTTGTCTTTTAATTGAATATTTAGTCCATTGACATTTTAAAAAGTGTTTGTTTATTTTTGAGAAGAGAAAGAGCACGAGCAGGGGAGGGGCAGAGAGAGACACACACAGAATCTGAAGCAAGCTCCAGGCTCCCAGCTGTCAGCACAGAGCCTGATGCCAGCTCAAACCCACCAACCGCGAGATCATAATGTGAGCCAAAGTTGGAAGCTTGCCTGACTGAGCCACCCAGGTGCCCCTAGTCCATTTACATTTTAAATAATTACTAAAATATCTGTGTTTAAATCTATCATCTTATTTCTTTTCAAGTTTTCCCACTCTTCTTTGTTCCCTTTCCTCTCCTTCTTTGGATTTATTTTAAATTACTTTATACCTTCTCCTATTAGCTTGTTAGGTATGCATTTTTATTATTCCTTTTGTAGTTACCCTGGAGATAAAAAGTATCCTTGAATGTAATGCACATGAATACTGTATCTCTCTCCGGACAATGTAAGTACTTAGATCACTATTCTTGCTCCTTTCCTGCCTTTTGTGTTAATATTGTCACATATTTTAATTATCTATACAATTGAAACCCCACATTATGTTGTTATTATTATTACTGTTTTATGTAGTTAATGGTTATTTAGGTTTACCTAGGTTTTTATTCCATTGCTCTTTATTTAACTTTTTCTCACTTCTATGCTTCTTTCTGGGACTATATTCCCTTTTCCTTTCAGTATCTGTTTACTTGTAATAAATCCTTTCAGATTTTGTTGGTCTGGAATGTACTTTAATTTTTAAAAAAAGTTTATTTGCAGGGGGCGCGTGGGTGGCTCAGTTGGTTAAGCGGTCAACTCAGCTCAGGTCATGATCTCACTATTCATGAGTTCAAGCCCCACATCAGGCTTCTGTGCTGACAGCTCAGAGCCTGCAGCCTGCTTCAGACTCTGTGTCTCCCTCTCTCTCTCTGCCCCTCCCCTACTTGTGCTGTGTCTCTGTCTCTCAAAACCGAATAAAAGTTAAAAAAATTTTTTTTAATGTTTATTTTGGAGAAAGGGGAATAGAGAGAGGAAAGGAGGGAGGGAGAGAGAACACATGTATGAGTGCGGGAGGAGCAGAGAGAGGCAGAGAGAGAGATTCCCAAGCAGGCACCATGCTCAGCAAGGAGCCCAAAGTGGGGCTCAGTCTCATGACCATGAGATCATGACTTGAGCCAAAATCAAGAGTCAGACACTTAACCAACTGAACCACTCAGGAACCCTTGCTTTCATTTTTGAAGGATATTTCATTGGCTATAGGATTCTCAGTTGGTAGAATCTTTAAAGATGATGTACCATTGCCTCCCCTACCATTCCATTATTTCTGATAAGAAGTCAGCTCTCATTCTCATTCTTATTCCTTTGAAGATACTGTATCTTTCTCTCTGACTGCTTTTAAGATTTTACTTTGTCTTTGATTTCCAGTGTTTGTGACGTCTGTAGATGTTAATTTTTAATATTTTAAAGTTCATATCTCTTTAAGTTTATAGCACTTCTTGTGGCTAATATATATTTGATTTTTACAAAATCCTTGGCCATTATTTATTCATATACTACTTCTTCCCATTTTTTCTTCCTCCCTTTCATATTTGGAATTCCAATTACAGCTAAAATTAAACTTTTCACTTTTCACTGCATTCTATATATACCTTATGCTTTTAAAATGCTTTTTTCTGGGTGCCTGGGTGGCTCATTCAGATGGGCCTTCAACTCTTGATTTCATCTCAGGTCATGATCCCAAGGTCATGGGATCAAGCCCCACGTGGGCCCTGTACAGAGCATAGAACCTGCTTGAGATTCTCTCTCTCTCTCTCTCTCTCAAATAAATAAATAAATAATAAATAAATAAATAAATAAGAATGTATTTTCTGTCTTTTTTTCTCTGTGTTTTAGTCTATGTGCATATTTAAAAGCAAAAATAGTGATTATTAGAGTGTGTTTAATATGGACAAATCATGTCATTCTAACCTTACTTTCTTCTTTGCTGGGACTAACAAATCTGTATTATCAGACACATTAGTTACAGTGCCTACCAGGCCCAGTGTTTCCTTCTAGATGAAAATAATTCACCCACAGCCTCCTGTTCAGGGAAACAGAGTTGGGCTCTTACTTGCACAGAGGTGGCTAATCAGATTATCTCTGTGATTTGGAGTAGGACAAAGTAGCAGGGACTGGTTAATCAGTTTCAAAAGGACAGCAAAGCAAATCCTGTTCAGAAGTAAATTCTTGAGGGGAACACCATGTATGTCATAAAACATAGATGAAAAGGGCATATTTTCATCAGAACTGCCTTGGTTTCTGGGATCTACTTAGCACTTTGTACTGGACATGTAGTCTTAATTTTTTTTAATGTTTGTTTATTTTTGAGAGAGAGACAGAGAGTGAGTGGGGGAGGGACAGAGAGAGAGGGAGACACACAGAATCCAAAGCAGGCTCCAGGCTCCAAGCTGTCAACCCAGAGCCTGACACTGTCCCAGACTCATGAACCGTGAGATCATGACCTGAGCCAAAGTCGGCTACTTAACTGACTGAGCCACCCAGGTGCCTCTGGACATGTCATCTTATATGAAACTTCATTTCTTAAGGTGACCTAAATGAGTCTGTATTTTATTTATTTATTTTTTAATGTTTATTTATTTATTTTGAGAGAGAACAGGGGAGGGGCAGAGAGAGAAGAGGAAGAGACCTGTGAGCAGGCTACATGCTGGGAGCGCAGAGCCCGATGCCAGACTCTAACTCAAGAAATGTAAGCGTGACCGGATCAAAAATCAAGAGTTGGACACTCAACCACCTGAGCCACCTAAATGCCCTGAGTCTGTTTTTCTTTTAATCAAGAGACTTGGGACATCTGGGTGTTTAGGTTGGTTGAGCATCTGACTCTTGATTTCAGCTCAGGTCATCCCAGGGTGGTGGGATTGAGCCCTGCTTCTAGCTCCACACTGAGTATGGAGCCTGCTTAAGATTCTCTCTCTCTCTCTCTCTCTCTTCCTCTCCCCGCCTCCTTCTCCTTCTCTCTCTTTGTCTGTCCCCCTTCCCAGCTTGCCCTCTCTATCTCTCAAATTAAAAAAAGAGGGGGAGAGACAGAGAGAGAGAGACTGATTATCGGGAATGTGGCTGAATATGTATCTGAGCCCAGCAAAGTATTTCATTAAGACATGTAATAACTTTGGACAAGACTGAGATATTTTCACTAAATGTGAGCGTAAATTGGTGAATTAGAAATTTATTAAGTGAGTAAATAAATAAATAAATAAATAAAGGTATTAAGTGAATATACCCAAAGGATACTAATTAATGAATTGCTCCAGCCTTGAGGGAGATTGATTTTGTTTTTATTTTTACTTTTTCTTTTGTTTTTAATTCAAAGCTCTCTCCTTGACCTTGTTCTATTTAACATTTTTATCACCATCTTTGTTGAAAGCATGCTTATCACATTCACTGAAGAAAAACACATTGTTTAGCAGGATCATACAAATTGGAACAATGGCTAAGCCTTACAAGATAACATTAAAAAACATTTTTATTACAAAAATAATACATGCTCATTGCCAAATATTGAGAAAATTATTCTCTTTTTTACAGACTATTTTTTGTGTGTGAAAACTATAATTAGGATAATAAATTAATACACTTTTATAACAGTATCACTTAGAAATCATAAACATTTCCAAATCATTAAATATTATTTTACAATATTGTTTAATATACCATCATTTATTTACCCAATCTCTTCTCAGGATAATGCTTTAATACTGTTTTCTAAACTTTTTTTGTTTTGCTTAAAAATTGTCATCTTTCTAAATCATTAAATATTATTCTCTCAATTGAATAAGTGTACCATTATTATTTAATCAATATGCTATTAGGCAATTAGAATCCTTCCCCCACCATCGTACTTTTTGTCATTAAGGTTACATAAGTATTCTTATGGCATTATTTTTGGAAAAATGTCATAGTTATTTCTTTTTGATAGCCCCCTAGTAGTGTGTAAGAATCTTGGCCCATTTCCCTTTTGTTTCACCATCAGATGTTAGGATTTTCAAAGTTCCTGCCAATTTTATAGGCACAAATTAGAGTCTTGCTTTATTACTATTTTCTTTGAATACTAATAAAGCTGAACATTTTCTCATATCTATATTGACCATTTGTATTTATCATTTTGGGGCACTTATATTTATGTCTTTTGTTAATTTTTCAACTAGAGTATATATCAATGTTTCTTATGAGCTTTTTTTTAAGTTTATTTACTTATTTTGAGAGACAGAGAGAGAATCTCAAGCAGGCTTTGCACTGTCAACACAGAGCCAGATGAGGAGCTCGATCTCCCAAATCATCAGATCATGACCTGAGCCTGAGATCATGAGTCAGACGCTTAGCCAATGGAACTACCTAACACACCCCTTAAGAGTTTTTATATATTAACATGTTGCAAATATTTCTTCCAAGTTTGTCATCTGTATTTTATGAACTTTATTTTTCTGACATGAAGATTTTAATTTTTAAGTTAAACCTATCAATTATTTTATTGTTTTTGCCTTTCATGTCCTACTTACAAAGATGTCCTCCAATTATATAACTATTTACTTATATCTTCCACCATATAATATTTAATATGAATAGATTACAGACAGCTCTTGGGTTCTGAATAACAGTTACATAATTTCTGGATGAAGGACCTTAGAGGTTGCTAGCATCATGTGCTATGGCTGCCAAAAAAACTACTGGGATCTTAGACTTTGTTACTAAAGCTTAGGGTGCAGAAGCAGGAAAGCTATAGTCCTACAACACTGTCAAAAGGATCAAGTATCAGTATATGTTTGATTTAGATGTGCTTGAGATTGTTTATTTTACTGGCTAATATTTCAACAATTGTTGTGGAATTTGTAATCAGAAATACACCCTCATCCTCGATATAAGACAGACAATTTTCATAGTGAAACAAGGTATAAAAATATAACTTTAACAGTTTGGTTTTCTTTGAGGTTATCTGATGGAAACATCACAGGAATTATGTATTTTTCATAAAATCTCTCTGCCTCCTGTATTTCTTTTTTTTTAAATTTTTTTTAATGTTTTTATTTATTTGAGAGAGAGAGAGACAGTGTGAGCAGGGGAGGGTCAGAGAGAGAGGGAGACACAGAATCTGAAACTGGCTCCAGGCTGTGAGCTGGCTGTCAGCACAGAACCCGACACGGGGCTCGAACCCACAAACCATGAGATCATGACCTCAGCCGAAGTGGGACACTTAACCGACTGAGCCACCCAGGTGCCCCTGCCTCCTGTATTTCCACCTCCATTTCCAATAGGCCTGGCATAAGTTTTGCCAACATGTGCTTGACATAGTAGGGCTTGCTGATATGAGCATTCCCTTTAGAATAAAAAAGAACAGGGGAGCCTGGCTGGCTCAGTTGGTAGAACATGTGACTCCTGATCTCAGGGTTGTGACTTGGAGCCCCAGGTTGGGAGTAGAGCTTACTTTAAATCAATCAATCAATCAATCAATCAATCAATCAATCAAAAAGACAAGGATACTTAGTATTGCCTGCAAGCTGCCCTCCCCCACCCCCAGTTTTATTCAGCCCTGAACCAGGCAAGGAAGTAAAAAGAAAGAAAAGCTATAAGGATTCAAAATGAAGAAATAAAACTATCACTATTCAGAATTTCGTATGCTTTTAACTTAGTCCTTATCTGGGCTATTTCATTAGCTGTGTGTATCACCTTCTAAGAACATTGTAAGGACATAGGCCAAAGGAGATTTACATGGTAATAATCAGAGTAGTGTTGAAGGGGGAACTTTTGGGAATATTTCACCTGGGGAAAAGACTCACAGGAGGAAAAAAAGAGCCAAATTATGTTGTCTTGAGTTACTTAAAGGAAAAATTGTTATGCAGAACATAAATTATTATGTTTTTCCTGAAGGGCCCAAGGAAGTGTAATCAGGGTCAATAAGAAGCAAGAGGAAGAGAAATAAAAGCTCTGACAGAACTTTTGAGGGTCTGAGTGATTCAAAATTGGGAGAGTTATGCTTTAGGAGGTGGAAAATTCTTTGTCACTGAAGGTTTTTTTTTTTTTTTCACATCACTGGTTTATTGTGTTGTTGTTGTTTTCTTTTTTCTTTTAATAGTTTATTGTTAAGTTGGTTTTCATATAACACCCAGTGCTCATCCCCACAAGTGCCCTCCTCCATGCCCATCCCCCCTTCCCCTCTCCCCCATCCCCATCAGCCCTCCGTTTGTTCTCAGCATTTAAGAGTCTCTTATGGTTTGCCTCCCTCCCTCCACCCCACTATTTCCCCTCTTCTTCTTCCCNAGGTCATAGGGGAGTTCTATTGTTCATTTTTTGAGGAACCTTCACACTGTTTTCCAGAGGGGCTGCACCAGTTTACAGTCCTACCAACAGTGTAAGGGGGTGCTAATTTCTCCACATCCTTGCAAGCATCTCGAGTCCTCTGATTTGCTCATTTTAGCCACTCTGACCGGCATGAGGTGGTATCTCAGTGTGGTTTTGATTTGTATTTCCCTGATGAAGAGGGATGCTGAGCATCGTTTCATGTGTCTGTTAACCATCTGGATGTCCTCTATGAAGAAGTGTCTGTTCATATCTTCTGCCCATTTCTTCACTGGGTTGTTTTTTGGGTGTGGAGTTTGGTGAGTTCCTTATAGATTTTGGATACTAGCTCTTTATCTGATACGTCATTTGCAACTATCTTTTCCCATTCCATTGGTTCCTGTCAATAGATGCAGAAAAAGCATTTGACAAAATACAGCATCCCTTCTTAATAAAGACCCTCGAGAAAGTCGGGATAGAAGGAACTTACTTAAACAGCATAAAAGCCATCTACGAGAAGCACTCAGCTAACATCATCCTCAACAGGAAAAAACTGAGAGCTTTCCCCCTGAGATCAGGAACACGACAAGGATGTCCACTCTCATCACTATTGTCACTGAAGGTTTTTAACCAAAGGCTGAGTGATCATGTGGTAAGATAACTTAGGATTCCCTCATATCATAAGAACTAAAAAGCCCACATTTCTTGAACACCCACTGTGTGCATGTACTAAGCCACGTGCTATCTCATTTAATTATGGCAACCCAAGAAGGGACGTTCTATTTTAACCCCATTTATCAAACGAAACAGAAGCTTGGAGAGTCTGAAGTCTTGCCTGGTATCACATAGATGGTAAGCGTAACAGGCCTGGGCAATCTGCTTCCAGAACCCGAACTCTTAACCAATGTACTGAATTGGCTGGAAAGAATGGTTGGCTTCAATAACCTTTAAGATTTTGTCAAATCCTGAGATTGTATAATTGTATGTGGAAAAAAAGTCATGCTTAAAGGGATTTATATTAAAGATCAGTTTTTTTGGCAGTAATGTTAGGTGGCTCCTGTTTTAGTATCTAATCTCTAAGTTATAAATAAAATAAAAGTTACTGAAAATCCACCCATCATTTCTAAATTAGAAAGCTGTTGGATATTCACATATCTACCAAGGTACAAATAAGTTGGTAGACAATGGCTGGGATCCCAGACAGACGCTCTTGGGGCTCTGGCAATAAAATTAAACCTATAAATATCAGATGGAGTATGTCTTACAAAATCAAATATCAGCAGTTTTGAAACATCATGTTTTTTTTCTTCTAAGCAGATCCAGCAGTTGATCTTGGGCTACTTTTATAGCATCTCAAATGAAATAGTTTTATTTGGAATTTTTGAGTGTTACACCACTGAGTTATAGGTTATATCACAACAGTCACAGAATGCTATATAAAATTTGCACCTAGGTACATACATACATACATACATATATGTATGTATGAGTGTGTGTATGTGTATATATGTGTGTGAGTATATATATATATATATATATCTTCTTCAAACATAGAAACTAGATCAAATATACATAGAAGTAATGTGTGTGCAAGAGATAAGTACAGAGATTGGCCGTTTGCCATTGTTATTAGGAAGAAAGGCACGCACACTGAGGGTTTTAGCAAATTACAAATGCCAGGAAGAAAATAATATGGCTGTGTTTGAAAAGATCATGCTATTTACTTGACAGACTCTGCCAGGGCAAAGATACAGCTGTGGCCCTGCTCTGCAGATCATTTAAACAGGCTTTTCTTTATGTCATTGACACTTTGGATGCATCCACAGAGCTTTGCCATCAGTAAATAATAATTATTATGTGTGAGAAGATAGCCTACAAGCAGCTCCAGTGTTAACACCACCACAAATAAATCAATAGAAACACAGATTAATTAAAATGGTTTTTGTTTATTTTTTTCAATGTATTAACACCATCAGAGCTGTTAGAAGAAAACTAGATTATAATTTAAAAAATTAAAAATAGTGATGTGTGTGTATGTAAAAATCAGGATGGTCTTTTCAACGTGTTTTTTCTTATCCTCTCAATTTTTGATCTTTCTATATTCCTTATAGTTGACCATTTCATGTATTATCATTCCTTATGTCTTATTATTTTTATATTCATCTACCTAAGGAGACATGGGGTGGTGGAAACCATCAGATGGTCTGGTTTTGAGGTTCTGATTTCCTGGATGTGACTGTTGAATTCTCTGAGATTCAATTTCTTCATCTACAATAATACCTCTCCAACAGTTGTTACTGTGTAGATGAAAGGAAATCAAGAACACAAAGGTGCTCTGTAAACTAGGAAGCATCATACCAAAGTCAGGTCCAAGAGTCTATTTCTTATAATTTAGTCTTTGATGGGAACTCAAAAAATATATAAACTGCCTTCCAAGTAACTAATGATGGAAATAAGCATAGAAATGAATCATGGTAAGACTCAAGGGAAGCATAGTTCATGTTTTTCTGTTTTTTCTTAAGCTTCCGTGGAGACTTTTAAAGGCTACTGATCATGTTTATTCTAATGAAAATTCCTGTGGTTGTTATTGTAGCTGTTTTAGTGATGTAAGAATCATGAGAAGCAAATCAGAGGCAGCTTAAGAGAAGGGGACAATATATGTAGGTGTAGTTGGGACTTAATAAACATTACTGAATTAATGTATATGAATGGATCCAACGTCCCCATGTTATGTTAATTTTTGGAAATTTAAAGAAGTGGCATGGCACTTGCTTTGAGGCCTCATTTCTCAAAGCCAGTTTGGCACTTCAGCTCTACAGGAGTAGGTGGGACAGCAAAACCCAGATTGAATTTCTGATGCATTTTACTGCCTGAAGCCTTCCCAAAAGTCACACACGGCATTAATAGGGGGTTCCTGTGGAAAAATGATCTCTTGACTCTTTTCAGGATGTGACTAGAATTTCAAATTGCTTTGTTTATAGCAAGTTAGTTTGGGTTTTCTTTCCTTCTTTTGTACTTATATAAAAGGAACACTGATCCTTTAAAAGCTTTTGGGAGGGGCAAACTTTTTTATTTAACAGTCTGTCACTGAGGTGGAAGACTGGTTCAGATTTGAATGGTACAGTGCTCTTTGTGCTTTCATGGGTGTCTGTCAGAATTTTTCAAGACCCAAAACTCCAAGGCGAGAGATGTCATTCCTGAGCTGCAGACAGTGAGCTCTGCAAAAGGCCAGGGAGACAGACAGTGGTTGATTCATAGGGATGGAGGGAGGAAAGGGAGGAGGTTGGAGGAGGAGGGCCCCTTTCCTAGTCATAGGTACACTGTTCACTTGGGTTACTCTTCTGTGGTGACCAAAACGCTTCTTTTACACAACTAGAAGCAGCCTGTGATTTTTATGGAAAAGAAATGCTTCAAATTCTAACTACACAGACCTGTATGAGCCATGAGTTAGTGCTATTTGGTTTGTGTGTTTTTGTATATATTACACAGGTTTGGATTATAATAATTCTTCCCATTTGTACAAGGTTTTGCAGTCTTCAAAGCACTTTATGCTCTTAATCCTCACCATCAACACAGATGAAGGGTACAGATGGCTCCTGACTCAAAATTGCTTCACTTTTGACCTTTGCTTCTATGACCTTTATTATTATAAATATTACTCTACCAGTATTGGCCAAATCTTGCCATGCAATTGCCTGTGACTCTCACCACAGGTAACAAGAAAACTGAAGCTGCTTTTATGTCAATTGGTGCTAGACGTACAAAAACTCTTCATTTCTCCCAAGTGTAGACGAAGCAAATCCATGCACATCTGAATTAGCCAGTGCTCTTGCAAAGGCATTGTTCATTTATATTGAAAAAGATCTACATCGAGACCTTCCTCAAAGGAAGAAGTTTCTATTGCAAGTAAAAGTGGTTTGGATCACTTTCAGAGGATAGTTGGCAAAACATTAACTGTTCAGAGAAGAAGCCACAAGAAACAGTAGAGTTGCATCAAATAATTTGCTCACAAAGTCTGTCAAAGACGAAGGCTGCTGTGTGCTATGGGCATTTATTGATGATAAGATCAGGAGCAGAGATGTGAAGAGAATGAGGAGGTGCAGGAAGAAGAAAAAAAGGAAGAGAACACCGCAATAGAGGCAATGTTAACGTTCAAAGAAATTTCTACCCACTGAATCTGCAGTGATAGTTTTTAGACATATGGTTCTAATTGTGATCACAGTTTGAAGGTCTTCAGAGCACTGAAGCATTTACTTGCTTCAGGGAGATTTATCAGAAAAATAAAATACCTTTAGTTAAAATTTTTTGGATTTGTATTTTAAGAAGCCTCAGCCAGTTGATAAAGAAGAATCCTATAAGAGGATCATTTAAAACTTTGACTTTTCTTTTTAATTTGTGAAGTTTTTTTAGATTAAATTATCTATTTAAATTCAAGTTACTTAACATATAATGTAGTATTCATTTCAGGAGTAGAACCCAGTGATTTATCACTTACAGACTTTTTCTTCACAAACTTAAAAAATCATCGTCGTTATAGTTGTCTTTTCATCATTGATTTTAGTATTTTATAGTATAAACTTTAGGAACCCTATCTTCATTTATAACTTTATAGGCAATAAAGTTTTAACTTAAGGAAGCTCAACTTGTAACCAATATCCAGGAATAATTCATATCATAAATACTTATTATACTAGTCTCAGTTTATGAGGAACTGACCACAAAGCAGTAAATGACTTGACTTCCCCTAAAAAAAAAGCAGATGAAGTCCTATGATGCCAAATTGCTAGACTGAAATTTAATGATGCTCCCCTTTTTCTCCCTCGCCTGAGAAACATGGGTTTTTCACAGACGTCAAGCAAATACCTATGTAACATCTGAGGGACTCCAGTCTTTATTTCATAGCAGCATCCAGTAAATTAGGTGATGGGCATATATATGCATATATGTTTGTTATCAAGTATTATCAAAGGTTAAATTAAATTAAGGTTCATTAGATAAAGATAATGTATTGCTAAAGGAGTGTGTAGCCACGCTTTAGAATTCTCTGTATCATCTCTGAAATAGGCAAGTAACCATGATACCATTTCAATGGAAGGCAAGTCCTTCCTTCAGACAGAATCTAATCTATCTCCCTGGAATTCATCCTAGACCTTTTTCAGAAACTCATTATCTTCATTGTTCCTCATTCTCCCTTACCTTCAATCTCTTTCTCTGTGTAGCTGCTGCTGCTGCTGCTTTTTTTTTTTTTCCCCTGCCTAGCTTCTTATGAGCTTAAACAGCTGGACAGGCTCAAGTTTCTCCCATCTTAACACACATACACCCCTACCTCATTCAACCAGCTATCTCTTCAACTTTCTCCTCCCTCTTAAAACCAAACTTCCTGAAAGAGTTCCCCATATTCACTCTCTTCATATTCTCAGTCCCCACAAACACGTGCTAGGTTACAGCATGTTGTAACCTAGCTTAAACCTCATCAAGCCTTAGAGTTGCTTACTCACCAAGTTATAAATGACCTTTATTTGATACATCTGATGGCTACTTCTCTATACTTTTTTTCTTCTTACTTCTCAATAGCATTTAACATAAGTGACCATGCCCTTTCTCTTGAATCTTTCTCTTCCCTGGCCTTCCACATCTGTCAACCTTCTTCGTTTCTTTTTCTCTGGCAGTCTCTTTGTCTCTTCTGCCTGAGCATGAAACCTTACTGTTCCTCCAGTTTCCTTCATAGTCCCCTTTCACTGGATGATTTCATCTACTGCTGTGTTTTCAGCCTCTGTTGGGAAGAAAACACACATTTATGCTTCTACCCTGTATCTTTTCTACTGAATGTCTAACTTGGATCTTCACTCTGAAGTCCTGTAGATGCTTATCTAAGGGACTCCCCTTCCCTCAAGTAGAGCCTAAGACAAGGGCTTAGATGAATGAAATTTATTTGGGAAGACAATCCCAGGAAGAAGGAGGGAGCAGGAATAGTAAGAGAAGGAAGAAAAGCTGATAAAAGACATTACTGACTGGTAATCATTGTGAACATAGACTAGTAATCACTGTCCCTGTGACTTGGAATCGTCACTCTGAATGAAGGGTGGATGGGGCATTATCTACCAGCTCCCAGCACCCATTAGTTGAAGATTGCTCCCAGGAAATAGTAACTTGAGGTACTTCTGGGCTCTACCTTTGCCAGCTGAACGGACTTCTCCAGCTCTGGGGGAGGCTGTGAGGCAGAAGAGAAGAGGTAGGATTCTGTCACACCCCACAACTGCATGGAAATCAGAGGTGAGACAAGGAGATAGAGGAAAAGCATTGCTCCACAAGATACTAAAACTGAACCAACTACCCGAGGCTCGCCCTCTTTTTGTATTCCTTTCTCAAGAACTGGCTCTGCCATCCCCTCAGTAGCCCAAACCTGAGCAGCCCAGATCTGAGTACTGTCTCTGACTCTCTGTCTTCTTCATAATGTCCTATATGTTTTCCAAATCCATCTGATTTTTGTTCATGTACACTAGCACTGCTTTGCTTAGCTGTCTGTAAGCTCTTTAAAAAATACATTTTGAGAGAGAGGGACAGAGAGACAGAGCATGCATGTATGTGCAGGGAAGGGGCAAAGAGTGAGGGAGAGAAAGAATCCCATGCAGCCTCTGCACTATCAGTGCAGAGCCCGATGTGGGGCTCGATCTCATGAACTATGAGATCATGGCCTGAGCTTAGATCCAGAGTCAGATGCTTAACCAACTGAGCCAGCCAGTCACCCTTATCTGAGAGTTCTTAATTGGCTTTCTGCAATAACCTCCTAATTCATATTCTTGTCCTATTTACATTATCACCCTTTGCTGCAACCAGAATAATCTTTTAAAACATTCATTGGATTATGTTACTCACATGCTTAAAGCCCTTCAGTAGCTTTCCTTTACTGTTAGAATAAAGACCCAACTTCTGAATATGGCCTTCAGGGCCCTGCATGATTTGACTCCTGCTCATACCTCATCCTCATCTTTTGACATTCCCTACCCCATTGTCTGTATTCCAGCCTTACAGATCTTTTCTTCAGGTCTGTGGGTGTACCATATTTTCTTTTTATCTAGGTTTTTCTACATGCTGTCTTAGTCTGTTTTGGTTACTATAAGAAAATACCATACACTGGGTGGCTTGTAAACAACAGAAATTCATTGCTCACAGTTCTAGAGGCAGGAATCCAAGGTCCGTGTGCTAGCATGATTGGGTGAGGGCCCTCTTCTGGGTTGCAGACTTCTCCCTTTATCCTCACATGGTGGAAGGAGCTTTGTGGGATTTCTTTTATAAAAGAACCAATGCTATTCATGAGGGCTCTACCCTCATGACTGAATCATTTCTGAAAGGCCCTGCCTACTAAAACCATCATCTGTAGGGGTTAGGATTTCAACATATGAATGACGGTGGGGCACAAACATTTAGACCACAGTGCATGTCTTCCCGGTGGAATACTTTCTCTCTCCAGTCCCTTTCCCTCATTAATTCTTACTCATGGCTTGGTTTCAGATAAGCTGTCACCTCTTGATGATCCTCAATATACAGATATTGTTTCCCCTTCTGTCTTTTCCTACATCATATGATGCTTTTCCTTTGAGAGCACTTATGTAATATTATAACTGCTGGTTTACTCATCTGTGTTCCCCTACAGACTGGGAGTCCTGTGAGAGAACAATCTATTTACACCTTATTTACCATGTTATGCTCAATGCTTTTCATAGTGACCTTTACATATATGGCTCTCAATAAATATTCTGAACAGTTGAATCAATATCTGTACTGTTACCAGAGCCTTAATCCTAACTGTGTGATAGAGACCTATAATACTTCTCAGAAAGATTAAGAATTCAGTGGATTCTTGAAGGTTGGAAAGACTTTTCTAGTGATGATGGTGATAAGAAAAGACTTCCAAACTGTCAATATATGTAAAAGAGGTAAACTGAGGCAAGCTCAAATTACTGAAAGTTGAGTTTATTCAGGAATTGCAACTTGGGACACTGAAACTAGCAATCTACAGTGCATTTGAGGCAGGCTATGTTTATGGGAAAGGAGTTCAAAGAAGGGAGAGCTTAGCTAGAGTCCAAGTAACAAGATCATTGGCTTGAGAGTGGGGAGGGGTTCTTGGTGGATGTTCATTGGTCAAGTGATAAGTTTCAGTTTTGTATATATCAGGCATTTTGGGAAATTAGTCTCTCAGTCCTTAAGTTTTGTTTTCCTGAGGACACATGAGTGAGGGTCTCCATATCATATTCTCTGGTTCCATTTTAGATTTAAATCCTTTCACAAGGCAGAGGGAATAGAATGTGTAATGGTCCTGAGACTAGAGCAGCATGGCTTGTTCAGGAAATGTATAGTTTGAATGGCGAACACACATGGTATTTGGTAGGGCAGGGCAACAGTGAGGCTGTTCTCACACATTGTGGCCAGATTGTAAAGGGCCTTGAATGATTTTGGATTTTAATGAGTAGGAAAAGTGGAACCATTGGGGAGGTTTTATCAGGAGAGTAGTGTACTCCTTTGGGTTTTAGAAAGATAACTAATGACAACAGGGTTAATTTTAGGTGGGAGAAAAACAGAAGTAAGGAGTCCACTTAGGTCACAATTACAGTCTGGAAGTAGCAGTTGGGACAAAGAAAAGGACTGGATTTGAGAGATCTGTTACGAGTAGACCAGACAGGAACTCAGTGACCAAGTGGATGTAAAGAGTGAAGGAGGAGCAGTATATACCAACTTTGAAATTGGATGCTAGGGAGGAGGAGGATGTCACTAACAGAGCTGGTAAATATAGTTCAGTTTTAGATAAAATGAGTTTAAAATGCCTGGGAGACAACCAGTAGGAGAAGCAAACTGGTGATTTGAGTCTGGAGATGAGGATTGGGAGTTGTGGGAAGCTAAATAATGGTCCCTGAAGATATCTAGATTTTAAGCTCTGGAGTCTGTGAATGTTACGTTATATGGCAAAAGAGACTTTGCAGATGTCATTAAGTTAGGGATCTGAGCTCCAGGTGGACCTTAAATGTAATTACAAGTATCTATAAGAGTGAGGCAGACAGGATTTGACTACAGAGGCAGAGGGAATGGGAAGCAATGACAGAAACAAGATTTTGGAATACAAGGAAGAGGTCATAATCCAACGAATGCAAGAAGCCTCTGTAAGCTGGAAGAAGCAAGGAACGACCTCTTCCCTACAGCCTCCAGGAGAAATCAGCCTTGCCCACTCCTTGCCTTTATCTCAGTGAAACTGATTTCAGACTTTTGCTCCAGAACTATAAGGAAATAAATGTGTGTTGTTTTAATTTTTTTAAGGTTTATTTTTGAGAGAGAGACAGAGACAGGGACAGAGTATGAGCAGGGGAGGGACAGAGAGAGAGGGAGACACAGAATCTGAAGCAGGCTCCAGGCTCTGAGCTGTCAGTACTGAGGCACCCAGGCGCCCAAACGTGTCTTGTTTTAAACCATCAAATTTGTGGTACAGTGGTCTCAGCAGTTACAGAAAACTAATATAGAGGTAGAGTTCAGGGAATAATTGGCAAGAAGCATCAAAGTAGTAGAAATGAATAAAATTGTCTAGAGAGAGAGCGCATGTAGGATAAGGGAAGAGGAGGACCCAAGAGGGACCCTGGAGATCAACTCTGAGCCTCAGACAGAGGCAGAGAGACTTCTCAATATTCCTGTTCTGCAGTATGGACAGACTCGATATCCTGAGTAATCTTCTTGCTGAAGGCAACTAAAAATAGTTGACAAAGTATTTTTTAATCTTTTGAAATACATTTTATGCTGGCAGTAAAGTGAGGAATACTTAGAGGCCAAGAACTAAATGCAAATGAGGACCCAGGAAATAAGCAAAAACCTGGAGAGGCTCTTGCTTTGAGGGCTTTTGCCAAATGAGTGAATGCAAAGGTTAAGGTGTACACAAAGTGAGAAGTCTGGCTGTAGATCCCTCCACCTCTGCTTAAAGGTATGTCCCCAAAGACTACTCTTTTTGTGTAAGGATGAACTACAAAGAGTCCTCCATCCTCCCCACCCCCAATCCCCAGCAAATTGTAAGGAAAATTACCTGCCTTGAGAGTTGACTCTAAATGAAGGGAGAGAAAAAACTGAGACTTTGTAACATAGCCAGAACTCACACAGTCTTGTAGTCCAAATTCACACTGTACTTGGGAGTCCAAAAAAACTGAAGTCAAGAATGAGATTTAAAGTAAACTTTAATGTGTAATTCCTAGACACCTAGCAGAAACAGATGCAAATCTGTTCTAAAGGTACCCAACTTTAAAAAAGCCTTCAAAAATTTCCCATCAGTAAATTCTAAAGAAATGTGTTCATGGTCAAAATTACAAAATACAAAAGGAAATAATATACCATGAGCAAAGGCCAGCGGAAACAACAGACTACAAAGCATTAGCTATTGGAATTACCAGGCATAGAATAGAAAAAAGTTATATATATTTAAAACATAGGAGAAGGGGTTGAAAATGTACATAAGGCATGATCCAGCAGATTTGAAAAAGACTGAAAAGAACTTCTAGAAGTTTAAAATACAGATATACCTCAGAGATATGGTGGGTTTGGTTCCAGATTAACTCAGTAAGCCAATATTGCAATAAAGCAAGTCAATGAATATTTTGGTTTCCTGGTGCATATAAAACTTATGTTTACACTGTACTATATTATATTCATAGTAGCATTATGTCTAAAGATATTAGTGTATATTCCTTAATATAAAATGCTTTATTACTAAAAAATCTAACCATCATCTAAATTTTCAGTGAGTTGTAATCTTTTTGCTGGTGGAGGGTCTTGCCTTGATGTTGATGGCTGCTCACTGATCAGGGTGGTGATCACTGAAGGTTGGGGTGGCTGTGGCAATTTCTTAAAATAAGACAACAATGAAATTTGCCACATCAACGGACTCTTCCCTTCATAATTTCTGTCCACCAGTGATTCTATTTGATAGCATTTTACCCACAGGAGAACTTCTTTAAAAATTACAATCTTCTTAAATCCTGACACTGCTTTATTGACTAAGTTTATGTAGTGTTCTAAATTCTTCATTTTCATTTCAACATTGTCTACAGCATCTTCACCAGGAGTGGTTTCCATCTCAAGAAGCCTCTTCCTTTGCTGATCCGTAAGAAATAACTCCTCATCCATTCTGATTTTATCATGAGATTGCAACAATTCTGTCCCATCTTCAGGCTCCACTTGTCATTCAGTTCTCTTGATGATTGTACCACATTGGCAGTTACTTCCTCCACTAAAGTCTTGAACCCCTCAAAGTCATCCATGAGGGCTAGAATCAACTTCTTCCAACCTCCTGTTCATGTTGATATTTTGACCATTTCACATGAATCATGAATGTTCTTAATGGCATCTAGAATGGTGAATACTTTCTATAAGGTTTCAATTTGTTTTGCTCAGATCCATCATAGGAATCACTATCTTGGGCAGCTGTAGCCTTTCAAAATGTATTTCTTTGGTAATAAGGCTTGAACGCTGAAGTTACTCCTTGATCTATGGGCTACAGAATGGCTGATGTGTTAGTAGGCATGAAAACAACACATACATTGTTGAGATCATTGTACATCTCAATCAGAGATTTTGTTTTTGTTTTTGTTTTAAGTAAGCTCCATACCTAACATGGGGCTTGAACTCAAAACCCTGAGATTAAGTCACATGTTCTACTCACTAAGCCAGCCAGGCATCCCTCAATTAGAGTTCTTAGGTGACCAGGTATATTGTCAATGAGCAGTAATATTTTGAAAGGAATCTTTTTTTCTGAGCAGTAGGTCTCAACAGTGGACTTACAATATTCAGTAAACCATGTTGTAAACCTACTGTCAATCAGGCTGTGTTGTTCTGTTTATAGAACACAGGTAGGGGAAATTTAGCAAAACCCTTTTTTAAAAAAATTTTTTGGTGTTTATGTATTTTTTGTTTTGTTTTTGTTTTTATTTATTTTTGAGAGAAAGAGGCAGAGCATGAGTGGGGGCAGGGCAGAGAGAGAGAGGGAGGCAGAATTTGAAGCAGATCCAGGCTCTGAGCTATTAGAATAGAGCCCGATGCGGGTCTCACACTCACGAACCTGAGCTGAAATCGGACACTTAACCGACTTAGCCACCCAGGCGCCCCAGATTTAGCAAAAGTCTTAAGGGCCATAGAATTTTGGGGTTGACAAATGAGTATTACTTCAGCTTCAAGTCACCACCTGCATTCACCGCAACAACAGAGTCAGCCTGTCCTTTGAAGCTTGGAAGCCAGACATTGATTTCTCTCTTGCTATGAAAATCCTGATTGGCATCTTCTTCTGGTAGAAGGCTATGTTGTCTCTGTTGATCATATGTTGTTTCACATAGTCACTTTCATTAATGATCTTAGCTAGATCTTCTGGATAACTTGCTGCAGCTTCTGCATCAGTACTTGCTGCAACACCTTGTACTTGTATGTTGTAGAGATGGCTTCTTAAACCTCATGAACCAACCTATGCTGGCTTCAAGCTTTTCTTCTGCAGCTTCCTCACCTCTCTGAGCCGTCATAGAATCCAAGACGTTAGGACCTTGCTCTGTATTAGGTTTGGGCTTAAGAGAATGTTGTGACTAATTTGCTCTAATATCCAGACCCCTGAGACTTTCTCCATATCAGAATAAGGCAGTTTTGATTTCTTATCATTTGTGTGTTCACCAGAGTAGTACTTGAGAGATTTAAATGTAGTCTGGATTAGTTAATGCTATTGTATCAAAATTAATATCTTAGTTTTGATTAATTATGTGTAAAAAACACAATAAATGGATTTAATGCCAGAATAACCATATCTATCATCTTTTTTATAGTTGTATAACATTCCATTATATTCTGTGATATATATATGTATATATATGTGTATATATATATATACACACACATATATATATACATACATTCACACACATATACCATTTACCCAGCTCTCCCTATTATTAATATTTTACATAATCATAATACAATTAATCAAAACAGATATTAATTTTGATACAATAGCATTAACTAATCCAGACTACATTTAAATCTCTCAAGTTTTCTCATTAATTTTCTTTTTCTTTTTTTCTAAGTTTACTTATTTTAAGAGAGAGTGAGTGGGGGGGCAGGATAGAGGAGGGGGGCAGAGAGAATCCCAAGCAGCCTCTGCACCATTAGCACAGAACCCACTGCAGGGCTTGATCCCATGAGCTGTGAGATCATGACCTGAGCTAAGATCATGAGTTGGATGCTCAAATGACTGAGCCACCCAGGCACCTCTCAGGTTCTTTTTCCTATCCAAGATGCAACCAGTCTGCAGTAGTTCCTCAAGACCAGATAGTTTTCCTGGTGAGTTCTAACAAATACTCAGGAGACAAATAATTCCAATCTTTCACAAACTATCCCAAAGACAAAAAAGAGGAAATACTCTCTAGTTTATTTTATGAGGTTAGCATCACTCTGATATCTGAGACCAATCTCACTTACAAACATTGATTCAAAAAATATAGATAAAATATTAGCAAATCAAACACTCAAGTATATGGAAAAATTAATAAATCAAGACCAGAGTAGATTTACTCCAGGAATGCAAAGTTGGAATAACATTAGATAACCAACTAATGAAATAAATTAATATATTAAAGGTAGAAAATCACATGAACATCTCAATAGATGCAAAGTATTATAAAATTCAGCATACGTTCTTGATAACAGTTCTTTTTAAATTGAGGCATAACTGACAGACATCATTATATTAATTTCAGATGTTTATAATAGAATGATCCTATATTTGCATATACTGCAATATGATAACCACAGTTAAGTCTGGTTAACATCTGCCACCATACATAGTTACAGAATTTATTTTTTCTTGTGATGAGGACTTATGCTTAACTCTCTTAGCAACTTTCAAATATGCAATAGAGTGTTATTAGCTGTGGTTAACATGTTTTATATTATATCCCATGACTTATTTATTTTATAACTAGTAGTTTGTGCCTTTTCAATCTCTTCACCCAATTTGCCCACCCCCTACCCCTTGCCTCTAGCAACTGCCAATATTTTTCCTTTTTTCTCATTAAACTTTGTTTTAATGGTTCTCAAAATCCTATGACAGATTTTTGGTCAACTTGTTTCCATTAAAAAGTACTGATTTTAGGGCACCTGGGTGGCTCAGTCAGTTAAGTGTCCGACTTCGGCTCAGGTCATGAATGCGCGGTCGGTCTGTGGGTTCGAGCCCCAGGTCGGGCTCTGTGCTGACAGCTCAGAGCCTGGAACCTGCTTCAGATTCTGTGTCTTCCTTTTTCTCTCTTCCCCTCACCTGCTCATGCTCTGTCTCTCAAAAATGAATACATGTTAAAGAAATTTTTAAAAAGTACTATTTTAAAAAACTAATAACTTAGAACTGCCACACACACATACACAAAACAAATGGTCCACAAAACATTTTCCTTTACTTCTGAGGGTTTTATGATGCATTGTTATCATTAACCAGTCTTTTACTATTAAACTTACATGGCCAATTGACACATAAAGTTCTGAGATGGTTCTTCCACCACTGATTAAGACTGGGGTGGCAGATATTGGGGATAATATTCATTTAGCCTTCTGAGGTCTCTGGGCTACTTGGTGACCTTGTAGCTCCAGCTGCCTTCTTGTCCACTTGCAACCACCCATCTATTCTCTAGATCTGTAAGCTTGGTTTTGGTTTTTATTTTCAGATTGCATATATGCACTTATACATAAGTGAGATCATAAGGTGTTTATCTTTGACTTATTTCACTTAATATAAAGCCTTCAAGGTCCATCCATATTGTAAATGGCAAAATTCTTTTATGGCTGAATAATGTCCCATTATATATATATACATATACCTAAACACACACACAGACATATATACCACATTTTCATTTTCTTTATCTATTCATCCATTGTGGACACTTAGGTTGCTTCCATATATTGGGTATTAACAATTCTTAAACTAAGAATAGAAGGAAATTCTTGGGGTGCCTGGGTGGCTTAGTCGGTTAAGCGTCCGACTTTCGCTTAGGTCATGATCTCGCGGTTCGTGGGTTCGAGCCCCGCGTCGGGCTCTGTGCTGACTGCCAGCTCAGAGTCTGAAGCCTGTTTCAGTCTGTGACTCCCTCTCTCTCTGACCCTCCCCTGCTCACGCTGTCTCTCTCTCTCTCTCCTAGAAATAAATAAAACATTAAAAAAAAAAAGAATAGAAGGAAATTCTTAATGTAATCAAGGATATCTACCATAATATACAGCAAACAACATACTTAATGGTAAACACTGAGAACATTTCCTATAAGGTTAGGAAAGAGACAATACTATTACTACTTCTATTTAACATTGTATGGAGAACCTAGTTAGCTTAATAAAGCAAGAATAAAAGGAATGAAAGTATCATTGCCCATATTCTCTATCAAAAATTTAAAAATAAATTTAAATAAATAAATAAAAGCAAGGAAAATATATGCATAGCTAAAAAGGAACAAAATTCTCATATTCACAAATGATATGTGGCTATCTACATGCAAAATCCCACAAAAATACAAATAATGAAAATTAATGAGAAATTTTAGCCAAATTGTTGATTACCAAATCAATAGACAAAAATCAGTTACATTTTTATCCACTGGCAACAACATGATTTAAAAATATAAAATTGCATTTATACCACTTAATATCAACAATATCAAGTACCTGGGAATAAATCTGGCAAAATAAGTATAAAACATTTATGGAAAAAAGTATAACGTTTTATTAAAGAAATATTAAAGGAGACTTAAATGAGGATATAAGCCATTTCATGGATGACAGGGCCACCAGAATGGT
Organism: Crocuta crocuta; assembly: GCF_008692635.1. Lineage (NCBI taxonomy): Eukaryota > Metazoa > Chordata > Mammalia > Carnivora > Hyaenidae > Crocuta > Crocuta crocuta. The sequence continues at coordinate 11,452,699 of NW_027530368.1, read as the reverse complement.
GTGGACATGCTGCTTTTGGGAGATTCCTACTCGTGTTGGACTAAGGATAAGGTTGTGACACTGGGGTACCACTGACTTGGGCTTGAGCTGCGTGTATCAGCCCTGCACTGGCTCTCACCCATGTGTGTTCCCACCAGTATACAGCACCTGAGGGCAGCTAGGTGGTGGTGAACGTCTTGTACCCTATGGTCCACCCTCCTCCCCTCATCACTGTCACTCCATGTCGACCACAGACTGAGCCACATGTGGTCATTAAAGCCTAATGACTTTAAGAGGAGACAAGATCAGAAGATGTTATATATTCTCGCTGTAAAATTCCTTTCAGTAAACAGATTATAGAAAACAAATTACTGTTCACATCTTTCTGGATACTCTGGACTCAACATTTGTAGTCATCATCAACAAAACATGAGAAACAACTTTTGAGAGAGTAGATAGCAGCCAGTATTCACGAGTGACATGATAGATGATGCAGCCTCATGAGTAATTACATAACCAGTATTAAATACAGTTAATGGTACTAGAGAACTGCAGAGACAAGAAATCCGTATTGTTTAAATACTAGCAGGGGTGCCTGGGTGGCTCAGTCGGTTAAGTGTCAGACTTCGGCTCAGGTCATGATCTCACAGTTTGTGAGTTTGAGCCCCGCATCAGGCTCTGTGCTGGCAGCTCAGGGCCTGGAGCCTGCTTCAGATTCTGTGTCTTCCTCTCTCTCTGCCCCTTCCCCACTCATGCTCTGTCTGCCTGTCTGTCTCTCTCTCTCAAAAATAAACAAACATTTAAAAACTTTTAAAAATATATGAATACTAGCAGGTTCCAGAGGTGTCTGCGTGGCTCAGTCGGTTAAGTGACCTACTCTTGATTTCAGGTCAGGTCATGATCTCAGCGTCTGTGAAATTGAGCCCTGCTGGGCTATGTGCTAACAGTTCAGAGCCTACTTGGGCTCTCCCTCTCTGCTCCTCCCCTGCTTGTGTGCACTCTCTCTCTCTCAATAAATAAACAAATATTTTTTAAAAATACTAGCAGTTTCCAAAGAACCATGGCTTTGTGAATAATAATAGTGTTACTACCTTTTTCCCTGTGCAACATATGAAATTAACCAGGACCAACTTATTTGACAATAAATAACATGGAGAAATGGTATCTGAACTCTATAAGGAATCTTCATCTGTACTGATTGGACAATACACAAATACTTTATGCCTTTTCTGTCAATTATTTTAAATCTTCATCTATAAAGTACTATTCCTCAGATTGACCCATACATTTTGTAATGCAATTTTAAAATCAAGTTTTGTATATAGAGAGGACCTGGCCAAAAAAAATATTTGACTGTGGTCCCACATACCCTAGGAGTAGCCCTGAGTACTCAGTGTCTTATGTAACATTGCCTCTTTCACTTTTATGGTTGATTGTTAAGTAGCCTGCTTATGGACATAATGAATGACTGTAATATTTTTTCTATACTATTTTGTCTCTCAGTAGATTACAAATTCCACTCATTTCTCTCTCTCTCTCTCTCTCTCTCTCTCTCTCTCACACACACACACACACACACACACACACACACACACGGCTTAAATGGAAACTTACCATCATTTACTCCCTCTTACTGGTTCAGGATTTGTTTTCAAACTCTGTGAAGGGTTATTTACACCACAAAGTCATGGTCTCCTATATCAAGTAGACCCTCAAAATTGCTTTATCTTTTGGGTCCTGAGTAATCCCCCCACTCTCATTATCTTCAGTAGCTATTTCAAACTTCAAGCTCTTTTCCTCATCTTTTCGATAAAAGTTATTCCCTTCCCCTATTTATAATAAATGAATTTTTCTCCTTCCTCACACAGACACCCCAACTTCATGATAAACCCCCAATTCTTACCACCATCAAATTGTCTTTTCCTATGGTTTCTTTCCATTTCACTGTAAGTAGTGTTCTTCATCTTTCTGTGATTAAATACTCTAATGTGTTCGATTAGACCTCCTGCCTCATCAGAAACCTCATGCTTTCAATCATCCTCCCTCCTCTCCTTCTCTGATACAAACACACCTTCTACAACTTCCTCCTCTCTGAATACTCTTTCTTCCCCCCACCCCAAAATAAGTTAAAAATTGTTAACACTAAACAAACAACCCTTCCTCAAACCCAGTGTCCCTCCCAAAATCAGGCTCTCTTACCCTACTGTGAAGTGCACGTCCCTGGCAGCATTCACAGGATCAGCAAGGTGAAAAAGGTCTCCTAGGACTGACCACTACACAGCCTGAGCAACCACATAGAATGGATCTCTTCAAATGGTAGCTCTTCCTGGAAAAAAGAGAAAAAGCTATATTTGCTGTTTCTTTTTTGTTTTCTATTCACCTTTTAAGTGACTGCAATCTGGCCTCTGCCCTTACTACCTCTTTGTAATGTTTGGCGCTAAAGCCAATGGTTTCTTTTGTTTTTCTTTTAAGATTTAAAAATTTTACTTTATTTTATTTTACTTTTTGAGAGAAAGAAAGAGTGCAAGCAGGGGAGTGGTAGAAGGAGAGAGTGAGAATCTGAAGCAGGCTCCAGGCTCAGCACAGAGCCCAATGCAGGGCTCAATCCCATGACCAACCATGAGATCATTACTTGAGCCAAAATCAAGAGTTAGACACTTAACTAACTGAGCTACCCAGGTGCCCCAAGCCAATGGTTTCTTATGGCCGAATAAAATGGACTTTTTTTCCCCCTTTGTCTTACCCAATGGTTATTTGAACTTCTAGACCAGTCCTTTCTTGAAATTCCTTCCATAACTTTCATCCTCTTCTGATTTACCTTCCTCTTATTTGCTGGCCAGTACTCCTCACATTCCTTCAAGAACTTCAGTCCCCTGGACTCTACTTAGATGTCAGTGTTCTCTGGGGTTACATCCTAGAATCTCCATCCCCTCACCTTTTCCAGTTTGCTTGGGTGACCTTTGAAATGCTTGGCTTTACCTATGGTGGGGTCACGTTTTGTTACAGGGAGTTTCAGGAAGGAGGTGGAGAGGAAGATATTCTAAAGTCAAGCTAAGGTATAATGTATTTGAAATCCTTTGAATAGCCCATGAGCACAATACAGCATCATCTCCTGTAAGTCCAGAGTTTTTCCTCCAGCATTGGAAGAGATTATTGAATTTCAGCCGAGTACTCGACTGGGGTTTAGGACCATAGCTGTTAGAAAAATTGATATGGAGCACCTGGCTGGTAAAGTTGGTAAGCATCTTAAGCATCTGACTCTTGATCATGAGTTTGATCCCTACGTTGGGTGCAGAGATTACTTTTAAAAAATAGGGATAATATATCTTTAAATAAGAGACGAACACTTAGCATGGGAGAATGTTCAGTCCAGGAACCTGAAACCTACTAAGAATACTGCCTCTCTTATCATGTTTGTTTTGGGACATATGCTCTATGAGACGAATGGTGGGAAAAGTCCTTCTGTCATTTTAATTATTCATTTTCTTTATCCCTTTTGTTTTCCCAACGGTGAATAGTTGGATTTATGTTAAGTGCAATGTTCGTGTGCACTCTATTCCCTGTATGCAAATAACTCTCCTGCCTGAATCTCCAGTGTGATCTTCTGTGACAAGGCCCATATGCTGGAGAGGAGATCCCTTAACAGGTTGATATTCCCTTCATATTAACACTCTCCAGACTAGACTCAAGACAGTGCAGTAGGTCCTTTCGATGTGAGGGAGAAGAGTTGTTCAATAGGTCTACTCAGTAATTATTTCATTGGGGAATGTACCACCATTGTAGTTTTTTTATTATTATTGGAATTTATAAATTAAGGGCTCACACTCTGTGCAGTTACATGTTAACTTGCAGAGTTTTGCCTGGTAGAGATACAAACATTTCTGTCTCACAGAAGAAATAATCCCAAGATTTTATTGCTCTAATGCTAAGCAGATATGTCTTTAACTTAAAAGAATAAAAAGCTAATTTTGATTTCTCTCCTGATGGCCTATATAAATTCCCATTCCCCGGGTGTCTTGGAACCAGCTTAACTAAATGACTGGTTCCCTTATTATTTAATGAGTTAACATCTTTGACCAATGTGAGACTCATGTTTTATTAATTAATGTAAGACTGATGTTTTTTTAACTTTTTAAAAATTATGCTTTGACACTATGCTGCTACTGATAAATTATTTCCAGATTGGCTTATCTGATCATGATATTTGTCTGCTTATTTACCTTAATGGCTCCCTTGTAACCTTAAGGACTGATATTCACATTCCTTAGCTTGATACTTTCTTGTCCTTCATGGCTTTGGTCTTGCCAACTTTTTTCTAGTGTATCTCTTACCACCCTCCACCCCCACAAACACTCTGTGTTCTAACCACGCAACACCATTAAAAAAGCCACACTTTATTTTCTTGGAGTATGCTGGTTTCTTCATCTAGAACTCCTACCCCATTCCATTCCCACTGCCCTTTCTCCTTTCCTCTCCCTTCTATCTTACCTATCCTTCAAGACTCAACCCAGGTATCACCTCCTCCAGAAGCCTCCCCTGAAACCCTTCCTGGGTTAGGTGGTCCTCTCCTGTGCTGTCCTTACTGCTATTGCAACACCCACCATACATTCTACAATTCTTCATTTACTTACGTGTTTCTGAGACTAAAGCTAGTTTGCAGCTCTTGAAGTAGGAACTGACTTGAACATCCCTCAAGTACTTATGCTTTGACTGTACTATTAAGAAAATGACCTATTTGCCTCATCTGCCTCAGCAAAAAAACAGATCTTTATACTACAGTTATATTGAGTTTATGGCCAGCAATGTGCTAAACATAAGCAAAGTTAGATGTAGCCTTTTTCTAATGACACTAGTTCCTAAATTTAATCGCTATTACATAGATTATTTTTCTTGATTCCTTCTTATCATTGTAGTCAGTGAAAGAAAGTAATACATTTTTTGTCATACTTTTGTCTAACAGAGTTTGTTCCGTGCTTTCCAATCATATGCTTCCCAATCATATACTCATTAGAATACTCAGAATTTTATACATACTTCAAGTTTTGCCGACAGTCAAAATAGATAGTATTTATAATCATGAAAGTGTTCCCATTTCCCCCCCCCAAGAAATCTAGAGGAAATTCTCTCTGGTTTTAAGGCCAAGACTTCTGCAGGTCTATTAAGCATTCGTGGCCCTTTGATAGTAGTGTGTGCCATGGCCTTACCCAGTGTATTGTGCGGGCCTTGACTAGACTTTCCTCTCAGCTCTTCAAACCATGGCCTATCTGCTCAAGAGACATTCATTGTGTGATTTCCTATTGACAAATGTCTTTCTTGTGCTTTTCTAAATGCTGCTCTGTCTGGAGCAAGTTTGTTCCCTTTGGCAGAAAACACTATTCATGAGAAAGAAATTCTAATGAAAAGAAACCTAGACTTCAGTGCTGAGTATCAGCAACATAAGGAAAAGCACAACTGCACGAGGATGAGACCTGTATATGTGTCATTGACTTCAGGTTCCAACCAAAGCAAAGACGGCAAGGGTAAATCCTCTTATGCTTTAACTTACTCTGAACCAGCCCCTGATGTCAAGGTTCATGATAAAATGTGTTCAATCTGTGCCCTGAAGTACTTTGAGCTTCTAAATCTTTGAAAGAGTATTTTACTCTCTCATTCCAGGTCAGAAAAGCATGATCAGTGAAAGCTGAACTAGAGTAACTTGAGGATTTCTTGTCAGGAAAGCCCCTCCTCCTGCTAATGGATACATCTCAGAAGATTTTACAAACAAAGTATCAGGTAATATGAATGTTTTTCCCTAGTTGCAGTGCTATTGGAGGAATGTGTGGTTCTCAAACTAAATTCTGAGTGTCCTAATGGGTTACTTGGATATTCTTCAGGATCAAGAGGGATAAGTAAATGGAACTTCCCATCCCACTTTCAATATGAGCATCTCTGTTTTTATCCATTTTGTATAAATTGGGCTCTAACACATATTTTATTTCAAAAAAAGAGTTCCATTGCCTAAAGGTAGGTTTACAAAAAGAAAACAGAACTAGAATATTGTCTCTGGATTCAGTATTAGCTTATACTGCATGCATATAAAATAGGCTTAAGATACTGATATTGCTGCTAGTGCAAAGAGGTGACACATTTATGTTTTTATTCATTATACTACAAACATCGGTGGAACTTCTATATGCAAAGCAATGTGCTAGGTGCTGGAAATGACTGTAAAAATAGGCATATACCTGTCTCATGGACTGTGTAGTCTGGTGGAAAAATGTGCAACAAGTAATTAGCATGTGTTGTGATAACTAGGTGTGTGTGTGTTGGAGGAAGGGAGTCAAAAAAGGCTTTTGAATGTTAGCAAAGCAAAGTAAGGAAGTAGGAATGTTCAGGAAATGGTACTTGAATATATAAAAGCCTGTGAGTGAGAGAGACCATGGCTCTCTTGAAGAATTGGGGGGGAAAATGCATTAACTCTGTAGTGTGGAGTGCAAGTTAGAGAAACCTTGTAAGCTATCTTAAGGAATATAGTCTTTAACTTAAGAGCTATGGTAAACAGCAGGGCAAACCAGTTTTTCTTTTCTTCTCTTTTTTTTTTAATTTAAATCTTTAAAAAAATTTTAAAATCCAAGTTAGTTAACATATAGTGTAATAATGATTTCAGGAGTAGAATTTAGCGATTAATCACTTACGTATAACACCCAGTGCTCATCCCAACAAGTGTGCTCCTTAATACATATCACCCAGTTAGCCCATCCCCAAACACACACTCCCTCCAACAACCCTCAGTTTTGTTCTCTGTATTTAAGAGTCTCTTATGGTTTGCCTCCCTTTCTGTTTTTATCTTATTTTTGCTTGCCTTCCCCTATGTTCATCTGTTTTGTATCTTAAATTCCACGTATGAGTGAAATCATATATTTGTCTTTCTCTGACTGACTTATTTTGCTTAGCATAATACACTCTATTTCCATTTTTAAAAGCCCACTCTGGGTGTCGGGTGGAGAATGGAATAAAGAGGAGCAGAGTGGGGAACCAGAGGAGAAGCCTATTAGAATGTTCCAAATGAGAGATGGAGGTCCCCTGGGTTAAGCAAACCGAAGTGCTGGTAGCAAGATGTGGTCAGATTCCAGAGGTAATGCATGGGTAGCTTCTCTTGGGCCTGATGGTTGATGGGTTTGTTGTTGGATATGGAAAAGGGAGTGCTATTAAGGATGCTATTCAGTTTTCTGGCTCAGGCAAATGAGTGGATAGTGGAGCCATTCATAGAGACAGGGAACCTAGCGGGTATTCCACATATATGTGAGATCACACAGCATTTGCCTTTTTCTAACATTTCACTAAGCATAGTGCCCTCAGGGTTCATCCATATTGTTGCAAATGATGAGATTTTCTTATCTTTTTAAATAGCATAATAGTATTCTATTGTGTATAAATACGATAATTTTTAAAGCATTTATCTGTTGATGGGCACTTAGGTTGTTTCCATATCTTGGCTATTGTCAATAATGCTGCAGTGAACATGATTTTTCTTGGAGATACTGATTTCATTTCCTTTGGATATATACTCAGAAGTAGAATTGCTGGTACATTTGGTGGTTCCATTTTTAATTAAAAAAACTTTTAAAAAATGTTTATTCATTTCCTGAGAGAGAGAGAGAGAGAGCATGAGCAGGGAAGGGAAAGAGATAGAAGGAGACACAGAATCTGAAGCAGGCTCCAGGCTCTGAGTTGTCAGCATGGAGCCCAACATGGGATCAAACTCATGAACCCTGAGATCATGACCTGAGCCAAAGTCGGACATTTAACTCATTGAACCTCCCAGGTGCCCCCCATTTTTATTTTTAAGAAAAATTTTTATTATTGAAGTATTGTTTATATACCACATTATATTAATTTCAGGTGCACAGCATAGTGACTCAACAATTCTATACACATTAAACTGTGTTCACCATGGTAAGTAGAGTTACCATCTATCACCATACAACATTATTACAATATTAGTGACTATATTCCCTATGTTGTGCTTTTCATCTCTATAACTTATTTATTTTATAACCGGAAATTTGTACCTCTTAATCCCCTTCACTTATTTCACTCATCTTCCTCACCAACCCCCCCCCCCCCCAAATTTTTTATTTTTTTGTGGAACCTCCATAGTGTTTTCCAGAATGGCTGTACCAATTTATATTCCCACTAACAGTGCACAAAGCTTCTGTTTTCTCCATATCTTCACCAGCATATGTTATTTCTTGTCTTTTTGATGATAGCCTTCTGAGTGTGAGGTAATATTGTGGTTTTGAGTTGCATTTCCTTATTAAGTAGTGAAGACCCACACTATTGTGACAAGGGAAAGTTGTCAAATTCTTGGTCACAAATAATTGCAAATATAAATTACACAAGTGTAAATACTCAGATGATTCCAAAGAAAGTTCTTTGTTTGCCGAACAACCCAGATGGATGTGAGGATGCAAGATTGAGAGTTCACTAAATTGTTCTGCATTGGAAAATTTTTATTATTTTTTGCAGGAAGTAGAGGGGAAGGGGAAAGACAAGGGACAATTCTGTGAAATCCAGAACCAGGGAAAACTTGGAGCTTATGTCAGGTCAAGATTAAAGGGTGAAGAGGTAGCCAAGGGGGACTTTATGGGGAGAACTAAGATGTTTAATGGGAATTTCTATTAAAGTTTGTCATGTGGGACTTGATTATAACCCTTTCATGTATCATTCCATGAAATCTACAGTAAAACCTATGCTTCTTTTTTTCTTTCTTTAAAAAAAATTTTTTTAATGTTTTGTTTATTTCTGAGAGAGAGAGAGAGACAGTGTGAACAGGGGAGGGTCAGAGAAAGAGAGGGAGACACAGAATCTGAAACAAGCTCCAGGCTCTGAGCTAGCTGTCAGCATAGAGCCCAACACGGGGCTGGAACCCATAAACTGTGAGATCATGACCTGAGCCGAAGTCAGATGCTTAACCAACTGAGCCATCCAGGTGCCCCCAAAACCTATGCTTCTTGTTAATCTCTTGGGTAGTTAAATTTGTTCTTGTTGAGTCTAGAAGTCCTGCATCTGTGAGCCCAGGGTCACATTACTTAGATATCAACAACTTCTCCTCTGACTGAAGATATGCATTGTTTTTAAAAAGCAGAATAAAGAAACAAACACCTGGAAGCCATCATCATTGGGCCCAGAACAACACAGCTCAGCTCTGAAGTATGGAAATGGAGTTTCTACACAAAATGCATAATATTTCGGCTTAATCCGTAACGTCCCTATGCATCTCGCAAAAGGTTATAGGACGTCCACTCCAAATCTTCCTTGTTCAGAACATTGACCTTATGCTGCAAACTTTGTGTGAAAAGTCCAAGAGTAAAAGCATATTCAGGAAATCGTAAGGCCGAGACTTTTGACTGATTGGGAACTCTTTCCCTGCCCAGAAAATCAACAGCAGCCTTCTGAACTCACTGTGGTGATGGTGTAATGGGCTAGATCATCAGGGTGTTGAGCAGAGTTTGTGGTCAAATTTCGCTCCACGGCTCTACTTTTCCCACAGTCATCCTTGCTTTTTCACAGCTCAACAGGGCCTACTAGGAAGCAAGAAGTGCCTTTTAAGGAAAAGACCATAGAAAAAACATACCTTGAAAAACTAATAGGAGTGGAAATTGGTTAGAGATAAAGAAGACAGGGTCTAGGAGAGAGTCCAGGAAGGTTTTAACATCTGAGACCTGCATGTAGTGTGCTGCTTTGAAATAATGGTCACTCAGATGAATAAAGCTGCAGGAATTTGTTGTGGGAAATTAATTGCTTCGAGCCTTTGGTGCCACTTCTAAGACAGCTACTATTTTAATTGGAGAACTGCTTTCTGTAGGATGACTAACAGGTACAAATGAGTGGATGGTGCTCTACTGCAGGGATAACGTAAAGATAGCCCGGAATGCACCACAGTGAGTCATCACATAAGTCAACTCTAAAAATGGAGCATTGTAATGTAGAGGAAGGAGCATAAAACTTAGAGTCAAATGGCCGAGGTGTAAACCCAAGCTCCAGTGCTAGCCACCTGTCTACTAGTAGGTCACTTGGTTCTTCTGAGACTCAATATCCTCTTATATAAAATGAGGTGTTATACATCACATGACTGTTATGAGGCTCATTGACTATAAAATACAAATGGAAGGGGTGCCTGGGTAGTTCAGTCAGTTAAGCATCTGGGTTTGTTTGTTTTTTAAAGAGTGTGAGTTTTTATATCTGAGGCGTTAGGGAATTACTGAATGTTTAAAAAAAATTTTTTTACGGGGCGCCTGGGTGGCTTAGTCGGTTAAGCGTCCGACTTTCGCTTAGGTCATGATCTCGCGGTTCGTGGGTTCGAGCCCCGCGTCGGGCTCTGTGCTGACTGCCAGCTCAGTGCCTGGAGCCTGTTTCAGAGTCTGTGATTCCCTCTCTCTCTGACCCTCCCCTGCTCACGCTGTCTCTCTCTCTCTCTCTCCTAGAAATAAATAAAAACATTTAAAAAAAATTTTTTTTACATTTATTTTTATTTTTGAAAGAGTAAGACAGAGCGTGAGCAAGGGAGGGGCAGAGAGAGAAGGAGACACAGAATATGAAACAGTCTCCAGGCTCTGAGCAAGCATTCAGCACAGAGCCTGATGTGGGGCTCAAACCCATGAACTGTGAGGTCATGACCTGAGCCAAAGTCGGACGCTCAACCGACTGACCCACTCAGGTGCCCCAAGCATCTGATTTTTGATTTTGGCTCAGGTCATGATCTCATGGTTTGTGAGATGGAGCCCCATGTCCATCTCTGTGCTGACAGCATGCAACCTGCTTGGGATTCTCTCTCCCTCTCTCTGCCCCTGCCCCACTCATGCACTCTCTCTTTCTCTCTCTCTCTCTCTCAAAATAAATAAATAAACTTTTAGAAAATAATAAAAATAAAATATAATGGAAGTACTTTAAAAATTTTGTCCTTTAAAAAATTTTTTTGTAATGTTTATTTATTTTTGAGAAAGAGAGACAGAGACAGAGAGACAGAGCACAAGCAAGGGAGGGGCAGAGAGAGAGAGTGAGACACAGAATCTGAAACAGGCTCCAAACTCTGAGCTGTCAGCACAGAGCCTGATGCAAGGCTCAAACCCACAAAACATGAGATCATTACCTTAGTCAGAAGGTGGATCCTTAACCAACTGAGCCACACAGGCACCCCTAAAATTTTTTCTTAATTATAAAAGTATACATGTCCAATATGGGGAGAACTGAAATGGAGAAAAGAAAGACAAAGGAAAACACTAAACAAGTACCCATACCAACCAGAGAGAACAGAGCATATTACAATATATATTCAATCTTTTTTCTATGCATGCATATACACATAAACATAGCACATACTTTCTTTTACACAAAAATAGCATTTTAACTGTGCAGACATTTTTGTTGCCTGAATTTCCACTTGGCTAAATATTGCAAAATATTTCCCACGTCAGTAGTCTTCTGCTATAGGTTTAGGAAAGCTTATTTGTTTGTTTGTTTATGGAAAGCATTTTTAAAACTGTAAAGGCCATTCAAATATCAGTAATTATTAAAATATGAATGAATGAATGAATGAATGAATGAGTGAATGAATGAATACACTCATCTCTCCCTCAATAAACACAAAACACTAAGCATCCAAAAAGTTATTCTATTGGCAACTCTCTAACTCAGACTTAAGGTGAATAGGATCATATTTGTCTATCATTCCTTATTTCTTTTCTGGTCTTTTCTATCTAATACCTGGGAAGACAAAAGTTGTGTATTATATTTTAAATGCCTTTGATTTATTCTCTTCAAATTTGCTCTGACAATGATGCACAGATTCTGTTGAGAGATGCTACATGTTTATCATGACGCTTCCCATTAACATTATTTAAAAATAATTACCCAGAAGTCTGGACCCACTGCTCCTTTGTTTTCTGTGTTCAAGGTCTTTTACTTTCATAATGAACATATATGCGTTTTCTGCACATAGAGCTAGAATATATATTGCAACTCTGCTTTGGAAATGGTTAAAAATTTATGAATGGAAAAGTTAATTGAGTGTGTGGATGTTTGGCCCATTTTCCCCTACCACCTCTGATCTGGACTGAGATTTTGGAGACATGGATTCTTGTTCTGACTCTGTTACTTTTATGTATGGTGGGCAAGCCACTCACCTTTCCTAAACCTTGGTTTTCTTATCTGTAAAATGTTAAGAGTGGAAGACCTCATCTCTACACTTTAAGTTTCTACTTCTTGAGCATCTATTGTGCTCATATTTGGAGAGCCAAGCGAGGATTCTGTTGGCATACCAGAGATAAGGTAGGGATGCCCTTGGGAACAGCTCTAACCAGTTGCTAAAGTATTGAAATCTTCTGTATCTTTTATTAAAAACACTCCTGCTGGAGTTTCCAAGTACGCTCATTCCCCAATCCCACACCTTTCAGTTTACCTGACCCTTCCTCCTGGGTCCATAAACTCCCCTGAATTCCAGCAGCTAAGGGAAGGGGGTCTCTAGCTGGCATCCATTCTCTTTACTCCATGCCTGACCTCATCTAGGATATACATTAATCTGTATTACCATCATACAATGGGTGTCGGCTCATGACAGAGGCCAAATCATTATCCCTGTGGTTAAATCTTCTGAAGTTCACAAAATTGAAGACCATGTTTGAATTGGCCATTTTTATATGTAGTGGATGCAAATAAAGTGAAAACCATAAGAGAACTGTGAGTTTTAGCGACTTAAGTATAATTTAAGGTAAAGTTGATACATTGATTATTCTAAATGTGTTCAGTTGTTTTTATTGTTGTAAAAAGTAAAGTGAATTTTTTAAAAGCTTAGTTCTAGATTTCAACAAGGGAATGTATTCTTTTTTAAAAGAATATTTATTGAAGTGTAGGATATGTATCATAACATCCACCCATTTAAAGGGTATAATTCAATGGTTTTTAATATATTCACTAAGTTGTAAAACCATTATTACTTTCTAACTTTATCACCCTAAAAAAAGCTCATACTCTTTAGCTGTCATGTCCCCTCCCCTCAGTCACTAGCAACTACTATTTTACTTTCTGTCTCTATGGATTTGTCTATTTTGGAAATTTGATATGAAGGAATTGTATAGGGGTGCCTGAAGGGCTCAGTTGGTTAAGCCTCTGACTCTCGGTTTTGGCTGAGGTCATGATCTCATGGTTTGTGGGACTGGGCCCCACATCAGGCTTCTCACTGACAGTGTGGAGCCTGCTTGGGATTCTCTCTCTCCCCCTCTCTCTGCCCCTCCCTTGCTGTACTTTTTCTTTCTCAAAATAAATGAGTAAACTTAAAGAAAAATAAATGGAATTGTATGACATGTAGTTATGACTGGCTCCTTTCACTTTACATGTTGTTTACAAGGGTATGAGCATATTCTTTTGGGGGGCAAGTATGAGTGTATTCTTTAAAAATTTTTAAAAAATGTTTATTTAGAGAGGGAGGGGGAGGGGCAGAGAGGGAAACACAGAATCTGAAGTAGCTCCAGGTCTGAGCTGTCAACACAGAGCCTGACGGGGCTCAAATTCACAAACCGTGAGATCATGACCTGAGCCAAAATTAGGCACTTAACTGACTGAGCCACCCAGGCTCCCCTATACACACATTTTTCATATTCTAGTGTTTCTGAAATTGGGATACCTCTTACAATTGACAGTATTTTGTTATAATTGGCATTGGTTTTTCTTTCTTAGTGGCACATAAAATAGTAGTACATCTTACGGTTGTTTGTATCTTTGTTTTGATAAACATGGTACTAAACAGTATTGCTTCCCTTAAGATAAAAAAACAACATTTAATAATGAAATTTAAGGCATTAGTGACAGGGTTAGGAGGAGAGGGAGAAATGGGTTTTGAGAGAAAATTCCCCTGTCAACATAGCAGTGTGTCACATAGTACAGATGTCTACCTCTTCCAATGTGGATAAAAGTGACCTGATAAGTGCTATCTTCATAATATCTCAGTCACAGTTATGGTCATCTTTGAAACCTGCAAGTTTTTACATTTCAGTATAAAGCAGCAATGGTCTTAAAACATCAGTTAAAGAGGAATCAGAGTTATTCAAATTGATTTAATTTTTAAAACAGTGTGAAACTCTTACAGGATAATGTTCCAACTCTGAAAATGTTGAGAAGTCATTGACCTACAGCAAATTTATATTAGGATATTAGATGCATATTTGTAGTGCCTCGTGTAGTTCTGTATTTTCTTCTCATTCTTTCGGCCACAACATTTTTTTTTTTTTAAATATTTTTTATTTATTTCTAGGAGAGAGAGAGAGAGAGACAGCGTGAGCAGGGGAGGGTCAGAGAGAGAGGGAGTCACAGACTGAAACAGGCTCCAGGCTCTGAGCTGGCAGTCAGCACAGAGCCCGATGCGGGGCTCGAACCCACGAACCGCGAGATCATGACCTAAGCGAAAGTCGGTCGCTTAACCGACTAAGCCACCCAGGCGCCCCCGGCCACAACATTTTTGAGAAGAAACTGAGTATAAATGTTTTTGCCCAAAGAATTTCCTCCCGCTATTTTGCTTTCTGTTTTCCAGCAGAGGCATGTTAAGTGGAGGGCCCTCTGACCTTTTCAGAGCAGAATGAGAGTTAAGTAGAAGGAAGGAGGCCAGACAAAGCTGATGAGTATTCACTTGTAGTTTAGTTAGGTTGCTGGTCACCTATTCTTTCCTTGTTTCTGGTGTTTCTCTGGACTTAGGTCACAGGACATTAGGTTTTCTTTCCTATGTGAAGATTGACCCAGTTGAGCTAAAGTCAGGACTTTGTTTTTCTGGACCAATCCCAAACTAGAAACTTTATTTTTTTATTTTCATTGTTTTATTTTTTTTAAAATGTTTATTTATTTTGAGAGGGAGATGCAGGCCTGATGGGTAGGACTCAATCTCATGTACTGTGAGGTCATCGTGACCTGAGCTGAAATCAAGAGTGAGACGCTTAACCGACTGAGTCAACTCAGGTACCCCATCCAAACTAGAGACTTCAAAGGAGAGGGAGAAAAAAAGGGAGAAAGAGAGAAGGAGAGGGGAATGGGACAAGAAGGCAGAGGGTCATATGATCAAGTGGTGCTTTTAAGAGCCTGCTTCCAGTTGCTGCGAGACCAGATTGGAAGACAGCTCTTGAAGATAAGGATAAGATGTGGATTCTTGTCCCAACTTTATCAGATGTTGGATGACTGAGGCAAAGCATTGATCTTGGTTTTCCTTTTTTTTTTTTTTTTTAATGTTTTAACATTTATTTATTTTTGAGAGACAGAGAGAGACAGAGCTGAGCAGGGGAGGATCAGAGAGAGAGGGAGACACAGAATCTGAAGCAGGCTCCAAGCTCTGAGCTGTCAGCACAGAGCCTGACACGGGGCCTGAACCCACAAACCATGAGATCATGACCTGAGCCGAAGTCGGATGCTCAATCGACTGAGCCACTCAGACGCCCCTTGATCTTGGTTTTCTAATGAGGTTAATTATGTCTCTTCTATCTCACAAGTTGTTATGAGATTCAAGTAAAATGATGCATATAAAAGTATTTTGGGGGCACCTAGGTGGCTCAGTCGGTTGAGTGTCTGACTTTGGCTCACATCATGATCTTGCAGTTTGTGAGTTCTAGCCCCGCATCGGGCGCTCTGCTATCAGCACAGAGCCTGCTTTGGATTCTCTGCCCGGCCCCTGCTTGCACTCTCTTTCTCTCTCAAAAATAAATATTTTTTTAAAAAGTATTTTGAAGAAGCTCAAAGAGAAACACAAATGCAAAAATTAATTTAGGATGGCAAAGTGCAACATAGTAAATTTCTGTGACAATAATTACAATAAAACAGCTACCACTTATTAAGCACATATTTTGTATTATATCCTCACAGTAGCAATACGAGGAAGGTATTACTGCCAATGAGAGCTGAGCAAACAGACCTAAGGAAGTTAAGCAACTTTCCCACAGTCACAGTTGCTTAGTGGTAGAATCAGAATTCAAACCATTTGGGGACAACTCTTAAGCCACATTTTAAATACTCTGCTTATATCTTTAGTCTTTGTATTGGTCATATTTATTGTGAGAACTGCGGAAAACACGAGGGCTTAAAATGAAATAATTCATTTTGCCAGCACATCTTGTGTATGAACACACCTTTTTGTTCTTTTGTGTGTTGTTTTTGGTTTATAAAACTTTTTTTCTACCATAATTGACTTGACTGGACAACTGAAATGATAGCAGATAAGAGCTGAAGGTCATCAAGAAGCAGGTCAACCTTTTTCACTAGACTTAGAAGTGACTGGATGATATTTTAGCTGTGAAACATATGGTTATGATCATCTTACGTGATACCAAATAAGTTTGCTAAACTATAGGAACTTTATTTTTAAAATTGAGATATAATTGGCACAGAACATTGTAGAGGCTGGTTGATTTCATACAGTATGTATTACAATGTGAGTATTATCATAGCATTAGTTAACACCTCTCTCACTTCACATAATTATAATTTCTTTTTTTGTGGTGAGAACAACTGAGATCCATTCTCTTAGCAACTGCGAAGTTTATAATATAGTCTGTTGCTTATAATCACTATGCTGTGTGTTAGAGCCCCAGAACTTATTTATCTACTAGTTGCAAGCTTATACCATTAAACAACATCTCCCCAATTCCCCCACCCTAAGCCCCCGATAACCAACATTCTACCCTGTTTTTATAAAGTGAACTTTTCTAAGATTCCACATATAAGTGATATTATACAGTATTTGTCTTTCTTTGTCTGGCTTATCTCACTTAGCATTAATACCCTTAAGGTCCATAATGGAGAAGATTTCCTTCTTTCTCATGGCTGAATAATATTCCTGGTGTGTGTGTGTGTGTGTGTGTGTGTGTGTACATCTTTATCCATTCATCTGTTGATGGACACTTAGATTGTTGTTTATCTTGGCTATTATGAATAATACTGCAATAAACATGGGAGCGCAGACATCTTTTCAGTACTTGCTTTCATTTCCTTTGGCTATATACCCAGAAATGGAATTTCTGGATCATATGGTAGACCTATTGTTAATATTTTGAGGAATCTCCACACTGTTTTCCATAGTGGGTGTACTGGTTGACACTTCAACCAACAATACACAAGGGTTCCTTTTTCTCTACATCAATGCCAACACTTATTATCTCTTGATTTCTCGGTAAAGCTGTTTTAACAGGAATTAGGTGATATCTTATTTTGGTTTTAATTTGTATTTCCCTGATGATTAGTGGTGTTGGGCATCCTTTTGTGTCCCTGTCAGCCATTTGCATGTCTTTGGAAAAATGTCTATTCAGGTCCTCTGCCCACTTTTTTTCCTTCTGTCCATTTTTAATCAGATTGCTTGGTTGTTGTTGTTGTGTGTGTGTGTGTTTTCTTTTTTTGAGTTGTACAAGTTCTTTATATATTTTGGATATTAACCCCTTATTTGATATCTGCTTTTTGAATATTTTCTTTCATTCAGTAAATTGCCTTTTCATTTTGTAGATTGTTGCTTTTGTTGTACAGAAGGTTTTTAGTTTGATATAGTCTTACCTGTCAGTTTTTGCTTCTATTACTTGATATTTTGGTGTCATATCCAAAAATTCTTGCCAAGACCAATGTCAGAGAGCTTCTTTCCTATGTTTTCTTCTAGGAGTTTTATGGTATCATGTTTTATGGTTAAGTCTTTAACCCATATCAAGCTAATTTTTGTTAGTGGTGTAAAATGAGGGTCCGATTTAATTTTTCTGCATGCATCTAGTTTTTGTAGCACCATTTGTTGAAGAGACTACCCTTTCCCCATTGAGTATTCTTGCCTCCCTTGTCAAATATTAGTTGGCCATACATGTAGGGGATTGTTTCTGGGCTCTCTAATTCTGTTCCATTAGTCTATGTGTCTATTTTAAGCCAGTACCATATTGTTTTAATTATTGCATCTTTGTGGAAGTGTGGTGTCTTCAGTTTTGTTCTTTCTCAGTATTGCTTTGACTATTTGGGGTCTTATGTGGTTCCACAGAAATTTTAGGATTGTTTTTTATATTTCTATGAAAAATGCTATTTGAATTTTTGTTATAGATTGCATTGAATCTGTAGATGGCTTTGGGTAGCATGGACATTTTAATAATATTAAGTCATCTGATTCATGAACAAGAAACCTTTCCATTGTTTGTATCTTCTTCAATTTCTTTCATCAAAGTCATGCAATTGTCATTGTATAGCTCTTTCAACTTCTTTGGTTAAATTTATTTGCAAATATTTTATTGGTTTTGATGCTACTGTGAATGGGATAGTTTTCATTATTTCTTTTTCAGATATTTTGTTGTTAGTACATATAAATGCAACTGATTTCTGTATGTTGATGTGATATCCTGCAACTTTACTGAATTCATTGAGTATTTCCAACAGTTTTTTTGGTTGAGTGTTTAGGATTTTCTTTATATAAGATCATACCATCTGCAAATAATGGCAATTTTACTTCTTCATTTCTGATTTGGATGCTTTTTATTTCTTTGTCTTGCTTAATTGCTCTGGCTAGACCTCCAATATTATATTGAATAAAACTGGTGAGAGTTGGCACCCTTGTTTTCTTTCTGTTCTTAGAGAAAAAGCTTTCAGTTTTTCACTGTTTAGTATGATGTTAACTATAGGTTTATGGCATATAGCCTTTGTTAAGTTGGAGTGTGTTCCTTCTATGCCCAATTTGTTGAGAATTTTTATCATGAAAGGATGTTATATTTTATCAGATGCTTTTTCTGTATCTATTGAGACGATCATGATTTTTATATGTCATACTATTAGTATGGTGTATTACATGTAGTGATTTGTGTGTAGTGAACCATTCTTACTTCTGAGGGATAAACCCCTCTCAAGAATGGTATATGATCCTTTTAATATGTTGTTAACAGTTTGCTAATATTTTGTTGAGAAATTTTGCATCTATATTCATCAGAGATTTTAGTCTATAGTTTTCCTGTAGTGTCCTTATCTGGCTTTGGTGTCATAGTAATGCCAGCCTTGTAAAATGAGTTTGGAAGTGTTCCCTCCTCTTCAAATTTTTTGGAAGAATTTGAGAAGGATTGGTGTTAATTCTTCTTTAAATGTTGGGTAGAATTTACCAGTGAAGCCATCTGGTCCTGGGCTTTTCTCTGTTGGGAGGTTTTGATTATGTATTCAATATTCCTACTCAGTATTTGTTTTTTCAGATTTTCTGTTTCTTCCTGACTCAGTCTCGATAGCTTGTATGTTTCTAGGAATGTATCCCTTCTTATAGGTTATTCACTATTACTATTTAATTATATTGTCATATAATTGTTCATAGTAGTCGCTTATGATCCTATGTATTTCTGTGGTATTAGTTGTAATGTCTGCTCTATAATTTCTAATTTTATTTATTTGAAATCTCTCTCTCTTTTTTTTTAGTCTAGCTAAAGATTTGTCGATTTTGCTTATCTTTTCAAAAAAACCAGCTCTTAGTTTCATTGATCTTTTCTATTATTTTTTCTGGTTTCTGTTTCATTTATTTCTGCTCTAATGTCTATCATTTCCTTCCTCCTAACTTTGGGCTTAGTTTGTTTCTTCTTTCTCCAGTTTCTTGAGGTATACAGTTAGGTTTTTATTTGAGATCTTTTTATTTTCTTAATAGATGCATTTGTCACTATAAAATCCCCTCTCAGGCATGCTTTTGCAGCATTCATAGGTTTTCATGTGTTGTGTTTCCATTTTCATTTGTTTGGAGATTTTTAAAATTTCTCCTTTGACCTATTCGTTGTTCAGGAGAGTGTTGTTTAGTTTCCGCATGTTTGTAAATGTTCCAGCTTTCTTTTTGTTGTTTATTTCTAGTTTCATACCATTGTGTTTGGAAAAGATACTTGGTATGGTTTCAATCTTCTTAAATTTGCTAAGACTTGTTTTGTGGCCTAACGTATAATTTATCCTGGAGAATGTTCCATGTGCCCTTGAGAAGAATGTGTACTCTGCTGCTGTCAGATAGAATGTTCTATTAAGTGTCTGTTTGGTCCATTTGGTTTAACATATGGTTCCAGTCCAATGTTTCCTTGTTCCTTTTGTCTGGATGATCTTTCCATTGCTGAAAGTGGGGGACTGAAGTCCTCTACTATTATTGTGTTGTCAGTTTCTCCCTTTAGATCTGTTATTACTTGCTTAATATATATTTAGGTACTCTGATATTGGATGTATATATATTTACAACTGTTATTTCTTCTTGATGAATTGACCCCTTTATTATAACATAATGATTATCTTTGTCTCCTGTTACTATTTTTGGCTTAAAGTCTCTCTTGTCTGATATAAGTATATTTCATCCTGCTTTCATTTGATATCCACTTACACAGATTATCTTTTCCATTCCTTCGCTTTGAGCCTATACATGTCCTTAAATCTGAAGTGAATCTCTTGTAGGCAGCATATAGCTGGGAAAAATATTTTCATTTGAATGTTTTGGTCAAAAATCTGTCATGCAGACAGACAAAGTAAAACGGAGTCTATGCTTTCTGTGAAAAATAAAATTTGATTATGTATTCAGTATCCTTATTTATTTTTCTTTTGTCCAGATTTACTATTTCTTCCTGATTGAGTCTTGGTATGTTGTATGTTTCTAGGAACATTCCTTGTAGATTATCTAACTTTATTATCCAATAAAATTTGTTTTATTTTCCACAGAAAGCATAGACTCTGTTTTATTGTTTGTATGACAAAATACATTTATTTATTTATTACACACACACACACACACACACACTGGAAGGAATTGGGCCTGGCTTCTGAGCTTTGAGCTATTCATGGGCTTAAATTTATAGCACAGGGTCAAATATCAGAAATTCTAACTTGTCATATGTTCCTGCTTCCTCACTCCAAACTAAGCCAGTTTTGATGAAAAAAAAAATTGTATAATGTGAGTGTAGGTAAAAGAGCAAACAGACTTCTTTTAATAACATGAGATTTAGGAATTAAACATAGCAAGCAGAAGATCCTGTAGGAATTTCAAGTGATATTTTACAATGGTTCACTAAAGGATGTGTTAAGCCTTGGTTTACATAGCATGCTACTTTATATAGTATTCTTTATTCTTAGGATCCCAGCAAGAGGAGATATTTTATTGATAATCATCTCTGCTTCCTTCCTATCTGGCCAGGTGGGAAGGGAATAAACAAAAATAATATCTAGCATGGAGCAAAACTTTAGAAGAGTAAAGGCCAATATACAAAAGAAATGTGAAGTAGTGAATATTTCGAGTAGGATAACCTTTCATTTATGGATGTCCTAAAAGATAAATGTAAGTTGGAAATATTTCTGACTGTTTGAACTGAACTTCTAAGAATTGCTGATTTTATGGCTTTTACAAGTAGATATCTACCATATCTTACAAAATATCTCAGTCTTCTTATATTCATTTATCATTTACCCTTCTTTTAATTGTATATTAGTGGCTGCTTTCTTCACATTTGTGAGGCATATGCCAGAGATTGGGCACTTCTTAAAAAAGTTTATTTATTTATTTTGAGGGAGAGAGAGAGAGATGTTGAGAGAAGAGAGAGAGCAAGAGAAAGCATGCATGCTTGTGAATGCACTTGCAAAACAGGGAATAGGCAGAAAGTGAGTGAGAGAGAGAATCCCAGGCAGGCTCTGTTGGAGCCTGAGGATCCCAGAGACTGGGCATTTAAAAAGCTACAGAATTACAGATTTCTTCTCTTTGGGCTGCTTGCCATTTGGTTAGAGGATCCAGATATATCAAATAATAAGAGGACAAAATAAATAGAATGACAGCATTTTAGTAAGGAAGAAATAGCAGGGATATAGAGGAAGAAAAACAATGCTTCTATTACTTTTTTTTTTTTTTTTTAAGAGAACTCCCTCTCTGAGAGGATCGATTCTACAGATGAGCAGTAAGAAGAGGTTGGACATGTGAGGTGGAAGTTAAAAGCTGGAAATAGTTCAATTGCAGTACTGGATACAGGAAAATATTTTCCAGGGGGTAGTGACTGAAAGAAAAGAATGGAAAGAGTGAAAAGAAGAGCCAGTGAGATAAGAAGAGCTGGTAGTAGAGGCCATGAAAGGCCACAAGATGCTCACCATACCATACTGAAATTGTTTGTAATCTTGTGACTCAGATTTCTTTCTCTGACTTTCCCAGTATGCTATCAATAGTAAATTGGACCCTTCTCAGGAATTATTTGTGTGGTGGAATAGTTTGTTGTTGCTATTTGTGTGTGTGTGTGTGTGTGTGTGTCTGTCTGTCTGTCTGTCTGTCTGTCAAAGAATGACCTGAGTTTTACATGATGGATATCAAAGAGAGCACCAGAGAAGTAGGAGGCAGAGAAGGCCATAAGAATCTAAGGTGCAGAGGGGCACCTGGGTGGCTTAGTCGGTTAAGCGTCNCTCTCTCTCTCCCAAAAAAAAAAAAAAAAAAAAAAAAAAAAAGAATCTAAGGTGCAGAGGAGCTCACAAAGGTCTTAGGTGTTCATGAGCCATAGAATTTTACCCAAGTTACAGGGGAAAGGAAACCTTGGTTGACATCTAGTTTCTGCAAGTAAAGAGAGATGAGATACAAGTTGTGTGTGTGTGTGTGTGTGTGTGTGTGTGTGTGTGTGTGTGTGTGTTGCAAGGGGTGTGGTTAGTTAAAGAAGATTTTCATGTAAATCTTGAAAGAAATGGTGGTTTAGGATTGGTTGCAAGATAGCAATAGCGTATTATAGGGTGAGGCTGAGTATAAACAAGGCCATTAGCAGACACACATGTGCACACATATATAACGTGTAAATGAGCATATTTTGGCTACATCTGGAGATTCATGGTTTGACATGCATTCTTTGCCTTGAAGGAATATGTTTTCAATTTCTCTTCAAGCTATTAATGGTTCAGTAAGAAACAAGGCCCAGGTCTGTGGTTTGCAAACTCAGTTTCAGCAACAGAACCTTATCTTCAAATAATATCTCATTTAAAGTACAAAATCTAAAACAGATAAAACCTCAGTGACCCTGATTAAGAGGGTAGAAGCTTTGTCCTTTTGCACCCCCACCCCCATGCCAGTGCCTGACAATTCGTGGGGCTCCAAAGAGCACAGTCTGAAAACCACCACCCTAGAGCAAGAGAAATGAGATCGTCTACTCAGTCCCCTTTCTAGATTAAACTATACTGGTCTTGCCAGGAGAAATTCCATTCAGAAGTTCATGCCAGAAAATTAAAAAGGTCGATAAAATCTAGTGTTGGCAAGTGAATGGGGAAATGGGCACATTCAAACATTGTTGATAAGACTGTAATTAGTGCTGTCTTCTTAAAGACAGTTCATCACATTTTTATTTACAAAAAAATTTTTTTAACATTTATTTATTTTTGAGAGAGAGAGAGAGAGAGTACGAGTAGGAGAAGGGCAGAGAGAGAGGGAGACACAAAATCTGAAGTAGGCTCCAGCACAGAGTCTGACACAGGGCTCAAATTCACAGATGGTAAGCCGAAGTCAGACACTCAACCGAATGAGCCACCCAGGCGCCCCTCATCATGTTTTTAAATGTATGATCCATGTGACCCCTCAGTTCCACTTTTAGAAATATTTCCTGTGGAAATTCTCCCATATTTGTACAAAGTTTCCCATTATAAGGCTATAAAGCCAGAAATAATTTAAATAAAAGAATAGTTAAAACTATGCTACTTCCATATAATGGAATATTATAGTCATTAAAATTAAAGAGTTGGATATATGGATAGATGGGTATAGATATAGAAGAATAGCCCTGGTATACTGTAAAGTGAAAGTTCAAGTTACAAAAGAACATAGTTAATTTTATTTATTTTATTTTTTTATGAGCACTGGATGTTGTATGTAAGCAATTTTATGTTATTTTTTAAAAGTTTATTTATTTTGAGACAGAGACATTGTGAATGGGGGAGGGGCAGAGAGAGAGAGAGGGAGGGAGAGAATCCCAAGTAGGCTCCATGATGTCAGCACAGAGCTCAACATGGGGCTCAAACTCATGAAACTGGAAGATCATGACCTGAGCTGAAATCAAGAGATGGATGCTTAACCAACTGAGCCACACAGGCATTCTTATATTCTGTTATATTTTTAAGCAATCAAGCAAAACTCACATTCTATGAAAGCTATGTAAGTACTTCTAATGGCCAAAAGAAAACAAAACGAAAAATTAAAAAACCACAAACAAAAAATCCTCTAGAAATAAATGATTAGTCTCACTTCTGGAGAAGGAGAATGGAGGTATAGGTAAGGGAGCATATGCTTTTTATTGTATAAACATTTGTGTTACTTGAGTTTTTTACAAAAGCCATGCACTAATTTTATAAATTAAAAATCAATGAAGAAAGATAAAAACAGTAACAAAATATTTTGTTTTTTTTCAAGAAATGGTAAGTTTCCTTTTTTTTATCTATCAACAAAATTCAAATAATATACCCTGGTTCCCTTTTTTGCCCTGCCTATCAGGAGATCCAGAGTCAATTCTGAAGCATAAAGCCCTAAAGACCTAGAATATTTACATTTCCATTTTCCTTTGATCCTACATTCCAATTTTAATCAGCTAACTTTTTTCTAAAGCTTCCCAGGTTTGTTTTTCAAAAGACATAAGAGTAGGTTATAAAGAAAGAAAACTCTGAACCTCACTGGTAGCCCACACTTCTCTGTGAGTACCAAACTGTGTAAGGTTGGTGTGGGCTGAATGAAGGATTTTATTTACTATTTATGCTTTATACTCTGAAGATTCTCACATAGGATCTGAGGATGAGAATCAGTACTCTTGCAGCTACATAAAACATTTGACCCTACTTTGGGATTTCGCTTTGTCTCCAAATATAAGAGTTGCAAGGACTGGAAAGAGCCTCTTGTGACAAGTCTTGCCTTTATCCTTGTAGATGGGTGGGAAATCACTGAGGATTTTTAAGCAAAAGAGTAACTGGATCTTAACCATGTTTGAAAAAAAAATAATTGGCAGAGGAGAAAGTAGGTTAGCATGGAGAAGGCAGAGCTACTCATTAAATACCTGTAGAGAGATCGGATAATTGATGGTTAAAGTCAGTTTAAAAGTATGCTTTTATTGGAAGGGACTGTGTACCATTTGTCAGTTATGTCTGGTTGGGTCACTTGGTCTGAACATGGGCCAATTAGGAATATCACAGGCCCAGTTAGACTCAAAAAAGAAAGAAAAAAATTGAGCTTCATTAGGTGCAGTCTTAAATTCAGTAAACGATTTCAAAAGGGGGTGGGGGGACAGTGTATAAACGGTTAAGACCAAAGACAGCCTTGTGGTCAGAAAAGAAGGGAAGGCAACAGTTTTCCCAGGTCCCTTAGCAGTGGCATCTTAATCTATTTACAGAGGGGCTTATTTCTGCTAAGCCTGATGAAGACACATCTGCTTCACCTCAGAGATGGGAATGCAGTACTAAGGACACAAGTTTGGAGTCAGACCTAGCTCAGACCTGGATTCTGTCACTCATTAACTGTGTGACCTTGAGCAACCTCAGTGTCAATTTCTTCATTTATAAAAGGGGAGGTAAAAACACCCATTTCTGTGGGTGGGAGGGTAAAGAGAGGGAAGGTAAATTAATTCTAAGAACCAGGTATGACTTTTATCCTTTATCTTGTTTTTAAATATTCCATGTTTTGCCCCCCAAAAAGACTTAGGGATGAAGTTGTTATTTAGTAGTGTAGGTAGCCTGAGGTGTCTGTTTTAGGCCTTTGTATGTTAAATAGCTTGTGGAATTAATAGCTGGCCTGCATTCTCCCTTTAGATCTGGGGATCAGGGTCCTGCAGGGGATGATAACCACTTGCCCCTTGACCCCCAGCCAGCAGGTGGTGGAGCATGCCTGTCCTCACTCCCAGCCCCGGGAAACCAGCTCAGCCCTGACTCTGACAGGGGTCTGGACCTCAAACATTCCCCTAAAGGCTTCAGAGTTGCTGAGCTGGGCCCCCAAACCCACCTAGACTTGCTGCTCCCTGGGAGTCTTTGGAGGTAATTCCAGTACTTGGTGAGGCTGGTTCCATCCACTGCTCAAGGTCTGCTGGCTCTTTGGTCCTGACCACCATGGAGCAGATGTTGAAGAAACTAATGACTCAAAAAATATTACTTAATATTGGTGTGATGTATGGGTTCTATTTCAAATACAATCAGGACTTTGCAGTTTAAAATAAAGTCCATGTTAAAACTCCTTCCACCATGCCTGACAAATACGCAGCTATTTTTTTGTCCCTGCCCAGCCCTGGAAGCCCCTTGGCTTGATGTGGCAGTATGCTTCTCACAGAGGAGGGGGAAAATCATCCAGGTTCTACTGAAAAATCTTGTCCCCAAGCAACAGGGAGGTGAGGTTGCTGTCCTTTGGCAGTTCTCCTGAAGGGTGGGGTTTCCTCCACTGTTTATCTTGCTCTCTCTCTTCTCCCCTCCCCTGAGGGCAGGATGCTGGACAGTAGGAGCCTCCATGCTCCAGGGCACTGCCCACACCCAGTGTCCCCAAGCACTGCTTGTCCTGGGCTACTGCTGCATGACTCACTCTGACTCACTTGCACTGCTACTCAGCTCTGCAGGGGCATCAGAACAGCTGGAGGGCGTGCTGCCCTGACACCTCCACCCCATTCCCACTTCCATCTCCAGCCCTAATGCAACTTCATCCCCAGGTGTCTGGCTAAAAGCCAGCATTTCCAGAGTCCAGTGGGGCTTGCCAGTCTCCTGGCTTGGCAGCAGGTGGTGTGGGAGTGCAGAGAAGGTCTGCAGTGCAATCAAAGTGCTTTTGTAGGTCAGAGTTTACTAACGGGATGTCCTTGGCTTTAGGAGATGGGCAAACACCTGCAAAGTGTAGTTGTATTAGTACAAATACACACATGTGCTTTTCTGGGAAAAGTGTCAGAGGGATCAGTGACTCAAAAAATGTTACCAAACTGATATTGCTATCATGTGTGTGTTATATTTCAAATGCATTTGGATCAGGGACTTCATGGTTAAAATAAATAAGGAAGTAAAAAAAAGTCCAAGTTAAACATCCCTCCACCATGCCTAACAAATATAGGGGTTCTCAGTTACCTTTTTTTATTATTTATCTTTTTAAAATTTAATTTAATTTTACATTGCTTGCTTTTATTTTTTATTTTTATTTTTTTTTTACAAATAGTTTATTGTCAAGTTGGTTTCCATATAACACCCAGTGCTCATCCCCACAAGTGCCCTCCTCCATGCCCATCACCCCCCCTCCCCCCCACATCCGTCAGTCCTCAGTTTGTTCTCAGCATTCTGGAGTCTCTCATGGTTTGCCTCTCTCCCTCTCCCCTACCATTTCCCCCCTTCTTCTCCCCCATGGTCCTCCGTTAAGTTCCTCCTAATCCTCCTATACATGCAAACATATGGTATTTGTCCTCCTCTGCCTCTCAGTTACTTTTTTAAAGTTTATTTATTTATTTTGAGAGAGAGAGAGAGAGAGAGAAAGAGAGAGAGAATCACAAGCAGGCTCTACACTGGCAGTACAGAGCCCAGTGCAGGGCTTGAACTCATGAACTGTGAGATCATTACCTGAGCCAAAACCAAGAGTTAGGGGGTGCCTGGGTGGCTCAATTAGTTAAGCCTCCGACTCCTGGTTTTGGCTCAGGTCATGTGCTGGCAGCACAGAGCCTGCTTGGGATTCTGTGTCCTTTCTCTCTGCCTTTCCTTCACTTGCACTGTCTCTGTCTCCCTCAGAAAAATAAATAAACATAAACAATTTTTTTTAAACAAAATAAAAACTGAGTTAGATGCTTAACTGACTGAACCACCCAGACACCTCCAGATTTTACTTTTAAGCAATCTCTACACCCAGCATGGGACTCGAACTTATAATCCTCAAGATCAAGAATTGCATGCTCTACCAACTGAGCCAGCCAGGCACTCCTCAGTTACTTTTCCCTTTTCAAATATCTGTAAGGAGTAGCCTACTTAAAGGTCCCCCAGCCTCTAGTAGATCATTTTTGCTTTTGCTGATATGTCCTCCTTTAGAACTCTTGGGGATATTTGCTGTACAGAACAAGCAGGTAAACTAAATCCAGCAACAAAATTTGGGTGGCAGGAGGAGAGGCATTTATGTTTTAGAGTTTTGCACCAAGGATAGTTTCTCTGGCTGATATCCAAGAATCCCAGGGAAGTGGATTATTGGTCTAGGTTAGGTAATGGATTGCCCTAAGCTAATCAACTCTAACCTGCATGTGAGATCATGTCAGAACATGTCAGCTCCTGAGTGGTGAAACTAGGGAGCTCTTGGAGAAAAGGAGAGCAGGTAATTATGTAAATGTTTCCCACATTTAGCCACTAGCCAAATCCATGCCTGAGATCTGAAGGTTAGCTATCACTGCCATGCCAATGTGCCAGCTTCATCATCAATAAACTTCAATAAGTAAAAACAAGGTATAGTAAGTTCTAAAAAGGCTATTTAAGGAAAGTGGGATTATGGGGTACCTGCAACTGGTAGAACATGCAACTCTTAATCTCAGAGCCATGAGTTCAAGCCATGTATTGAGCCTTAGAAATTACTTAAAAACAAAACAAAACAAAAACTGAAAAAAAAAATAAGGTGGAGTTCTGAATTTAAATGATGAGCTGAATGCATGCATCTAATTTCACTTCTTCCTGAAATACCCTATAGCTACATTGAAGAGATTCTTAATTTTTTAAAAATGTTTATTCATTTTTGAAAGACAGAGTGCAAACAGGGGTGGGGCAGAGAGAGAGAGGGACACAGAATCCAAAGCAGGCTCCAGTTTCTGCGCTGTCAGCACAGGGCTCAACGTGGGGTTCAAGCTCACCAGCTGTGAGATCATGATCTGACCCAAAGTTGGATGCTTAACCAACTGAACCACCCAGGTACCCCAGAGAGATTCTTTTTTTTTTTTTTTAATGTTCTTTCTTTATTTCCGAGAGAGAGAACGAGCAAGAGTGTATGAGCAGGGGAGAGTCAGAGAGAGAGGGAGACACAGAATTTGAAGCAGGATCCAGGATCTGAGCTATCTGTCAGCACAGAGCCCGACGCGGGGCTTGAACCCATGAACCGTGAGATCATGACCTGAGCCAAAGTCGGACACTTAACCAACTGAGCCACCCAGGTGCCCCCAAAGAGATTCTTTACCAAAGACATAACATATAAGTACAGGGAAAATAGGAGAGATGGTAAGAGCAATGAAATTTTGGAAACTGGAAAGCACATAGACAAGTCGTAACTGATTAAACAACAGACCCAAGAAAGCTGGCTTCAAACTGCAGAATCCACAGGAGGCTCAGCAATTGGCAGAGTCAAGTGTGCCTAGGACTGGGGTAACAGGTAGACCTCAAATAAGGAAGAAAAAGCTACTTGAAGAGCAATAGCATTCCTAACTTCCTTTTCCCTCTTTCTGGTACCAGCTGACTGTCCTCTCATCTGACAGAAATCTGGAGGTTTTATCTCTATAGAAGGTAATATAGATGGTCTGAGGCTGAAGGATGCCAGGTACCATTGAAAGCAGGGCTGCTGCTTCTTCTTCTTTTTTTTTTTAAATTTATTTCTGAGAGAGAGAGAGAGAGGCACCGTCAGCAGGGGAGGGTCAGAGAGCGAGGGAGATACAGAATCTGAAGCAGTCTCCAGGCTCTGAGCTAGCTGTCAGTATAGAGCCAGATGCAGGGCTGGAACCCACGAACCGTGAGATCATGACCTGAACCAAAGTCAGACGCTTAACCGACTGAGCCACCCAGGCGCCCCTAGAGTAGGGCTTCTTACTGGGGGGAAATGAGCTCATATATTCTGACTTTCCACATGTCTTTGCTCACTTGTTCCTAGCCAGACTCTCATCCACCAGGCAGGAGACTGGAATATTTTTCCCTAGGAATCTGAGCAGCATAAGAAGAAAATGTAAAAATACTAACTTCAATATTTAAAAAAAATTTTAAGGTTTATTATTTTTGAGAGACAGAGCGTGAGTTGGGGAGGAGCAGAGAGAGAGGGAGACACAGAATCTGAAGCAGGCTCCAGGCTCTGAGCTGTAGCATAGAGCCTGGCACAAGGCTCAAACTCACGAACCCCAAGATCATGACCTGGGCCAGAGTTGGCCTCTTAACTGACTGAGCCACCCAGGTGCCCCAACTAACTTCAGTATTGAATATTGAAATAGCCCACACAAGTCCATCTTAGAATACATTTCAAAGTCAGCAAGCCCATCTACTTGCTTGGTCATTTTAAGCAGTTTTTTACTTCCCCATTATTAACCAAAAGCTGCAAAATAAGAATTACGAGATATCTGAGGACAGTCCCCAGCAAAAAAATAGGCATTAAAAAAAAGGCAACATGGGACAGCAGGAACTGTGTAGGGAGGAGACAAATAAGAATTCATATATCCTCAGATAATAGAGAGCACTGCAAATATGAAACAAGAACAGGACATTATAAGAAAGGAATATTTAGAGAACAAAAAAGAGCTCTTAGAAATTAAAGACATAATCATGAAAAAAAAAAACTGGAATGGCTAAAATGTAAAAGTAAGGATTTTCTTAGAGAGTAGAGCAAGCAGAGTAGACAGAAAGGAAAGAGTAAGAAAGTAAGAGAGAATTCTGTTCCAGAAGACACACCATCCAAATAATAAAAGCTCCAGAAAGAGAGCAACATAAATGGAGCAGAGAAAATCACCAATGAAACAGTTTAAGAAAATTTCTCCCAACTGAAGAACATGAGTTGACAGATCAAAAAAGCCTATAGAGTTAAGCACAATGAATGGAAATTGACCTTCACAATGGCACATTGTGAAATTTCAGAACTCTGGGGAAAAGAAAATTTATATATGACTTAAGGGAAAAAAAAACAGGTCACATAAAGGGAATTAAGGACCCAATTAACTTTAGACCTCTCCACAGTGACACTATAAATAAGAAAGTGGAGTAATATCTTTTTAAAATTTTTTTGTTAATGTTTATTTATTTTTGAGAGTGCAGGAGGGGGGCAGAGAGATAGAGGGAGACAGAGGATCTGAAGCAGGCTCTGTGCTTACAGCAGGCAGCTTGATATGGGGCTTGAAGTCATGAACCGTGAGATCATGACTTGAGCCAAAGTTGGCTGCTTAACCGACTGAGCCACATAAGTGCCCCAGGAGCAATATCTTTAACGTTCTGAAGGAAAATTGTTTCCAATCTATAATTTTATACCCAGCCAAACTGTCAATCAAGCAAGGCTACTGTATTACACAACATCAGAGAACAACATTCAGAATACAATGTTGTATAATAAAGTGGCTTACAATTGAGTATGAGGAGAGAGCAAAGACATTTTCAGACATTCAAGTCTCAAAAACTTATTTACCATACACTCTTTTTGAAAAAGACTACTGGAGAATGTACTCTATTAGAATAAGAGAATGAATCAGGAAAGAGGAAGGTATGGCATATAGATAGGGCTGGCTTTGCTGGCATCAAGCCATGCTGTTGCACTGGTCCCACACATAGAAGGGTCCCTTACTTATTTGGTGCTCTGCTGTCACCATCTTGAAATTCTTCATAATTTTTAAACAAGGGATTCTGCATTTTAACTTTTCACCCATCCCTACAAATTGTGTATTCCAGTCCAGGATACAAGAAACAGATGATCTACCTCAGGAGGAAGGCAAAGGGAATCCTCATGAGGAGAGTGAAGGGATTCCAGGACAGCTATCACTAGACATAGAGAGCATCTATCCCAGAGGGAAACATGAGACCCAAGAGACAGACATGTTGGTGACTGCCATAGCCAAGTGTCCACTGTTATTTTACCCTTCTCTTCAACCTGAAGACAGAATGCTTGAATGGGCCTTCTAATCTATGATTCTAATCTATGAATACATTCTAATCTATGATTTGACCATTTGCTCACAAATTTCCTGCTCTCTTTTCTGTGCCCTTCTACTTGGATCACCTAAGGACACTTATTTCATCTCACCAAACTTTCTCTTCACTCTGTGCCTGAGAACTGGAGGTAAGGTAGAAAACAGAGAGCATCCCATACCCTCTGACCATATTTCTGCCTGACACCAGTACCAGGCTCACCAGGCAGCCTTGCCACATTCCCTGACCATGCAGAGCCTTGTGTTTGCTAAGACTAGTTTCCAGCTTTGCTCATCGATTCCCCAGAAAGGGGTCTTGTAAACTCTCAGGGGAGCTGACACCAAGGGATAATTTATCCCTGAATTTTCAATTAATAGTGTAACTCTGATTTTTATATAACTACCAAATTATCAAATCTAAACAATATGTTGTATGGGCATATAGTCATAGGTGGTAAAGCCTTAAAGAAAGTGAGGAACGATTAATATAAGAGTGTGAACTAGTAGTAACCCTAGGTGTCCACCGAGAGAGAGAAACCAGAGGAGGATGCAACTGTGGTAGGATCAGAAAGCTTATGAAGTATTGTTAAGATTTTATTTTTAAACTGGGCTAGATGGTAAGTACATGGATATTGGGTTTCATTCTTCTTTAAATAGTATATTTTAATAAACTCTTATGATTATGTGACACAGCAAAAAAATACAATAAAGTAATGAATGTCAATAGCATTATCATAGGATAATTTTAATCAGTGGCCACGTTTGGCCCTTGACCTACACCAATCCACATAGTCATTTCATCATGGAATTTCAAATAAAAGAGATTAGACCATCTGGTCCAACCTCCTTTTTGTTTGTAACCATTATTGTTTTAACCGGCCGTTGATATATCCTCATATCATATAAGTTGCAATTTCAGCTTTACATTCATGTTGTGTTAAATGCTTGTGAGTTATTAGATTTTCTACTGATGTTTCTGCCTTTCTCCTTCCCCTGGGGTCCTTTATCTTTTTGAAGGATGTGCTCAAGATTTTCTTCATTGGCCTTGATACTTCACTTTGCTCAGATATATGGAGTAGGGTGGTAGCTGGGGATACTAAAGGTGCAAAATGTTTTTTACTGTCAAAGCTCTCCTGCCTTTACTTGTCCAAGAGAATGTATCCATTTGGGATTTACTCAGTTCAATGCAAACAGCTTAGGGACCTGGGACATTTTTGCCAAATTGAGCATGAACTGACTCACTGACATATTTCTCAAGTGATCCATTGGTCCAATGAGTAACATCCTGGAAGAAGCATGAATTATTGTTAGTCATAATTATTCCTTCACCTATCCTGGAATGCCTTTGAAGGCATCAGGCATCAACAATATCTGTCATCAAAAGCTCTTTTGTCTGCAGTCTTGGTGATTGCATTCAGCTTGTTCATGGCAGAGAAAGAGTTGTTCTTCATAGGATGATGGCTTTCTTTCTATAAAAGGTATCCACTATTAAGCCCTCCTGCAGAAAGGAAGTTGGCATAGGTTCTGAAGACCCAATCAATTCCTTAGCTGTTCTTGAACAAGCAGTCTTTTCTTGATAGCTCTAGAATTTTATTACAATTGCAGAAGTTGAGTAACTTGTCAGCTGGTCATTTGTAACCAATAAAACTGAAAAGATTACGCACCTTTATTTCAATTCTGGATAAGTAAACAAGATCTGTGATTCTGAAATTGTGTTATAAGGGTTGACTGTACTATGGAATTACATCTGGACAAGATTTTGCTATAGTTCTTGGCATTCCTGGTATGAAGGAATTAAAAATCAAAGTCAGCATCATACCTATTAACTCATTAGTTGCTTTCATGGTATAATGAGTAAAGCATGAGCTGAAGCACTGAGATGTGAGAGGTATTAAAACATTTTTTTAATGTTTATTTTTGGCAGAGGGAGTGAGAGAGCGAGCGAGCATGAGTGGGGTAGGGGTAGAGATAGAGGGGGACAGAATCCAAAGCAGGCTCCAGGCTCTGAACTGTCAGCACAGAGCTCAATGCAGGGCTCAAATTCATAAACTGACCTGAACCAGTCAGACGCTTAACCTACTGAACCACTCAGGTGCCCCTATTAAAAGTTATAAAGGTTATAACTTTTTTTTGGTTGAAAAAGACAGAAACTCTGATACAAGCTTAATAAAAAACAGGAAATTTACTATGGTAAGGGTACAAGAGCATCACAGAAGCCAAGGACAGAAATGTGATTTACCCTTGAGAGGAATTGGAACCAGGAATTAGGATGTAGGGAATCTTTTTCAATTCTTCCCTCCTCTGCACATGTACATCATTTTTCTCCCTCTTTGAAAATCAGTTTTTCTTAGATTCTTAGCTGAACAAAGTCACTCCTTTATTGATTCTGTTAGTCAGAGCAGTCTCAGATTCGTTGAAGCAAAGACTAAATCCTAATCCATAATTTTTTTCCTTACTCATGTCACAATTTTCTATGCAATGAGTGGCCCCTCTCCATCTTCTAGCTATGCCATCAGAGTCTGCGGCCTCCAAGGTCACTGTGGTGGGGAAACAAAGTGGAGGGATATGAGGGATATTTTCAACAGCCAAGTCTAAACATGACTTATATCATTTCTGTCCCTCTCCCAGTGGCCAGAACTTAGTCACATGGCTCCACTCTAACTGCAAGGGAAACTGGGCAATGGAGAGGAGAAATGGATAGTAAGCAAGTACTAACAGTATCAAGTTACATCTCCTGTCAACAGACAACTGAGACCAATTAGTCAAACTTCTTGTTTTCTTATAGTTTCTATTAGTCCAAACTCCAAATTTCTAGGGAAGAAACTCTGGCCCAGCGTTGGTCAGATGTCCATTCTGATCCAATATGTTGTCTTGGAGAATGGTTCATGTTGAAAATAATGGTTGCCAGATTCCCACCACTTTCACTATGTGATTTAAATGTGGAAAAGAAGGACAATACTTAGAAAGAGTAGATTCTTCAGAAAAATAATGTCCACTACCTGGAGGGGTGTTTTATTTCTAAAGCCTCTGAGAATTAGTCTCTTCCTTATGCTGCTTCTCAATAATGATATCTGTGTTTTATGGAATTCTTTAATTTAACTTAATTTTGTTTTGAATTAATTTTAGGTATTTATTTTTTAGAGAGAGTGGTAGAGAGAGAGAGAATCTTAAGCAGGCTCCATGCTTAGCACAGGAGCCAGATGCGGGCATCGATCTCAGAATCCTGAGATCATGACCTGAGCCAAAATCAAGAGCTGGACACTTAACTGACTGAGACACCCAGGTGCCTCAGAATTCTTTATTTTAAAGATGGAAATTATAGTGAGCCTGCATGGAAGAGTTGGGAATTACTGATTTTCTCCCTAGGTAGTTGCCTGCAAGATCTACCACTGGAAATAAGACACTTGAGTTGTAAGGATAGCTACCAGACATATAAATATGGAAATAGTTCTTCCTGGTCTAGTTGAGAGCTCCTAGAACACAAAGGTAAGACTAGAGTCTTTCCAAACAGACCCCTCGCAGGAGTCATTAAGGTTGTTCCAAATATTCCCATTCTCTTCTTCAGGGTATGTGGTAAGACTGCACTTGCTTGCCTTTCTTATAATTAGATATAGACATGTGACTTGCTTTGGCCAATGAAATAGAAACAGAAGTGACACGTGTCATTTGCAATTTAAGAACCTATGCATGAATTCGCTGTTATTTTTTTCTCTGTGCTGAGGAAATTATAAAAACCTGTGTTGAGATGGAATAGTTCAGACTGGGTCCCCCTGCCTACCCATGCTGGACATTTAGCATGAGTCAACAATCAACTTTTGGTGTGTTGAGCCACTGAGACTTCAGGACTGTTTGTTACTGTAAACAGCTTAGTCCATTGTGTCTCCTACATGTCCATTCATAGCCATCCATACCACAGTGGACCTCCCAGCTATATGCACAATCTTCTGAGGCAGTCCTACTCAAAGCAGAGTCCTCTTCCTTCTCTATGCTATCCTTAGGAGGGCCAGCTGTGTGGTTTCTGTTGGCTTGGCAGTGATTATGATGTTCAAGTCCATTTTCATGGCCTCTTATTGCAAAAGCCACATGAATTATAGGATATTTCAAACTGGTAAATTTTTGGATGTAGAGGACTACAGGATAGATATCTGAAATTAATATTTAGGCATTGTTCACTGCTGCCGCATTCCAGAAGGACAGGCTGATTCACTATGCTTACCACCGACTGCCTGCACAGACTATGCTTTGTTAAAGATTAGATAAAGATGAAGTGCTAAACAGAGAGCAGGGAAGAGCATGAGACACTGCTGTGGTTCAATACAAACAAAGCTTTCTTGTCTCACTGTGGCAGCTGTAACGTCCTTCATAGGCTCCACACTAACAAGCCACACTTTAACTCACTTTCTAACAAGCTTTGTTTAAAGCTGTTCTCAGGTCAAATCAAGAATCAGGCAAATGCGATTACTTGCTCAAGGACCAAATTTTACATTAGTCATTAGAGATAAGACAGTTAAAGAGATATGTGGAGATAAAGAGGAAATTCTAAGAGTTCCTCCAATACAGATAGGACCCAGCATTTGACCAAACGGAGTTTCTAAAATTCTTGGGTAAAATATTAACGGCACAAACCAAAGAGTACCTTGAAAACACCAGAGGTAAAGGTAATGTAGTGAATACTCCCTGAGAGCAGCAAGAAAGGAGCCCCTCAGCTGGAGTCACAGTCCTAAATCTAAACATTTGATTGTATATCTCCTCCCTTTCATTCCCCCAAATCCTTATTCTTCACTTAGCCTCAACACTCCCAATTATTGGTTTTAGAACTCCTCCAGAAAGGTGTAGCATCTTCTGTGTGTGCTATTACTGACTCTTAAGCTCAGGGCATGGCCACCCCACAACCTCTGTGCAAATGAGAAAAGCCTCTGTGCATCCCTGCAGATGTTCTATTGGCCAAGATGTTCAGCATGGATAGCAGAGCACAGACTGGATCTCAGACTCCACTCACCCTCTTGGCCTGACCCCAAGGTACAAGATGCAATCTGCCCATCCAAACCCAGCACCCTGCCTGTTTTCCCACTCTCCTTGAATTCTTTCATTGTCCAGACTGGGAGCTGCAGTATACAAAAATTTGGAACACGACACAAAATTCCCCAAAGAAGCTTAGATGATGATGATGAGGAGGAGGAGGAGGAGGAGGAGGAGGCAGAAGAGAATTGTAATTATTAATTATTAGTCATTACTATGATTATGAGTTACTATGGAAATTAGATTTATACTTCCAGAAAAGCCAATTTT
This sequence comes from Crocuta crocuta, assembly GCF_008692635.1. Classification (NCBI taxonomy): domain Eukaryota; kingdom Metazoa; phylum Chordata; class Mammalia; order Carnivora; family Hyaenidae; genus Crocuta; species Crocuta crocuta. The sequence continues at coordinate 11,415,638 of NW_027530368.1, read as the reverse complement.
GAATAATGCTGCTAAATCCGTATACTAATAACATTGGTTTAAATTTCTGGGAACAAAGGCCACAGGCTCAAAACTCAAATGGGAGGAGAAAGGAGAGCATAGGAGAAGAAAGAGATGAAGAAGGAACATAGGGCAGAAAATTAACACCTTTCTTAGGGCACATCGAATTAATGATGTTTGCTTTGGCTGTTTTTCTACTTCCTTTCTACACCTTTCCTAGGGTGTCCTTGCCCACATACCCACACACGCACATACACATGCCACTGCCCCTCTTCCAGAGGGGCACTATGCTCTAGAATTATCTAATGTTCTTTCCCTAGCAAACAAAATTCCGTCTTCTTGGTGCAGCTGGTTGTGAGAAGGAAAGCAATCTGGCTGAACCAAACCATATTAACATGAGAATAACAGATGACTACAGCGTTTTCCTAGAAGTTTTTTCTTCTCTCCTCTCTCTTTCTATATTTGTTACATTTGTTTTCATGGGGATGCTTACCAAAAAGAAGGCCCCTCCTTGGCTGGATGTTAGCTCCTGGAAACAACTCCTCCAAGCTGTTTCTGCTTCCTATAATTTCTTCTGTCTTTTCTCTTAGCTACTCCTGATTTTCTAGAGGCTCTAATTTTTTTTTTCTAGAATGATTTCCTTGCAGGAAAAGCAGGGACCCTGGTGGGGGAGCAATCTTAAGGAAGGAGAAATAGAATAGAGGTTTTGTTCATTTTCTAGTTGGTGACACACACAGTGACACACATACTACATACAAGGCAGGCTGAGGACTTATGTGGATATCCTGCATCCATGCCTTTCCAGTGGGGCACACTCCACGTCCTAAAAATCTTTGCAGAAAAAGAATGTTTTCTGTAGTGAGACGTGCCTGATTATATCCAGGTCAAACATGAATCAATGCAGAAGATAAGAGCTGTAGAGTGTGCATGATATTAGTGTCAGTGTATCCCTCAGCTGACATTAGGTTGCCTGAAATGACTTCATGGACAATAACACTAGACTATAGTGAACACTAAGTGAGCTAATGATGCCTCCCCTTTAAAACAATGTGTGATGTGGGAAAAGGAAGTTGTATTTTAATGGATCCCCAATTATGCCTGAGTCAGTATTACTGGAGGTTAATAAAGACAGACCCATTCTTAGAATATTGATTCTATGGTACCAAAGTACCAAAGAAGTACCAAAAATACAATCTTGAAAGCTGAAACAAAGTAAATATATTTTAATTTATCCTTGAGGACTTCAGTAGGCAATCGCTCAAGTTATGTATCAAAAGGCTTTTTGCTAGAGTTTCCCCAGCTTCTTTCCCCTGCTTCATTTGCACAAACATAAAAGGAATGTGCTGGTCTTTTTATTTTTATTTTAAAAACAGAAATTGGAAGAACTTGTTGAGAATATTTGATACGACTAAGCTCAAGAACAAACAGCAGAGGAATTGTCTTCTTGGAAAAAGTTGAAGTTAAAGAGGGCTTACTCAGCACCCTGGGTACTCAGCAGTCTGCACAGAGACAAATATCTGAGAGTTGCTCAGTGGGAGGGGTGCAGAACCGTAATTAGCCCCTGGGTGTAAACAAAGGGGCCCTACAATGGCTATTTTGTTTTCTGCTTTGTCAAAGAACAAGGATAAAGAGTATGCTGTCTATGATTAATTCTGGAGAAAAAATTCCATGAAACTAGAATTTTTTTCCAAGAGTTAAAACAAAACAGTATTTTCAACCTGTATCAAAACTCGCTCAGGACAACTGATATTATGCACTGTGGAGAGTGCTTAGGAGAATGTGCCATTTATTCTCATCCTTTTCTAGGTTTTTTCCTCATGGCAAACTTTAAGGCCAACAAAAGACGAAGGCAGAGGCAAGGCTGCCTCTGGACAAATGGTGAGTGGGCAGCATGGGGTGGAGCACAGAAGGAACTGAGGGTTAAGAAGTGGGGGTCAGTCACCAATTGTAAGCTGTAGGACTCTGACTCAGTCATTTAACCTCATGGATCTCAGTTTCTCTAACTGTAAAATCAGTGATTGGACTAGATCAATAGACCCAAACTTCTCTTTGAAGTCTTCTCTAATTGCTCAGGTTATATTTCTACTTCCTTTTCTTTTTTTTTTTTTTTTAATTTATTTGTTTTTGAGAGACAGAGTGCAAGTGAAGGAGGGCCAGAGAGAGAAGGAGACACAGAATCTGAAGAAGGCTCCAGGCTCTAAGCAAGCTGTCAGCACAGAGCCTGACACGGGGCTCGGACCCACGAACTGTGAGATCATGACTTGAGCCAAAGTCAGACGCTCAGCTGACTGAACCACCCAGGAGCACCTCTACTTCCTTTTTGATACACCATTTTAAGTTCCCTAACCTTGACATTCTCTTAAGCATGATTCTTATTTATATTTTATCAGCAGATTTATATTTTATCAGCAACTGTAGAATTTCAGTCCTAGAATTTATAAATTGCAGATCACTCCTTCCATGGGTAGCTGGGGAAAGACAGAAATGGAGGTTGAAAAAAAAGAAGAACTAAAGCGAGACAACGTAGAGATTTTTGAAATGAAAGATTAGCCAGGACCAAGGAAGACAAGTAGTAATATTCCAGGGCCTTGGAAGCACACGTGTGGTTTCAGTGAGGAGATTAAGGAGAGATGTATGTACCTGGCATGAAGTTAAAATGGGCAGATGCAGGGGTACAAAACTCTGGGTATTGGTAGGGAGGATTAATTCTCAAAGGTTTTTCTCAAGCCTCCAACATTTCTTGAGAACTTAGATATGTAGGAGGCAGAGACCAGGAGATGGGAGTCAAACTTCCTCCTGGGTTTAGCTCCCCCCAAAAGCAGATCCTGAAACAAGGATTTTAAGGCAAGCTCTTTGTTTAGGTGTTATCCTATGAGTTCAATACAAAGTATTAACGAACACGTTACTGCTGTGGTCACCTAGGGCCCAGTCCCTCTAGAGACCTCTGGGACACTGGATAGCCCCCACCGTGAGTCATCCCACCTGAGAGGAACGAACATATGTATTTTTCTACCAACTCTCTTTTGCTCCTGGAGGTGTTACATCTCCAGCACTTCTAGCCTGCCTCTGACCAAGTCTGCTCCTGCAGCTGGAAGAAGCCCTCAGGCAAAGTCATTGATACTTATAGGAAGCCATTGGTGTATAAAGATTATAGACAGGACAGTAGTGCTTATGACAGAAACCACCAAGTCATAAAATAAGACCTTGAACATTCAGAGGAGGACCAACCCCAGAAAGAATTCTTCTCAGTCTGGATATTTTTAGGAATCCTACAAAATGATTTATAAATATCTTAATGAAACTATAGAAAAAAGATCCTGAAAATTATCTTGCTAGTGAGTATGAAATGGTAAAGTGTTGAATATCCATGTAGTAGTCATGATTACTGAGTTAAGATGTATAAAAGTCATATTTATTTTAGTACAAAAGAATATGATTCTGTTTTTATTAAAAAAATGTTTAATGTTTATTTTTGAGAGAGACAGAGCATGAGTGGGGGAGGGGCAAAGAAAGAGGGAGACACAGAATCTGAGGCAGGGTCCAAGCTCAGAGCTGTCAGCACAGAACCCGATGTGGGGCTCGAACTCACGAACTGTGAGATCATGACCTGAGCCAAAGTTGGAGGCTTAACTGACTGAGCCACTCAGGTGCCCCAACAGAATATAATTCTAATGGCTTTCAGAGGTTTACTCCAAATATCATTTCCCCTAACATGATTTAAGTTCTTGAACTATAGTCCTTCTGCCTCAGAATTTTTTTTTTCATTTTATTTTATTTGAGAAAAAGTGTGAGTGGGGAAGGGGAGGGGGCACAGAGAGAGAGACAGAGACACACACACACACAGAGAGAGAGAGAGAGAGAGAGAAAATCTTAATTAGCTTCCACGCTCAGTGTGGAGCCTGACACATGACCCTAGGATCATGACCTGAGCTGAAATCGAGAGTCGGATGCTCAACACTCAACCCAACTGAGCCAATAAGGTGCCCCTGCCTCAGAGTTCTTAAGAACATGGTCTCTGTAGTTGAGGAGCAACAGTGTACAGCTTTTTTATTTCATTTTTTATTTATACTCAACCCCATTGAATTGAAACCAAAATCTCTACAGTAATGCAGCCCTCTGAACTTTTCCTAGCACAGAGAACAGCTTGTTAAACATAGTTGTTCTTCAGTAATCTTGATGCCATCTAAATTTTTTTTTTGGTAGTTGTACAGTTGTATTCCCAAAATCATTAGGGAGATAACATAACTTTGTAAGGGAAAAATATATCTTGATGACAAATGGTCAAATATATGAAAATTTCACATAAGAGGAAGAGGTTCACACAATAACAGTAAACAGATGTGACACACATCAAGCCCCTCTAATCACTCGAGTTGGTGGAATCTATCAATTGGTCTGGCCAGAGCCCTTCTGTTTCACACCTGGTCTTTGGGTTAATGCTTTTCCTTCCACTCCAGATAAATGTCCAGATGGGACCACTGGTTCAACAGCCAATTCCCTGGCCACAGTAGACTGGTTTAGGAGTGAGCAACTGACCTAAGCCAGGCTTCTAAGACTCCTTTTCGGGGAGTATGCAATTGATAAAGACACACAGTCACTGTCAAACGAAGCCTGGGAGCTCCCAGTGGCCAGGTTTTCTACTAGGTTGAGAGAAGCCTGATTGAAAAATGAAACCAAGGCCCAGAGAAGAGCAGAGGCTAGAGACAGAGGGAGGAAACAAGCACCCAGCTGTATTCTTGCCTTTCCTGCTTGTGAAAGGTTGAGGTTTTTTCCTTGAAACTGAGATTCTGCCTATTGCAATGGAAAACTACAAGTGTAATAAAGATAAGGTAGGATCCTTGTACCGATAAAATAAGAACAACAATAATATACAAAGATGAAAGTTTGGAGGCATCTGATGATTCTGTAAGCTAACATTCTTTTTCTGGAAAACATCTTGAACACATCTGACATGAATCAGAGACTAAATCTTTAAAGTTCTTCACAACCCTGAGCTTGTAATTCCATGATTAATAGAAATGATGAATACTTTGTCCAAATAGTAATTTGATGAAAACAAGGAAATTGGCATTTATTCAGTTTTAGAATGCAACAAACAGTATGCCAAGAATCATATATAAAGATTAATTGCCATTATTGAATATTTTTGATGTGTTAAGCATAGTCCTAAGGATTTTCATGTATATGATACTCATATAATTCTCACATTAATCATGTGAGGTGGGAACTACTATTATTCCTGCTTTTTAGATGAGGAAACTGTGTCTCAGGAAGGGTGAATAATTTGCTCAAGTTCTCACAGATGGCAAGTGGTAGGATTCAAACACAGCCAGTCTCTCAGCACTCACACCCTTTGCCATATATTATATGTTACCTTATTTAACTTTGGAAAATGGATCATATACCGAGGAGGTAATTCAAAGGAAAGAAAGGGAATATGGATATGTGTAGAGGTACTCATTAGTACATCTAAAAACTAGAAAAAGTGCCTCCCCCCAACACAAATCTATAGGGAAATAAGAAGGCGGCAAATCAAACGTTATACATTGATACAATAAGACGTTACATTGCTGGAATGATAAATATGAGAAACATAAAAAATGAGTTAACTGTAATTTAAAAAATAAATAAATTTGAAAAGCAAATGAGTTAAGGACTATAGGAAACAATAGCAGGGGAGAAAAAAATGTATAATTCAGAAAGATAAACACTGGTTCCTAACAATTATGCACAATCATTTTTATGCAAGTGGTAGAAAGGAAAAAGTCTTTAGGGCTTATGAAAACATGGAAATTTGAGGAGATTTTTTTTTTTAAAAGAAAGCTTATGTTGCTATTGGTACTTAGATATTCCTATTTAACTTTCATTGTAAAGTTGATTAAATACCCAATTAAAAGCAAACTTATTAAAGATTTAAAATAATATTCATGGAAGAAATTAAAAAGAGAAGTTTATGAGGTTAAAAAGATTTTTTTATTAGGAAAGCCTTATTTGAAGAATATAAGTAAAAATGAGGACTGCATAATGTACTCGGAAGAGAAAAAAGTATAAATAAAAAGGTAAACTCACATCTGCTTCCTTGTCCCTGATCTGGTGCAGTCCTACCTGTCCTTGAGGCCCCAACCAGAAGCTTCCTCTGTGCAAACAAGGCCCTTCATTTGTCTCTCTCTTTTAAAAAGAAAAAAATTTTTAATGTTTATTTACTTTTGAGAGCAAGAGAGGGAGAGAGAGAGAGACAAAGCACAAGTGGTGGGAGAGGCAGAGAGAGCCTCCAGGCTCTGAGCTATAAGCACAGAGCCTGACACAGGGCTTGAAGTCACAAACCAGGAGATCATGAGCTGAGCTGAAGTCAGACATTTAACTGACTGAGCCACCCAGGCACCGCCATTTGTCTCTCTCTTATGACGCTTGCTCTTGTTTTATAGCTATCTGTGTAGATGGCCCTCTTCTCAACCATAAGTTTTATAAAGATAGGAACCCCATACCTACAACAGGTTTGTAGGCCCCAGTTGCCCCCCGCTTTACGCCATGTGTGTTTGTTGGATAAATAAGTGTTCTTACGAGGAGACAAAAGACTTGGAAGCATAGTTTTGAACAATAAGCAACTGTGATTGGGGACATTAGAATGGTTGTCTTTAACAGATACTATATGCTTTCAAATATAAGTGGAACAAGAGAAACTTAACAGAGGACCATGGGGGAGGAGAAGGGGAAAAAATAGTTGGGGAGAGGGAGGGAGGCAAACCATGGGAGACTCTTGAATGCTGAGAACAAATTGAAGGCTGATGGGGGTGGTGGGGAGGGGAAGGGGGGTGATGGGCATGGAGGAGGGCACTTGTGGGGATGAGCACTGGGTGTTATATGGAAACCAAGTTGACAATAAACTATGAAAGAAAAATCAAAAAAGTGAACATTAAAAAATTAAAAATTAATTAACTAATTTAAAATAAGAAAGAGAATGGTTGTTTTAAGAACACTATTTCTATGGGGCACCTGGGTGGCTCAGTCAGTTGAGTGTCTGACTGGCTCAGGTCATGATCTCACAGTTTGTGAGCTTGAGCCCCACATCAAGCTTACTGCTGTTAGCGCAGAGTTTGCTTCAGATCCTCTGTCCCCCTCTCTGTCTACCCCTCCCTACTCATGCTTGCTCGCTCCCCCTCAAAAATAATAAATGTTAAAAAGTTAAAGAACATTATTTATTTTGCCATATTGAGGAGGTGAGTATTGTAGTTCTGGTGGACTCCAGAAGGACAGCAGAAGCATAAGGTGATTTTGATTTCATGAGCTCTGAGGCCAATATACCTGGTGATGATGACAACAACCATAGCCTTGATTTATGATTGCAGCTGGCAAAGAACATTGAAAAGAAGACAGTTGAAGAAAGAGTAAGTGGGGATTGAAGTTAGAGAAGAAATTTCAGAGATGTTATGCTAAAGAATTCTTATGGTCTTTACCTCATATAGGCCAAGGTCCTTCTTTTAATGGTT
>NW_027530368.1:11355156-11407709 GCF_008692635.1 Crocuta crocuta | reverse complement strand
AAAAAAAAAGAGCACCTGGGTGGTTCAGTCAGTTGAGCATCCAACTTTGACTCAGGTCATGATCTCACAGTTTGTGAGTTCAAGCCCCACAGCGGGCTCTCTGCTGCCAGCCAGGAGCCCCCTTTGGATCCTCTGTCCCCCTCTCTCTCTACCCTTCCCCCACTCATAAGCAGCCCTGCGTGCACATGCTCTCCTCTCTCTCAAAGGTAAATAAGCATTAAAAAAAAAAAAGTCTTTATTGTGATCAACATCAGGTTATGTATGGAAGTGTCGAATCACTATATTGTACACTTGAATGTAATATTACACTGTACATTAACTAACTGGAATTGAAAGAAAACTTTACAAAATTATGCTTATTTGTTTTGAGAGAAAGAGAAAAGAGAGTGAGAACAAGCAGAAGAGGCATAGGGAGAGAGGGAGAAAGAGAATCCCAAGCAGTCTCCACACTGTCAGCACAGAGCCCAATGCAAGGCTCAGTCTCATGAACTGTGGGATCATGATTTGAACTGAAACCAAGAATTTGATGTTCAACCAATTTGGCCACCCAGTACCCCTAAGTAAAAGCTTTTTCAAAAGCCTTTAACCATAGTTCAGTAGAATGAGCAAAGTGGAATGGGCAGTCTTTCACACACAGAAACTCAGTTTCCCTGTCATGCCAAGATGAGACTGTGGTTGGGTTTTTTTGGTTTGGTTTTTGGGGGTTTTTTTGGTTTGTTTGTGTTTTTTTTGGTTTTTACCAAGTAGGAAAAAACACAGCGTGTCAAAGAATTACTATTCTTATTTAAGTTCCAAAAGGTCCAAGGATTCTAAACCTACTTCACACTTACTGTGACCCATGAAAGCAATGTAGTTCTGATTCAGATGGTATACAAAATATTTGATGGTTCTTCTTTTCCTCTTTGCCTACGTGACATGCGGGACCATCTTGCAAGTTAGTAGTGTAAACTCTCTGAGTTCAGGAACAAGGCCATAAATTATATACACAGTGTCTGAACAATCCACGCTTAAATATTTACTAATATGATTTTATCTACTTCTAGTCACAAAGACATACATTCTCCTAATATCTATTCTCCTGTAAACAAATAATTCCTCTACCTTGCCAATTAAATACATGGATTTATCTTTAAAAAATTTTTCTTTGAGTAATTTTTGGCTTGTTTTCTGTCTTCCCCCACTAGAATATAAGTTCCATGAGAGCAAAAATATTGTTTATTTTGCTCAAGTATGGTACCCTCCGGAGCTTACAACAGTTGCTTAGTAAATACTGTGTGCTGAATAAGTGAAAAAATAAGTGGTTGAATGGCCAGCCATTGTTCTGGTTGTGGCTTTAAAGACTTTTGTAAATATTAACTTGAATATCTTTCATGAACACACACACACACACACACACACACACACACACACGGCTCCTCAGTGGCCTTTCTTCCCCTACGACTCTTGCCCACCAGCTGATCAGATAAATTAAGTAATAGTTGGCTGGCTATGCATAAGGATCCATCTGGCTCTCACTGAGTAGAAAATGAAAATGCTTTGCTTTTATAAAAACTTATGTGGGGAACTTACATCTCAAAAAGATATTTGTAATACTAAAGTGTATTTTGTTTTATTAAATCCAGAATGTTGGGTGGAGTCCCTTAGCTAAAAGTCACTCTCAAGCAAAATGAATTGCTTGTTATTCTCACAAAGAATTTACAGGAAGCAATTTGTAAAGGTTGCCATCAGGCTGAAGTCATTGTTGGCACTAGGAATCAGTGTGTCATCAACCTCAGAGCAATCATTTAACCTGGGTCTGCTCAGAGAAATCTCCATAATGCAAGGAAAATTGAATTCTACTGCTTCAGATTACAGTCACTTTTGATATTATTTCAATCTGATCATGAAGTATTTGACATAACAGTTTCTCTCATCCTGCCACTATGTAGAAATATCTATTTTACATGTGCTTAACCCTGGCCCTGTCATTACCAGCTATTTCACAAATAGTTTTTTTAAAAATCTGCTCGCCTCTCCTTGTACTCAGGAAGTTGTATAGGAATAGCTAGGAAATGAATGGCTTGCCAACTTATTTGGCCCATTCCATCAAGTACCCTGTCTGCTGGTCAAGTAATAATATAAAAAAAATTCTACTCATCTTGAAGGACTATCCTTCAATCTAGGTGACAGATGGGCAATTGTTCTGGATAGGCCTATGGGGGCATCATTATAGCAGAGAACACTGGATCCAGACATGTCGCAAAGATGGACAGTTCTATGCTCCTAATTTCTGTCAATGTGTTTATTTTCATCACCCTGGGAAAACAGTGTGATGGAAACACATAGATTCATACATCCCATAGCAAACAATGAACCAGTTCTCTATGTTTCCAACACCAGTTTCCAACATCAAAGTAGAAAGCCAGATATTGGCAAAATCGCGTTGATCATTTTTTTAGCCTTATCCAAATGATGTGCAATTCAGTTACTGATTCAGCAAAAATGTATTGAATGCTGTGAGCCATCAGCACAAAGTAGACTGAAAATAATGTGAAACACCTTACTGCACAGACTCCCCTACTACTAAATGATTTTGAATTAATGTTTCCTTTGCTATATTTACCTTGGGCCCTGTAACTGCCTCAGATGGAAAATGCAGCAACCATCAAGTCTAAGTGCTTAAGGATGTTTCACTCCATTGAATAATTATCCTAAAAAAAGACGGACAGGAAGTTTGTGGTCCTCTCTCTCTTCTCTCCAAACACAATCACACCCTTTGTTTAGCAGCTAAGGCGGCTGTTTCTTAAGTCCTGTCATTCAGCACCCTGGTCTCTGGGCCTCCCAAGTTGAACAAGATTTCATGATTGAGTCAAGCCATTCATTTGCTGATTGCCCAGGACCGGTGTGGCCTGTTGGCTGCTATCACCCACCAACAGCTAATGCTTATGGTGTGACATGATTTGGCCTGATAGCACTCCACAGCCCACCTGTTGTTCTCTTCTCTTGCCCATTCCACAGCTGATTAGGCAGCCTCCTGTCCATGGTTCTCATGCATCTGGGCCATAAGAAATTAATTTGCACTCATCATCCTACTTGCAGCTGGCTAATTGGACTCTAGGGTCACTTCCTTGTCTTACATAATTAATCAAATTCTACTTAGTTAATTATTGCAATATTTGTTCACCAAATATCTATTGAACATTTACTATGTGCCTGACACTGTGCAAGGTGCAGAGAATAATACAGCCGGACATGCAAGTTCCAGTAACTTAAAAATTTAATATAATTCTCCAATTTCTACCTACTTTTCCTATTTTTAAGCTGAATAAATATTTTTAAAATTATGTATGAGACCATTATCCCTTACTTAGTAATTTCTTCTATTGTTTCAAAGTCACAGAAAATTATCATATCTCTTGAGATCTGATCAACATTTGCTCATTCTTGTTTATTTGCTTATTTATGAGTTTAAAGGTATTTAGTTTCTTAAGACTTCTGGAATATGTTTGGGGGATGTTATGAAATATTTGATCTAAAATAATGTAATTCAAATTTCTAATGATTTCCACAAATGTGTATTTAAAAATCATCTCTATTGTTTTGTATTGCTCTCAGTCATTTCTTTTTTTTTTTTTTTTAATTTTTTTAATGTTTTATTTATTTCTAGGAGAGAGAGAGAGAGACAGCATGAGCAGGGGAGGGTCAGAGAGAGAGGGAGTCACAGACTGAAAGAGGCTCCAGGCTCTGAGCTGGCAGTCAGCACAGAGCCCGACGCGGGGCTCGAACCCACGAACCGCGAGATCATGACCTAAGCGAAAGTCGGACGCTCAACCGACTAAGCCACCCAGGCGCCCCTCTCAGTCATTTCTTAATCCTTATACACAACTAAGCTTATTTCTGAGGCTTCTGTTTCACTGACATATTTCTGTTTGTTCATTCATTTCCTTTCTTACTTTTAGAGTATTTTTGTTATCCTTACCTCTTTATTTTTCTAACTGAATATTATAATACTCTTTAAATTTAAATTCTAAAGAGAAGTCCATTTTTATTTTGATTGGGATTGCACTAGATTTAAAAAAAAATAACAAATCATCATATTTATAATATTTTATTCTTTCTAAATGCTTTACTGCCCAATAAGCTTTATTATTTTAATAAACACTTCTTATTAAGTCTACTCTTCTTTATATTTTATTAGTATTGTAAATTGGATCTCTCTTTTAAATTAGGCTTTTCTAGTTTGGATGGGTATTTAAAAATCTTAATGATGTTTTTATATTTTATATTTTATCTGTCCACTTATTATTCTAGTCTAAAAATTTTAGCTGATTCCTTGGGCATTTTGTCAGATATTTAATTGTCTTCAGATAGCGATGTTGTGTTTCTTCTACTATTTCTCTATTTTTGATTTGTTTCATCTCTCTTCTTACACTGGCCTGAACTCCCAAAACAACACTAAGTCAAAATGATGAAAGAAGGCACTTCTCTGGTAATATCATCTTAAATACCTCTTATTGTGTCCTAACCTAGTCAGCAACAGGTTGGGGAACAGCAATGGCAGAAAGTTTGGGAACTAAACTTTATGAAAAATTATATGAAAAACTTAGCCTTTTATGAATTTAATAACTGACCAGCTTATACTTCTTGGTCTTTTGGCCACAATCTAGTAATTATGACATTGTGGTTCTATTAGTAAAATCAGGAACTAGAAATAAGATGTCTGTCCTAAGTTGAAGCTTTATTCTAATTCATATTGACATTGCTACACCTATCACAAAATTATGGTTTGAATGTCAGGTTTCTTCCAAAAGTAGTATTTCATGTTGATTTGAAAGGCTATGTAGCTGCTAATAAATAAATTATGATTTTGAATAACAATATCAAAAATACTTGGTCTTTCAATGTGCTATGAGTCTAGAAAAACTATAAAAAGTCAAAATTATATGAGATAAGCTGATTTTTTTCCATAGAAATAATAGTGTAATAAATTCAGAATTGAATTCATAACTAAGGGTCAAATATCCAAATTTTCCTAGCAACGGCTACCAACACCATATTAAATAAAATATATAAAGGTTATATAGTATAAAGCTTATTAAGCTTATCTATAAACTTATTTATTGACTAAGACAACAACAGCTACCCAGTCTTTGACTTCATATTCCCTAGAGCTTCATCACGTTCTGTATATATTTCTCATTTTCTTGGTTACTTCTTCCTATTTTAAATGAAGTAAATTAAATGTGAAGGAACATATTTATCAAGGTCATAAGCTACAGGAGGGCTTCTCTGGAGTTTTGGTTTAGAGCAAGGGTTTGGGCAGAGGTTTTGGAGTAAGGCATATTTGGTACAAAGCCTGGTTCTGTTTATCATTCATTTAAAAAATATTTAGTGAGTTCTAGGGGTGCCTGGTGACTCAGTCTGTTAGGCAGCCAACTCCTGATTTTGGCTCAGGTCATGATCTCATGGTTCGTGAGATCAAGTGCCACATTAGGCTCTGCATTGACAGCATGGAGCCTCCTTAGGATTCTCTCTCCCCTCTCCCTTTCACTACCCCTCCCCCATTTTCTCATGTTCTTGCTATCAAAATAAATAAATAAACTTAAAAATATTTAGTGAGGGTACCTGGGTGGCTCAGTCAGTTAAGAGTCCTACTTTGGCACAGGTTATAATCTTGTGTTGTGGGTTTGAGCCCCACGTCGGTCTGTGTGCTGACAGCTCAGAGCCTGGAGCCTGCTTCCAATTCTGTGTCTCCCTCTCTCTCTGCCCCTCCCCCACTTGTGCTCTGTGTCTCTCTCAAAAAAAAAATAAATAAACATTAAAAAAATTAAGTGAGTTTTAGATCCTAGGGATAGAACAGTGGGCAACACAGGCAATACTCTCACTCTCATGGAGTTTACATTTTAGTGCCATTTTATGGCCATGACATTTTAAAAGTTTTTTTTTTTTTCAACATTTCTGGGCTTTAGCATCTTCATTTGTAAAGTAAGAATAATAGCACTTACCTCATAAGGTATTTTAAAATTTTTAAAAATTAAATTATGTAATGTCTGTAAGGCACCTAGTGCATATCAGAACTCAGTAAGTGGTAGCCGGAGGGCACATGGCTGATCACTTGGTAGAGCACATGACTCTTGATCTTGGGGTCCTGAGTTTGAGCCCCATGTTGGGCATAGAGTTTACTTAAAACAAAAAGCAAAAAAAAAAGTGGTACCCAATTTTCTTATTTTAGACATACGCTTTTGAAAAAAATTGTTATAAGTACTCATTATAGAAAAGGAGGATGTTTAAATCATTATCTAAAAAGAACTATTGTTTTAAACATATACTTTCATATTTTTCTCTGTGCATATATTTTTAAAAAGAAAATCTATAGTACATACTTTGAGATCCATTTTGCCCAATTGCCCTTCAGAAAGGTGGAACCAGTGTATACTCCCACCAGCTATATGTGGGAGTGCCTGTCTCTCTTTGGGGAGATTTAGCAACAAAGTCACATAGCCTTGACTGTAATCCTATATCTACAAAGTCAAATGTCCTTCTACCCATGGCCTAGTTTTTGTCTTATAAAAATGAATTTGTGGGAGAAAATATTTGCAAACCACATATCTGATAATAGTCTTATATCTAGTGTGTGTGTGTGTGTGTGTGTGTGTGTGTCTATTTAAACTCTCAAAACTCTATAATAAAAAAAATCCAATTATAAAATGGGCAAAAGACCTGAAAGGATTTCACAGAAGAGGATGTAGGGATGGCAAATAATGACATGGAGAGATGTTCAGCTCATTAACCATTAGGAAAATGCAAGTTAAAACCACAATGAGATGTTGCTACGTACCTAACAGAATGACTAAGATTTTTAAAAAGTGATCATACCACTGGTCAGGATGTAGAGAAACTGAATATGTCATATTTTCAGATATGAATTTGAAATGGTACAGCCACTCTGGAAAACAGTTTGGTATTTTCTTATAAAACTAAACAATAATTCAGCAATCACACTCTTGGACATGTATCGCAGAAAAATGAAAACTTATGTTCACATACACCCTGTACAAGGATGTTCATTGCAGCTTTATTCTGACTAACAAAATACTGGAAACAGCCAAAAAGCTCTTTTGTGGGCAAATGGTTGAACAAACTGTATGACATGCAATGGAATATTACTTAGCACTACAAAGGGGCAAACTATTGATACATGAAAACAACCTGAATGGACCTCAAGGGCAGTATGCTGAGTGAAAAAACTCAATCTCAAAAAGTTAAAAGGAGTAAGATTCTATTTATATTATGTTTCTGAAATAACAAAACTATAGAGATTGAGAAGGGGTTAGTGGTAGCCAGATGACACAGAGGAGATGAAGTGGGGGAGCACTAATTAAAGGGGTAGCACCCGGGAATTATTTTGCTGATTTTTGATATAATGGTGTTTGTACAAATCTATACATGAGATTAAATTGTATAAAGTACTCCCCCTCCCCCACACACACAAATGAAGGCAGGTTAAAAAAATGGTGGCAGCTGAGTAACACACCACCTGTGATTGTTGCATCAGCAGTCATGTACCAATGTCAGTTTCCTGGTTTGAGTATTATATTATAGCTTCATAAAAGGACACCATGAAGGGTACATGAGACTCTATACTACAGTTGCAATTTCCCAGGAATCTATAATTATTTCAAAATAAAAACTAGTTTTTAAAAATTTATTAACATTTATTTATTTTTGAGAGGGGAGGATAGAGGGGCAGAGAGAGAGAGATAGAGAGAAACAGAATCTCAAGCAGGCTCCGTGCTGCGAGCCTCACAAACCATGAGATTATAACCTGAGCCAAAATCAAGAGTTGGCTGCTTAACTGACTGAGTCACCCAGTCGCCCCAAAATAAAAACTTTTTAAAAATAAATTGTAATGATTACTATGGCTCTGATTTTCTTCTTTTGTCAGCTATTTTAAAGGATATTAAAGAATTAGATTTATCAGGCAAAGATCAGATAGTGATGCTATTTTGAAAACAATCTTATTCAAAAGGAGTATTATCTTTTAAAGTAGTCATCTTGGAAATTTGACTACTTACGTGAAAGTTTTGGGCCATTGCAGATAAAATATTTTAGAAATCCTCTTTGTAATTGCCTGTAGAGATGGCCAGCCATTGATATGTATGAAACCTATTACTTTATAGGACATTCTCTTGAGTTATTATATTTTCTTGCCATCTCCTTTTACTTCATCTTAGTTCTACACATTACTCCAGAGAAAGATGAGCTCATTTGGCACAGATAGGACCCCTGTAAGACAAAGGAAAAGAGAGTCCATCAGTTTATCCTTTCTTTTATTTCAACCTCTGGATACCCTTGCTTTTAACTTTTCAAGTGTGAGACATTGTAGCATGTGTTGGAGGATATGAATTTTCTTTTTCTTCCTGTCAATGCCTTTCATTGGTACCAAGGTATGGGATATTTTAAAGAACTTGAAGCAACACTTGTTTATTTTAAAGCAGTTAAAGAGCTAAATTAAGGAAACTGAGCTGATTTTTTTTTTAACTCAAAGTTTTCTTGTCTCTTGGTCTTTGGGAACTTGAAGATACAGTTTGAGAATCTCTATTGTGTCTCACGAGATTGTATTTTCTTACTGATGCGGCCCACAAGTGAGGATCTGGAACTTAAATCTGGGTGAAAATGTATTTATTTGTTCAAGGAGGTACAGGTATTGAAACTGACCATGTCGATTTTGCAGATGTTACCTGAAGTCCTCATTTATTTCACACTGAAGAACTGCCTTTGGCTCAGTGAAATCAGATGTTGAAACATTACATGACTATTCAATAGAAATAACATCACAATCACAAAAGGGATTCATAAATTTTGATGAACATTACCCATACTGTAAGTTTCTTCAACTGCCCTTAGATGACAAACTGAATTAATAAATCTTCTCTAGCCAAGTTACTCAGTTTTAAGAAAAGCTCATTGAACTGAAAGCAATGCCAAATCTGATATTTTAGAGACTAGTACATTAATCCTGTTATTATACTAAACTTTATGGTTATCTACTCAATTCTGGCCTTTGTTTGGATCTACCTAATTATAAAAAAGGTATATACTTTTTTAAAGAAACTACTGAGGAACACTGGGATGGCTCACTCAATCGGTTAAGCATCCAACTCTGGATTCCAGCTCAGGTCATGATTTCACAGTTCATGAGTTAGAGTCCCACATTGGGGCCACATACTGGCAGTGTGGAGCCTGCTTGGGATTGTCTCTCTCTCCCTCTCTCTGCCCCTCCCCCTGCTCTCTCTCTCTCTAGCTCAGACAAGGAAGGAAGGAAGGAAGGAAGGAAGGAAGGAAGGAAGGAAGGAAGGAAGGAAGGACTGAAATTGAGATGGGGAAACCGAAGGACTCCATAAAAAATTGCTTTTTTGCTCCTTTTCCTACTTCTATTCATGCTAGGACCTGCACCCTCACCCCACTTAACACATGAGTTGTAAATAATCTCCTTGTAAGAGACACGGAGTTACTGGTTCTCTAGGAAACAAAACATCTAAAGAAGGACTAAGTGAGAATGACCCGAGGAAGCCATCCTATGCAAATTCCAGACCGCTGGGAGCTAGAATTCTCAATGCCAAGACCCCGTGGCTCCAAGAAATGATACTTTCAACCTTGTCTTTGTTTTCTGATTCCTGGATGGCTGAAAGGATACATTCACAAGAGCATCAACTCCAATAAAAACCCCAGACCCTGAATATAGGAAAGACTCACTCTTTTTCTTTCTGATCTCCCAGATACTCAGTCTGTTAGCTGCTCTCTCTATGTCTTCAGTTAAGTCTGCTTTCACCTCCCGCTGGCTCACATTTGATTTCCATCCTGCATGAATTGTAAAGTGCTTTGGGGTAAGTGGTGATTCAGTTTTAGAACTATATTTGTATTATAAGTTAAAGTTCTTTTCTTCCTCATCCTTCTCATCCCCTTCCTCCTCTTCCATTTCTTCCTTCTTTCCATTCTTCTCCTTTTACTTCTGCAACTAAGCTCAGAGTCAAGAATAGCTTTCCTGGAATGAAAAGGTAGGTGAAAATCTAGATGAACTCCAGAGGCAAGACACTAATGTCTATGGTGGTGTTCACTTGCATGGGTGAGCCCAGATCAAAAACAAAATGCATGAATATTTGGATGCTCCACTATTATTGTTCTAGAAAATATGGAGGTTTGGGTCTGGTGCCAGTTAAGTCCCTAAATTTTGCAATAGTTTTGCAACTCATACAAATGCATAAAAAATGGAGTTGGGGGTCAAATTCCTTCATGTCTAGGATATAAGGGGAGATCCGGTTTATCTCCATTCTACCCAGCATTACATTGTAATTTCAGGGGAATATATTCTGTACAATTGTTCCTCTTTTCATATCCTTTTGCATATGTTCATTTTATTTTTATTTTTATTGCAAAGTAAATCAATGAATACCGAATTATTTATAGATCACATACATATATATAAATAAGTTATAATGTAGAAGGTAAAAATCTCTGACCACTTACCATATTGCCCCACCTCTTTCTATACCCATCTCCAAGAAGCAAACACAGTCAAGCTTTTGGTATCTTACCTGCCTTTTTGGAAGAATATTCAGGCATACATACTCTTTGTACAAAATGAAACCATACTTTACATATTGTTATATAATCTTTTCACATAAAAATAATAATTCAGACTTCTAATTTTTAAATGGCCACACAGTTTTCCACATTTTTTTCCAGAGGCTTCCATTTTACAAGTATTTTAGCACCTAAATTTTAATCATTCTTCTTTTGTTGATATAGAGGTGTCACAGTTTGAGTTCTTACAGATATTCCTATCCATATATCCTTGCACACTTTTGCAAGTATTTCTATACAATGTAAACCCAAAACTGAGTTAAAAATATTTGTACTTTTGATAGTTATTGTCACATTGTGATAATATTTATTATTTGACAATTGTTTGTCACTCCAAATAAGTTTTCACAATTCACACTTGCACTAGGAATATATGAGTTTTCTTTCTCTGTGTGTGAGGCAAACTTGGATTTCATCCATATGTTTAACTTTTTGTAATTTGATGGACAAAAATAGGACTTCATTTTTAATTTGCATTTTCCTAATTGCCAGCAAAACTGAACATCTTTTCATATGTTTATTAGGTATTAGCATTTTGGGTTTTTGTTGACTACTTGTTCATATTTTTTTGCCCTTTTCTTATTGGGTGTTGTCTTTATTTTTAGGAACTGTTCTTATACTAGGAATAGCAATACTTTCTCTGTTATGTCTTCTATGAAGATTTATATTTTCATGCAATCATTGCTCTATCTTTGTTTTTTGTTTTTTTCTTCATGGCTTCCGAGTTTTATATCTTACTTAGGAAGATCTTTCCCAGTACTATTAAATATTTCCTATATTTCATTCTAGAAATTTTACAGTTTTGCCTTCTTACATTTCACTATTTAATCCCTTTGGAATTTAGTTTTTAAAATGTGTGGTGTGAAGAGAACTCTAATATTTTTGCCCGGTTGATCTCAAACTATTGATTAGTCCATTCTTTCCACAATGGTTTGAAATGATATATTTTTCATAAACTAAATTTAAAATTCATATGCATCTGTTCCTGAACATTACTGTATTCAATTGATCTATTTCTGTACCAGTATTACACTATGTTAATCACTATAGCTTTATCATAAGCTCTGTTAAAAGAATCAGTTCCTTCTCATTATTTTTGTTCCTGTAATTTGCTTTGTAATCATTGCCGATCTACTCATCCAAATAAACTTAGATTTACCTTGCCAGTTCCATTAAAAAATCCTGTTGGATCTTTTAAATTTGAGGTGATAGATCTTTACAATATTTCATCTTCCCATCTTGAATCATGACATGTTTTTCTCTTTTTAAAGTTTTATACTTTTCTTCATCTCTTGTGTATTTTTGGATAAGTTTATTCCACGGTAGTTGAGAGTTTTGTTGTTGTTTGTAATACAAACAGGGTCCTTTCTCATAATTTCTAATTAATTACTGTTGTTATCCACAAAAGCTATTAGTAATTTGTATTTTGACCTTAAGCCTGTCTTCCTTACTAAAATCTCTTGTTTAATAGTTTCTTCTTTGTATCTTTTTAAGATTCATGAGCGTGGCATTTTGTTTCATCTTTTCTAATATTTCTCTTCTGTATTATCTGTGTGGTATGCATGTGTATGTGCATCTATCTGTATACAGAGAAAGAGAATGAAACAAGTTTGTGTGCCTTACTACACTGATTTGGGTTTCCAGGACATTGTTGAACAATATTAATGATGATAAGCATTTTTGTCTTGTTTCTAATTCCAATGCCATTCTATCTCTAGTACTTTAAGATTTCATATAAAGTTTGCCATTGACTTCCTTGATCAAATTAAGTATTTCTGTTCCTAGGTTACTAACATTTTGTGACGCATTAGTATTGCCTCTTCTGAATCTATCAAAATGATTTAATGACCTTTACTATATTAATGTTATGGATTAAAGTATTGTATTTCTGATTTTAAGCTATTCTTCCATTTCTGGGGCACCTAGGTGGCTCAGTCAGTTGAGTGTCCAACTTCGGCTCAAGTCATGATTTCACGGTTCGTGGGTTCGAACCCACGTTGGGCTCTGTGCTGACAGCTAGCTCAGAGTCTGGAGCCTGTGTCTCTCTTTCTCTGACCCTCCCCTGCTCATGCCGTCTCTCTCTCTCTCTCAGAAACAAATAAAACATTAAAAAAACTATTCTTCCATTTCTAAATTTTATTTGATCATTATGTGTTGTTTTATCATGTACTGCTGTAATTAGTTTGCTAATATTTAATTTAGGTTTTAAGTACCTATAGTCACCAATGAGAGTAGGCTAGAATATTTTCTTTGTTTCTTTCTTTTGTATAATTTTTGTCTGCTATTGGTATAAACATTATATTAAATGTATAGAAGGAATTTGACAGATTTTCATCTCTTTCTATTTTACAAAACAGTTTAAATGACATAAAAGTTACCTGTATGTTGAACACTTGAGAAAATTTATTCACAATATCACAAAGATATTGATCTATTTTTTACCTTTTCTTATGGTTTGCAAATTTATATTTTCCCAGAAATTCTTCCATTTCATCTAGTTGCTCAATGTAGTATTATAAAGTTGCATACACTATTCTAGTATTTTTCATATCTCCTATTCTGTGGTTATATTCCTGTTTTATTATTGGTGCTACTATTATGTTTTTTCTCTTATTTACTAGAATTGGTAGAAGTTTGTTCATTAAATTATTCTTTTAAAGAAGCAATTTGGGGGTGGAAAGTTTTATTTTAATCAAATTTCTGTTTTTATCTTTATTAGTTCCTTCTATTTTTGTGGTTTTTGTTCTTTTCCAATTTCTTGTGTTGAATGCCGTTCATTTCTTTTCAAGTCTTTTTCTCACCAATAGATGTATCTCGAAAGACTGCACTCCTCTGAGTAACATTTTGATTTTTTTTTCCTATCTACTTTATTGAGGTAAAATTTACATACCATAAAACTCACCATATAACTTGCAGAATTCAATAGTTTCTAGTAAATTTATAGAGTTGTGCAATCATCATCACAATAGAATTTTAGAGTATTTCCGTCACTCTAAGAAGAAAACTTGTACCCTTTTGCAGTCATGCCCTAGTCCCTACCCTTATCCCAAGGTACCTGGTCATTTTTTTTAAACATAAATGTCCAAATCCCACTGCAGACTATGTACATCAAAAATCTGAGAATGTGGTCATCACATGTGTAGATTCTAAAAGATTATCAGGTAATTAGACTTAGACCCAGGTTTTAGAACCACCTTAAAATGAGAAGAAAGGCTTTAGCCTGCTTGATGAAGCAGTAATCAGGGAGAAATATATGAAGTTAAATAATTCATTGGAATACAGTTTAAGGACTCATAAATTTTTTAAATTACTTTGGTAACACAGGAACCTTGAGTCCAGGGATTGAATTGATTCATTTTTATATTTCTCACAATGCCAAGTATAGTGATTTACATAAAGACGATGCTTCAAATATATGTTTTAAATGTAGAACAGACTTTATTTATGTAGCTGTCAAATCTACAAAGATTATTCCCTAAAAGATATTTTTGACTCAACTTTCAAACTTATTTAGAAAACTTTTTGTTTTTCATATACAATTCTAAATTTTATTAAAGTCTAACTTATAACAAAACCTCAAAAGTACTATATTCCCAAACCAACTTATTTCCTCTTCTTATAAAAAAAAAAAATGAGTTCATTACAATTAATGTTACATTGCAAATCCTGTATAATTAGTAACCACATGTTGTTAGTTGCTAAAAAATAACAATTCAATTAGCTTAAAGCAACATTCTCTTTATATCACAAAATGAACTGTTATTCTTTGGATGATCATTCTTTAGAAAGGAAGTACTTTTTTTTAACCTTCTTTAATGTATTTATTAATACTTCAATATTATTGAGTTCCTAATTATGAATTCAGTATTATTGAAGTAGTGCTCTAGCAATTTAATTTAAATATTCCATTTCAGTTACATTTTAACTCTGGAATTTTCAAATTTGAGATTGGTTTGTAATTATGCCATTTGTAGATACAGTTCAATATAATAACTATGAAGTTTTTTTGTGTGATAAAAAAGACATACATAAAATTTACTCTCAACCATTTTTAAGTGTATAGGAATGTTAATTATATACGCATTGTGATGTAACAGATCTCTAGAACTTCTCCATTTTGAAAAACTGAAACTCTGTACACATTGAACAACTCCTCTTTGCCCACTTTCCCAAGCCCCTGGCAACCACTATTCTGCTTTCTGTTTCTAAGAGTTTGACTATTTTAGATACCTCATGTGAGTGGAATCATGCAGAATTTGTCTTTTAGTGACTGGCTTATTTCACTTAGCATCGCATCTTTGAGGTTCATCCATGTTATAGCACATGGCTAAATCTCCTTTTTTTTTTTTTTTTGAAGGATGAATAATATTCCATTGTG
Organism: Crocuta crocuta; assembly: GCF_008692635.1. NCBI lineage: Eukaryota > Metazoa > Chordata > Mammalia > Carnivora > Hyaenidae > Crocuta > Crocuta crocuta. Next base: position 11,392,708 of record NW_027530368.1, on the reverse strand, counting down.
TGTATATACCATATTTTCTTTATCTATTCATCTGTCGATGGACATTTAGGTTACTTCTACCTCTTAGCTACCGTGCATAATGCTGCAGTGAACATGATCTGCAAATATCACTTTGAGTCCCTGATTTCAATTCTATTGGATATACATAGAAGTGGAATTGCTAGATGATACAGTAATTCTGTTTTTAATTTTTTGAGAAAACTTTATACTGTTTTCTATAACAACTGCATCATTTTGTAATCCCACCAACAGTGCATAAATGTTCCAATTTCTCCACATTTTCCCCAACACTTTTTATTTTCTGATTTGTTTTGTTTTGTTTTTTTATGGTGGTCATCCTAATGGGTATGAGGTAATATCTCATTGTGGTTTTGATTTGCATTTCCTTGACAATTAGTGGTATGAAGTATCTTTTTTTTAAAAATGTTTATTTATTATTTTTTTTTTACAAATAGTTTATTGTCAGATTGGTTTCCATATAACACCCAGTGCTCATCCCCACAAGTGCCCTCCTCCATGCTCATCTCCCCCTTCCCCCCACACCCATCAGTCCTCAGTTTGTTTCTCAGCATTCAAGAGTCTCTCATGGTTTACCTCTCTCCCTTTCCCCCACCATTTCCTCCCTTCTTCTCCCCCCATGGTCCTCAGTTAAGTTCCTCCTAATCCTCCTATACGTGCAAACATATGATATTTGTCCTTCTCTGTCTGACTTATTTCGCTAAGCATAACACCCTCAAGGTCCATCCATGTTGCTACACATGGCCAGATTTCATTGTTTCTCATTGCCATGTAGTATTCCATGGTATAGATAAACCACATCTTGTTGATCCATTCGTCTGTTGATGGACACTTAGGCTCTTTCCATGTTTTAGCTATTGTTGAGAGTGCTGCTATGAACATGAAGTATCTTTTTATATGCTTGTCAGCCATTTGTGTATCTTCTTCACAGAAATGTCTACTGAAGTCCTCTGTCCACATATGAATTGAGCTGATTTGTTGTTGAGTTGTACGAGTTCTCTATATCTTCTAGATATTAAACCCTTATCAGATACATGGTTTGCAAATATTTTCTAGCATTCTATAGGTTGTCTTTTCACTCTGTTGACTGTTTTGTTGCACAAAGTTTTAAGTTTTATGTAGTTCTGTTTGACTATTTTTGCTTTTCTTCCCCCGTGTTTTTCATGTCATATCCATGAAATTATTGCCAAATCAAATGTCCTTAAGCTTTCCCCTGTATTTTCATTTAGGGTTTATAGTTTCCGACCTGATGTTTAGGTCTTCAACCCATTTTGAGCAAATTTTTGTATATGATGTAAAGTAAGCACTCAGCTTCAGTCTTTTGCATGTGGCTGTCCAGTTTTCCCAACACACTTTGAAGAGACTTTCCTTTCCCCATTGTGTTAGCATTGTCACTTTCATCAAAGATTATTTGACTTTATACATGATGGCTTATTTCTGGGTTCTCTACTTTGTTCTATCAGTCTACCTTTGTTTTTATGCCAGTAGCATACTGTCTTGATTACTGCAGTTTTGTAATATGTTTTAAAATCAGGAAGTTTGAGGCCTCTAGCTTTTTCTACTTAAGATTGTTTTGGCTATTTGGGGTCCTTTGAGATTACACATGAATTTTAGCATGTATTTTTCTATTTCTTAAAAAATGGTATTGAGATTTTTTTAGAGATGGTATTGAATCTGTAGACTGCTTTATGTGTGTAATGTGGACATTTTAAGAATACTAAGTCTTCCATTCCACAAACATGGAATGTATTTCCATTTTTTAATCTTTGATTTCTTTCCGCAATATTTTGCAATTTTCCGTGTACAACTCTTTCACCTCTTTGGTTAAATTCATTCCTAAGCATTTTATTCATTTTGTTGCCCTTATAAAGGAAATTATTTTCTTAATTTCCATTTCAGACTATTCATTGTTCATGTATTGAAATACAACTGAGTTTTGGTTTTGTGTCCTAAAATCTTGCTGAATTCATTTATAAGTTCCAGCAGGTTTTCATGTGGAATCTTCAGGTTCTTCTACATAAAAGATTGTGTCATCTGAAAACAGAGATAATTTTACTGCTTCTTTTCCTATTTGGATTCTTTTATTTCTTTTTCTTCCTGATTGCTCTGAATAGCACTTCCAGTACTATGTTGTATAGAAGTGGAAAGAGCATCTTTTCCTTGTTTCCTTGTTCCCTTTCTTAATGTTAAAGGGAAAGCTTTTACTTTCTCACCATTTAACTCTAAAATTGTATTGTTTTAATACCTAAGTAGAGGAAAAGTTTCCAAGATATTAGCACACATTCTCTGAGAGTGAGGACCAGTTACACTTTAATCAAGGTCGTGAGAGAAAAATATGGCAGGAGTTGATACATACGCTAGGCAAAAACTCACACTCACTAAACATTTTCTACTCCAAGTCAGTTACTAATCTGCATATTCCCTTAGGTGAGCTTTTTTTTTCTCCACCAAGTAGTATCTATTTTCCCTTCTAAGAAACGGGATAATATTGTTATATTCATTTTATCTCCCTAAGGTCTTATGCGACTATACTATACAAAAATTTATATGTACATTACTTTGTGCTAATTGGTGACAAGAATAACTTTAGTAAAATGTGAGATTACAGCATAATCTTTTTATGGGAAAAGATTATTGAGATCCTCATTTTTATTCTGAAAAGAAAATGAAACTCCATAAAGATGGTAATTTTTGGATTTGCATTTATACTGATCTTTAAAAATCATAGTAGTAACTACTACCTATAAATAAATGACTTCATATTTAAGTACAGTGCTTTGAATAAGTAAGCATACAAGAACGTCTGTCGAATACCTGTTAAATGAAAAGGTAATTTTTAATTATATATTTTGTTACATTTTCCTTACATCTTGCATTAGTTTTCTGTTTCTCATCATCTAAATCAGGTATGGGTGAGACTCAGGGTATAATCCATACTAGGGCACAGTTTCCCTCCATCTGTGGACCTGTGAAACTAGAAAACAAGTTATCTGTTCCCAAAATACACTGGTAGGACAAGCATAGGGTAACACTTAACATATTCCAGTTCAAAAAGGAAGAAAATGGAAGGGGGTTTAAAAAAAATCACTGGTTCCAAGCAATTTCGAAATCCAGCTGGGGAAACTCCATTAAGTTTCAAGGTCTGGAATAATCCTCTATGGTGCATGGGATGAGTCATTCTTTCTTTTTCATGAAAGAAATACATGTTTGCAGCTGTGTGATTTTATCAGCCTGTTTCCTGCCTGTAGAAGAGTGAGAATCTCACATCTTCCTTTCTTTTCATGCTCTCTCTCCTTCTTTTGGTCCAAACTGACAGTATTTCTGCTGAAAGAAAATTCTCAAAAACTTTGTGGGTCTCCCATGTATGCCACAGGGGTTTACTCTGTTAGAGAATAGGCTCATCCACAGATCTTTCCTAGATAATTCCATCTCTGTTTTTGGATTTTGCTGAGATGTCTGAGGGACAGTCTTTAAAGCTTCCTAGAAGCTCTTTGGTTTGCTTGAGGGAGATCTGTGAGTCACATCCTAATCTCTTCAAAGGACCTTTTGTGTGACTGAGTACTTAGACCGTTTCATTTTTCCTAGGTATCAGCAAAAGTTTGTCCAGCTATACCCTCAGTTTTTTCTCTAGAGTACACTTCCCTGACAGTGAATCTCTTAATTTTAGTGTCTTTAAAAATATATGTATTTCTTTATCCCTTAGAGAGAAAGCGTGAGCAGGGGAGAGGCAGACAGAGAGGGAGACAGAAAATCCAAAGCAGACTCTGAGCCAATGTGGGGCTCAGATTCACAATCCATGAGATCATGACCTGAGCCGAGTCAGGCACTTAACTGACTGAGCCACTCAGGCGCCCCTAGTGTTTTTCTAATCTATATAGGTGGAGAACTCCCCAAGTCATCAAATCCTGGATCCTATTTGCTTAACAGTCATTTACTCAATTTATTTATTTCCTCTCACATTTTACCATAAGCAACAAGAAGAAACCCATTTGCACCTTCAACACTTGCTTGGAAACCTCATCTGAATGTCCAGTTTCATCATTTATAAATTCTCCTTTGCATATAACTGCATGATACAATTTCTTAAAGTATATTATATTTCTACTAAATTTATACTAAATTCAACTACTTTTATTTTTACTAAAAGTCTATCCAATGCAATCTAGACCTTTTCTATCCCACTTCTCAATATTCTTCTAGCTTCCAGTTCCTCCAATTCCGAAGTCCCTTCCATACAGTTAGGTATTTGTTACACCCACCCCTCATTTCCAGCTACCTAACCCGAATTCATTTTCTATTGTTTTCTTTCTTTCTTTTTTTTTTTTCATATTTTTATTTTATTTCTAGGATAGAGAGAGACAGCGTGAACAGGGGAGGGTCAGAGAGAGAGGGAGACACAGACTCTGAAATAGGCTCCAGGCTCTGAGCTGGCAGTCAGCACAGAGCCCGACGCGGGGCTCGAACCCACGAACCGCGAGATCATGACCTAAGCGAAAGTCGGACGCTTAACCGACTAAGCCACCCAGGCGCCCCCATTTTCTATTGTTTTCATAACAAATCACCACAACTGTATTGGTTCAAAATAGCACAAATTTATTATTTTCTAATTCTGTAAGTTGGAAGTCTGACACTAGTCTCACTGAGTTAAAATCAAGATATCTGTAGGGCTGCATTCTTGTGGAGGCTCTAGGGGAGAATATGTTTTCTGCTCACTCATGTTATTACAGAATTCAGTTCCTTGTGTTTGTAGGACTAAGGTCCCCATTTGCCTTTTGGCTGTGGGTGAAAGGTTGTTCCTAGTTTCTAGAGGCCACTGCACTTCTTTTTCTTTTTTTTTTTAATATTTTTATTTATTTCTAGGAGAGAGAGAGAGAGACAGCGTGAGCAGGGGAGGGTCAGAGAGAGAGGGAGATACAGACTCTGAAATAGGCTCCAGGCTCTGAGCTGGCAGTCAGCACAGAGCCCGACGCGGGGCTCAAACCCACGATCGCGAGATCATGACCTAAGCAAAGTCGGACACTTAACTGACTAAGCCACCCAGGCGCCCCACCACTGCACTTCTTGATCCACGGTCCTCTTGCTTTTTCTTCAGAGGTCTCAGCGGCAGCTTCTCCTATCACATCTCTGACTTTCATAGAGTTTGATATGCGAAATTGTCATCATCCTTCATTTCCAAAAATTCTGTAATCTCATCATGTCTCTTTCTTGCTAATCCAAGGGTCACTTAGAAGCCTATTCAAAAATTTCCAAATGGTTGGATTCACAGCTTGTGTGTGTGTGTGTGTGTGTGTGTGTGTGTTTGTGTTGCAGTATGGTCAGAGAATGTAACATCTGTGGTTTCAACTTCAAGAATTTTATGGCAACTGTTTTTGTAGCCTAATACATGACCAATTTTTGTAATAGTTCTGTAAGCATTTGGAAAAAAATATATTTATTTTCTGTGGTATAAAGTTCTATATATCTCTAAGGTTTAGTTCATAAGTGTGTTAATCAATTCTCTATATCCTCATTTGTTTCATTGACTTGATTTGCCAGTTTTTTAGAGAGATGTACTAAAGTGTGCATTTTTTTTGTGTTTTAAACTTTATTCACATGTCAGTAAATGAAAAGTAAATGAAATAGTAAATGAAAATAAATTTTTATTAAATTTTTTTGAGAGATAGAGAGTGTGCAAGCAAGGGAGAGACAGGAGGAGAGGGAAGGATAGAATTCTAAGCAGGTTCCACACTTAGCGCGGAGCCCAATATGGGGCTTGATCTCACAACCATGAGATCATGACCTGAGCTGAAATCAAGAGTCGGATGCCTAACTGACTGAACCACCTGGGTGCACCTAAAAGACAATATTTATTCATCAGAATTTCTGATGAATACATACCTGTCTTAATTATTAATAATTAAGTTAATAATTGCGTATAATTTTTTATATAGTGAATTGTGTGGGTTTTACTTTAGACTGTGAAATTTCTGAGAGTACAAAAGCACCAAACCTAAATCATATACGTAACCACAGTTCCTGAATAGAAATGTAACTAAGTAAAACTGGAGAAATCTATTTGCATAGCATCACAAAAATATCCCAGCAGGTTTCTGCCACTTCCTGTCCTTCCATTTAATGCACTGACTCCATTGGTACCTAACCATCAGGTTGATTCTTTTTTTTTTTTTTTTTTTTTTATTTCTAAGAGAGAGAGACAGCATGAACAGGGGAGGGTCAGACAGAAAGGGAGGTGTAGAATCTGAAACAGGCTCCAGGCTCTGATCTGTCAGCACAGAGCCCAATGCGGGGCTCGAACCCACCAACCATGAGATCATGACCTGAGCTGAAGTTGGACGCTTAACCGACTGAGCCACCCAGTCGACCCCAGGTTGATTCTTTTTTATTTCTTATCAGCTTTCCTGAACACTGAGTATGTGTTGCTTCCCAGGGTCTACAGGCTAGAAACTTTAAAAGAATAAGGCAATTCAAGAAATTGTGAAGCGTTCTGAAAGTCACATGCATGGGGTTCTATAACCAATTTAGTCCCCAGATTCCAAGGGAGGAAAGTTGGGAGTCAAGTCTCTTCTTGAAGCCTTTTTAGTATGAAATAGACTTTCTCTTGACTTGCATTTTGTAAAATTAGGGTTTGGACAGTAGTTTGGTAGTGACCTGATGAACTAAGTTTGTGAGTTTGTTTGTTAATGTTTTTATTTTAAATCTTTTAGCTTAGTCTAATGACCACTACCACAAAGGACTATAACATATAACTTTCTTATTATAAATTAACATCCCAAGCACTGTCTTAAAAGAAGTTGGAAAAAAATTTTCTTAAACTGTGTAATCCTTGTCTTAAATGTAGAGCACTCTACATTTCTATGTGAAGACCTAGGAGGGCAGACTCAGAAAGAATTGCTCCCTTTTTATTCCCCTCAAGATTTATGGGTTTCCATTGTAAAACTGTTTTTTCATAACTTTATCTTAAGGACCTTAAGTGTCCTGCAGTTAAATATTCTTAGTTTAGAGAGTTAAGAAAATGTAAAACCTATTTTAAGAACCACACTTTACTAACTTACTTTTTAGGAAAGTAAATTCAACAGGGTTCTATGTGATAATGGGCCAGTGAAGATTTACTGTCTTAGTCATTTCGAGGGCTGAACCGCTTGGTTTTCTGTGCCTTACTAAACTAGTTACTCTGCTGAACTTTGAATTAACAAAATAAAAACCATCAGCAACATAAAAGGAAAGCTGCTGCAATATCCTCTTATCAGAAAAAAGAGACAAGGCATAAAATCTTCAGCTTTAGGAACAAATAGTAAATCATTTATGCAAGAGAGATTTGGGAGAGGAAATGTGGCATCCAGACAAATAAATAAAATACTGACAGTGCAGTATTAAAATGAATTTAGCTAGCATTTAACCAAAAGAGTGAAAAAAGCCTGGTTTAGCTGTAGGCTGGTGGAAGAGCAAAAACTTCTTAGGCCGTGTAGGCTGACCTGCAGATGGAATTTTCTTGTCAATTCACATTTGACTGGGTTTTCCAAGAAACACATTGTTAAGTTTTAGGTGCACCAAGATCACAGGGATATGTATGTCTTCACAGGAATATATGTAAAAGGTTGCAGTCAAGTTCAGTATGAAGGGTGAGATTTATCTGTCCATGACCTTTCTTGTCAGCTGCTCATTGGTACCCAAGCTATGAAATGCCCCTTTTCTTATCCCCTACCTCAGCTAGAACCCTGGAAATTCCACAAGAGCTCAAGTCTAAACCTTCAACTTTCCCTAACAAATAAGCCTGGCAGTTCCCCCTGACCTCACCAGCAAAAAGTAGTCTTTCTCTCCTGATTTTGAATTTTTGTACCAATTAGTACCTATTAATTTGCCAAGTAGCCATGTGCTGACTTGTGACTTTTTCCCTTACTGTCTTTTTCCCAACAATTATTTACTTCTTGCTGTTGTTGAACTTTCAACATTTATATTTAATCATTTATATTAGCTTGGAAGTCCCTTGAAATCAAGGCCCATATATTATTTGAAAAAGAGGATAAGGAAGGGAGTAGAAAAATTGCTAACCTCTACCTGCATTGGGATACTCCAAACCCATGAAGCCAAAGAAATATACCCATTTTTTATGACAGTGCACAAAAATCAGCCAGGCTGTATGGGATAATGTGGTTGTTATTATTATGATTCCTATCATCTTGAAGATAATAGTGGTTTAACAGTCATATCCTGTCAAATACCTTAATGGGGAAGCTGAGGGAGGATGAATAGAAAGGGATAAGGTAAAGAAAGGTAAGGTGGAGTACAGTGGCTCAGTGAGAAGCCAGGCATGAAACAGGTCCAGGGGATAGGATGCTGGGCCAGGGAAAAAAATAGGAAAGGGATCTAGGGAATATCAAAGATAAGAATGGGGACAGGTCTGCTTTCTGCATGGCGATTTATGCCTAGACCAACTTAGATGAAAGACCTAGAGACAAAACAGCTATATATGTGTCACAAAAGCAAATTCAAGGCTTTATACAAGCTGTGTCTCCATATCTACAGAGCGTTTATGCTTTAGTTGAGAACAAAATCTAAAACATTTGGGTCTCTTAGTTCAGGTACCATTTAGGCTCCTGGGAAAAGTCCCTTTGGTTCCTTCTATTCTTTCTGTGCTTCCCAGCATCTTTGTAGTTCCTTGGGGTCCTGGAATGGCACTATCTAGTGCCTATCAACTCCACCTTCCACACCACATCTTTTATTCATAGGCTCAGCCTTATCTAAATGCTCCTTCCTGTCTCCTCCGGATTCAGGCTGCCAAGTGAATTCCCTATTGCAGAGAACTGCATTCTCAAGCATGAGTTTCACTGTGAGGCTCCCAGTTTCTGGTTGTCTTAGAATGTGTTTGCAATATCAGTGCCTGGAGTGGCAATAAAGCCCTATTCACAGAAGATGCTATGTCAGACTCCTACACTGACTTCTATTATTCCAATCCTTTGGGCTATTCTAAAGAGCTTTATCTGTTCCTCCCACTTTCTTTAGCATTAGCCATGTGCCCATTTCTCCTGGCTATTTGTTTAAGTAGAGTGTACCTGTTTGGTCTGTTTGAACTGGAATTAGGAAGTCCTGTTGATGGTAGCTTACAGGGTTACTCGGGGTCTGTACATACTTGCTATTTCTCAGATTATTTATACAATTTATTTGTCTACATTCTCTTACCTCTGTATCTCTAAAATCCATCTTAATGCAATACAGCCCTTAGTGCCAAACCAATTTTTTCTAATACATGTTTTCCCTAAAGCCCCAATACCTTCATTCCTTTGTTCTGATTTATTGCTGCTGCCTTACCACAGCTACGAGGCAGAAAAATAATAATAATAAAAATTTTAAAACCCTAGTAACGAGCACATCAGGATTAACATACTAGGTCTATGTTAAACCACCCAACAATGAACTAACTCATCTTTAATTTATTAGCTTGATTCTGATATAAATTCTGAATGAAAAGTAAAAGGTTGTGTAGATTAATAATATTAAAGTTGCAAAACAAACCCCTGAAAAATAGGAAATGTTAAGCAAAGGGAGCTGTGCCATCTTTAATTCATTGCTCTATTCCTAGGCAATTCCATGCATGCAGGATGTAGGCTCACAGCTGCATTTTTAAAAAGACTCTGCGGTACCCAAGGCATCAGTGCAAGGTATAAACAGCACAGCTTGTGACTCTAAAGTGTAGGGCCTAATTCAATGTATTCTGTGACATTGACATGAAAAACATTTCATTATGACCTTTCATTAAGTATCACTTGCTTTTGTAAGTATTACAGATAGGTCTATCATTCTAGAGGCAAAAATTGTAGGTCAAGTACTAGATAAATCCCCAAGTGGTGTGAAGATCCTGTAGCCAGGGATTAAGCACTGTGGATGGGATGGGTCTAAATCAACAATCTCAGAATGAAAAGAGCATCAGCATCAGTGTCAGGTGACTTGAGCTTTCTCAACACTTAATATTCAGTAAAATGTTGCTTATTCAATCTAATGGGGAAGGTCAGCATGAATTTGTGAGATGGACACAAGACACACAACTTCTTAAGAATAGAAGTGATTTCTTGGTTTCCAGAGTACATGGTTACTTCAGTTGAAGTTCTTTTTTTTTTTTTTTAATGTTTTATTTATTTTTAGGAGAGAGAGAGAGAGACAGCATGAGCAGGGGAGGGTCAGAGAGAGAGGGAGTCACAGACTGAAACAGGCTCCAGGCTCTGAGCTGGCAGTCAGCACAGAGCCCGACGCGGGGCTCGAACCCACGAACCGCGAGATCATGACCCAAGCGAAAGTCGGACGCTTAACCGACTAAGCCACCCAGGCGCCCCTGAAGTTCTAAATACTACTAAATTGTAGTTCTGTCCCTCCTGCTGGAGCTGACAAAGAGTGAAATTGACATGTTAATTCTGCAAACACTAAAAAAAATAAACAACTTAGTTAATAATTAGTTTAAACATTCTCCCTTTAATATTTACATCAGCAGGTCTCAACAGGACACACTTATACGTTGCAAACAGCCTGATACCAATCATAAAAGAAGTATGAAAGCTTGCAAATGAAGGACTTTTAAAAAGAAGGCAGAGATGATGTAGGGTTATCACAATCATATCACGGTCATACATTTGCATTTCAAAATGGTTTCTTGAGAGAAAGGCAAGGCTGGGATTACAGGGATGAAGCCAGGGACTGTACTTGCACGTGGGGCCAATACCATTCTTATATGTCACAGAAAAAGCAGAGGAGAAAGCTATGGCTTTACGTCAGTTTTCTTAACAAACACTTTTATCACACAAAGGTAAAACTAAACCTTGCTCACTTACCTTTCTGATTATAGCTAATGATTAGAATTAATTAGATTTTACTTACTGTGTACACCTATATAAAGCAAAGAATGTGTACCTTGGAGATTTATACGCCACTGTCATATTATTGACTATTGTAGTGCAATGGGTTATGGTAGGAAGGAGGAATGTAATCGAGAGAAACAGTGGAGTCCCAGTTAAGCCTTAATTGGTGGCACCACCTTGGTGAGGTCACCTCAGGCATGTCTTGGTCTTGCAGGTTGAGAAACTCCATTTGGCTACAGCTCTGTAGTTCATCGGACTGAAACAACTGATATGGGCTGTCCAAACTGTCACGACACTGTCATATAACATTATTCACTTAGAGATGTTATTCACTTACGTTGGAGAATATTCCTTTCTGGTTACCAAAGTTACTTCCCTCCTGATCTCATAATATCCTGAGAATTGAATTTGTGATTTTCAGGTTGGCTAGTAAGCATGGAATCAGAGAAAAAAAAAGTAAAGGATGGTTTGTAAAATATTCTCCAGGTCATGATGAGGTCTGAAGAATTATGAGGTCTGAAGAACTATCCTTGACCCACAGTGGAGAACAACTTTCTAGTAACCAGTTTCAGGGAGTTCCCAGAGGAAGCACACCCTCCTCTGAAGGGTGCTAAACAAACACTGGTAATTTTTGACCCTGGGTTTCCTTTCCCTGTGCTCTAAGCTTCCTGAGTCCCTTCCACTCAGGCAACTGGTTCAGTTTCAGTGTATTTTCTGCCTCCATTAGGATTCTCTGGTTAGACATGGTAGAAATTTCCTTGGCTAATTTTGAGCATAAAAGTGGCTTTTATTGGAATGAGCTGATAACTCTTTAAATATTTTAATGAAATACTGACCTCTTAGGTCTAAAAGGACCCATGGAGCTGCCCCCAGGGTGCTTACTTCCTAGTAAGGCAAAAGACACTTAAATAAAAAGAAAGGTCATTTGTCCCTAGCTGGGAGTTGGGATAAAGTTTAAGGTGAGGGGCGCCTGGGTGGCTTAGTCGGTTAAGCGTCCGACTTTCGCTTAGGTCATGATCTCACAGTTCGTGGGTTCGAGCCCCGCGTCGGGCTCTGTGCTGACTGCCAGCTCAGAGCCTGGAGCCTGTTTCAGTCTGTGACTCCCTCTCTCTCTGACCCTCCCCTGCTCATGCTGTCTCTCTCTCTCTCTCTCCTAGAAATAAATAAAACATTTAAAAAAAAAAAAAGTTTAAGGTGAGCCAGGACTTCATAGGGGAGGTGATACTTGAGTTTAAAAGATGAGTAGTAAATGTTTGCCTGGTTATGAAAAAAAAAAGGAAAGGACACTGAAGGTACAGAGACATAAAGCTGTGTAAGATTATACAGTATGAGGGGGTGAGTGCCATTTCACGGACCTGCAGGATGCATTGGGAGTTGGTAAGGTAAAGATTAGTGAGAAAAACTAGAAAAGGGGAGGAAGACTCATGTAGCAGTAGAAAACTAGTATCAATTAAAAGATAAGTTTTATGTGTAAAACTCCGACATACAAAAACTTAAAAAAAAAAAGAGTCATGGGGATTATTTTAAAAATAATTTTTTAAAATTATTTTTTCTTCACTTTTCTTCCTTCTTCTCTCGAGGACCACTAATGCCCTTCTCACCAACACCTCTCTGTCACCAACACTGCCTTCTCTATGCACACACATAAAGCTACATGATGTTTCATGATTCCTGGAATTGTTTTCAAAAGGTCAGAGTCAGGGGCTCCTGGATGGCTTAGTCAGTTGAGCATCTTTCTCCTGATTTCAGCTCAGGTCATGATCTCACGGTTCATGAGATGGAGCCGCATCTCAGCTCTGTGCTGACAGCGCAGAGCCTGTTTGGGATTCTTTCCCTCTCTCTCTNCCAATCAATACACAAACATTAAAAAACAAAAAAAATGTTAGGATCAGGCCAAACTTACAATGTAATTTCACTAAGACTGACTAGACTTCATCTCTTTCAGAACAATTCTCTCAAAATCCTGCCCTGGCAATAACAGACTTTGCCAATAATAAATTGAACAATTTCTAGGAGAAAATTTCAGTAGGTAATAAAACATATTGAACCTGATTTTCTGATCCATAGTTGGCCTTCAGATTGGTTCAAAATAGTTGGTCCAGCTGGAACTCTAATTCACAGAACCCAAACCGAGTATCAGACCATGCTGTACTCTTTTTCCACCATTAAATTTTTTAATGTTTATTTATATTTGAGAGAAAGAGAGAGAGAGAAGAGACAGAGCATGAGCAGGGAAGAGATAGAGAGAGGAGACACAGAATCCAAAGCAGGCTCCAGGCTCTGAGCTGTCAGCACAGAGCCTGACAGTGGGGCTTGAACTCACAAACCATGAGATCATGACCTGAGCCAACACAGGGCTTGAACTCACTAGCCACGAGATCATGACCTGAGCTGATGTCAAATGCTTAACCAACTGAGCTACTCAGGCACCACCCCTGCACCACCATCTTTGTGGAAAGTTGATACAACATGTGGCACATTCAGACATTGGGAAGGAATATTCATGAAAGATTTTTTCCATTCTGGGCACAAGAATTTTGACCATAATATGCAACTAGTGTGACTTCAGCTCAGGTACTAAATAACTAAAGCCTGGAAGGACACTTTAATTTTGGAATTCAGGAAGGCAAGCAATGGATTTGTTGAGAATAACTGAAACTTCATTCTGAAATGAGAATTTTAATTTTTAAGTGTTTTATCATAGATAATAAAGAATTTTTGTGTTTAGTGCGTCATTTATTATGGATTCTGCTACTCCCCCTTTCTTACTGATTAAGGAAGTAAAGGAAACTCCTAATTTGTGTGGCCCAAGAACCATTTGGTTTCTTCTAGCCTCTAGAAATCCTTTTGTCTCAGCCTCCTGGGCTGGGATTCCACTGCTCTTTTCAGGGCCTTTACTTCTAATGTCAGATCTGTAGTCTTTGCTTCTGCAGTTCTCAAAGTGCAGGTGTTTTTTTGTTTTTGTTTTTGTTTTTTGCCAGGTGTTTTCTGTTGAAGGTTTGTTTTCTTTCAAAACACTCCGCAAAATGCTGGCTGCCCGCTTTACTGAGTAGTAGGAATGGCTATATGTTGCTGCAGTTTTCTGCCTGTCTTTCTAACCTGAGTGTTCTAGGGCCACATTGTGTCTGTTCTAGTCACTTTCTGTGACTTGAAAAATAGTAAGGGGGAGAACTGGCTATGACTAAATCCTTAGTATCTTTACCTTCTCTTCCCCACACTTTTCTTCCCAAATAAGTAGCAACTCATAGCACTTTCCAATAGGATGTAACATTAATATCTCTGCCAGTAAAGAAGATCCAGAAATAAAACCAAATTTACTATTTTCAATTTTGCACAAGATCACAATTAAAATCTCTAAGAAGGGATTTTTAAGAAGACCTTAAGATTGAATAAAAGGTACAACATAGGGAATATAGTCAGTGGTATCATAATGGCATTGTACAGTAACAGATGGTAGCTGCACTTGTGGTGAGCGCAGCATAAAGTATAAAGGTGTTGAATTACCATGTTGTACACCTGAAACTAATGTAACATTGTGTATCAACTATACTTAAAAAAGACCTTAAGATTATTTGTAAATTTTGATTCTCCATATCATCTCAGATCCTTATTACCATAGTGCTTATTAACTAAGGCAAATGACATTTTCCAAAGATGGCTGCAACAATATGTCCAGTCCCACATGTGACATTGCTACCTTCCCATCAATAGGTTGACATTTCTCTACCCCCCTCAATCTGGGAAGACCCCATGATTGCTTTGACAATAGAAAACAGTAGAAGTCATGTTGTACCAGTTCTGGGCTTTGCCATTAATTAGCCTGGCAGTTTCAAATCCTACCTCTTAGAAGCCAGCTATGTGAATGGGACTACCAGATCCTACGAGAATCCCAAACCACACTGAAAGACCCTAGAGGATAAGATGTTATGTGGAAACAGAAAGAAGCCAAGAAACACTGAAGCTCAGGACATAGGTGTGAAGGAGTCATCTTGGATATCCAGCCCAGCAGAGCCTTCAGAGGACTTTGTGACTGTAACTGCATTACAGTCCCCAAACACGAACTTCCCAGCTGAGTCTTGTCAACCCACAAAACTATGAGTGGTTTATTAAATAATAATAGAAATCTGGAACACAACGTATGGTGACCAAAGTAGGGTATAAGGGCAACCCTTCTTTCCAAACTTGGAATGGAGTAGCTCTGTATCTATTTTACATTTTGGGATTCTTCATAAGAAATTATTTAGAAAAGAGTGTCTCTGCCTCTTAAAAAGTTTGACTATCCTTGCCATTTAATTAAAAATTGGTGAAATAAATGTGGACCGCTCTTGCAGGCCATAAAAAACATTGTGACATCAAATCTTCCCTGATTTCAAAGGTATCCTTTCTTTTTTTCTTTTTCATTTTTAAAAATCTTTTATTTTAGAGAAAGAAAGTAAGTGGGCAGGGGAGAGGGGCAGAAAAGGGAGAGAGAAGAGGGAGAGGGAAAGAGAAGAAGGAGAGTGAGAGAAAGAGAGAGAGAGAAAGAGAGAGGGAGGGAGAGAGAGAGAGAGAGAGAGAGAGAGAGAGAGAATCTTAAGCAGGCTCTATGCTCAGTATGGAGCCTGATGTGGGGCTCAATGCCATGACCATGGGATCATGACCTGAGCTGAAATCAAGAGTCAGATGCTCAACCAACTTAGCCACCCACCTAGGAGCCCCCAAGGGTAAGGAAAGCTTTAGACACAAATTTACTTAGGTCATTCCTGATAGATGTGTCTTCTCTATCTGTTTTCTGAAGTCCTCGATAGAGGTTTCTGATTTCAGTTTTTAACAGTCTTTACCATTGGTAAATTCTTTTTCATCAGAGACTCATAGACAAGCTGTGCCCTACTCCTGCAGCAGCCCTTGTCTGAGTTCAGGAAAAGGAGTTTGTGGCATCTCTCTTGGTGATCTGGACTGTACCTCTTAGAAGAGAGCAAAACCCACTTTCTTTGGTGCCATTATCCTCTGTTACGTACAAGATGAGAAAATGCATCTTAATAAGGGCATCCATTTTAAATAGAAATGGCTTCTTCATAAAACTTGCATACCCTATGGCCCTGAGTTTTGCTTGAAGCATTTGAAGTGCCCTTGCCAATCAAAACCATTTTTCCTTCAACACTTAGCAGAGCTATATGTAGAAAGATTTTCTTAAAGACTTTCAGCATGCTTAGCTAAGAGCAGTGTTTTTAGTCTTGCTGCACTAGTGTGCTGGTTCCTTTTATCATTCTGACCATCTGTGATGAAGCCTATTTTGTTAACTCAGAAAACCTCAATTTCTGTAAGACTTTAAGATGAGGCATTAACATATTTTTATAGATTGTGCTACCATTATGGTTTTGGAGACTTCTCATTTCTGTTATTAAAAAGAAAAACCCTGCCATCTAAGCTTCTCATAAGAAACTATTTTTACATTTATAATCTTTAAAGATGCTTATGAAAAGAAGTGCTTTGAACTCTTTCAGTAAGATTTAGCTCAGTCTAAAGCTTAACAACAATGTAATTTGAGTGAGGGCGTCTGATCCTACCTGTCAGAGATGCTGCAGAAAGATACATAAATCACAGCCAGAATCTCATCTGAAACCGGTTTAAAAATTCATGTAGCTAAAAGTCATTCCTGTGTGATCTGGTTTCTTCATACTATAGTATGGGGATTTCAGAGCAGGAATGCACCTTCAGACTCATTTTATCAAACTTCTTCATGCTATAGATGAGTACGCTAAGGCCACACATTCTGACTGGGAAGCATCCTTTCTTTGCACTATCACAGTTCGCTTCCTGGAACCAGCAACAGTCGCTGGAGGCTTGTTAGAAAGGCAGGGGTCAGGCATTGCACCAGACTTGCATCAGTTTTAAGATCTCCACGATGTTACATGTTCATGAGCACATTAAAGTTTGAGAAACGCTGCCGCATACCACATTGTTTCCCAGGAGAAGGACAAGACTTTGGAATCAGGTTGTCCCAGATTCAGAATCCAGATTTTTCGCTAACTTGCAAAGTGCCCTCAAGCAAATTACTTAACCTCTTTGATCCTCCATTTCATCAATAGTTAAATGAGGGTAATAATACCTACACTGGAAGGTTACCATGGAGTTTAAAGAAATAATATTTGTGGAGTTCCTACCCACGTGCCTGACAGTAGACCTTCAATAAGTGGAAAATGCTACTACCACTGGTGCTGCCACTACTACTGCTATTTACTACTATTGCTCCTGCTGGTATAGCTGCTGATGCTACCACTATTGCTATGCTGCTCTTACTGCTGCTGCACGATTACTGCCACTACTGCTATGGCTCCTACTCCTGTTCCTGCTACCACCACTACTACTGCTGCTGCTGCTACTATGAATACTACTATTGCTACTACTAATATAACTGTTGTTGCTACTGCTAACACTATATTGCTGCTGCTTTTGCTCCTACTACTATTGCTTCTGCTTTTGCTGTTCCTGCGGCTACTACTACCTGCTACTACTGCTGCTGCTTCTGCTACTTGTACTGCTACCACCAGCACCATGGTTGTTAATATCTCCAAGTGGGAAAGTAACTTGGCATATGTTACCAAGTGACCAAAATGAAACTGGGGCTCAGGTCTCCTGGCTGTTATTCCGGGGCAACTTTCCCTGCACCTAACAATTCCCTTCCTCTTTACAGTGCAGCTAAATGTTGCTACAACCAACATTCTTTTCTTTAAAAAAAAAAAAGTTTATTTATGTATTTGTGTGAAGCAGGAGGGCAGAGAGAGGAAGGGAGAGAATCCCAAGTAGGCTCTGCACTCTCTGCACAGAGCCCGATGCAGGGCTCAAACTCACAAACTTGGAGCTCATGACCTGAGCCGAAATCAAGAGTGATGCTCAATCGACAGAGCCACCCAGGCACCCCTAAAACCAACATTCTTATTTAAGACCACTTCAGTTCCTGGAGTGTGATATAGAAAAAGGAGGCAGCTTTTTTTCTTCTGTTCAAACTTTCTCGAACAATAAAAATTTGCCCAATTCTGTGTTCTTTCAAAGTGTCATAGCCTCAGTTCAGTCTGAATTTCTTCTGAGCGTCAACTTCTGTTTCCTTCAACTATGTAATCCTGGCTTTCTTCAATTTTGCTTCTGGCCTCCAAAAATTTTTCCATAGAAAGTTATATTTGATCTGATTGTACATCTGTTTCCCTGGAAAATAGGATATATGTTGAACTGCAGGGTGACCTTGATTTTTAAATGAATTTTGTGTATTTCAGTCCTCATCCTTTCAATNTGGGATCATGACCTGAGCCGAAGTCGGGCGCTTAACCGACTGAGCCACCCAGGCGCACCAATGTAGCCCCACTTTGAATAGCTGTAAAAGGAGAAAAACTTTCAGTGTGTGAAAATAAGATTCTGCCATTTTGCAAACTGAAATAGATCTGATTTCTTCCTCTGAGTTACCAAAATGACCTCTGATCCCTATACTTAGAACTGAAGGTGTGTGGGGGCACCTGGGTGTCCTAGTCAGTTGAGGGTCCAACTCTTGATTTCAGCTCAGGTCATGATCTCATGGGTTCATGGGTTCGAGTCCTACATGGGGTTATGTGTTGACAGCATGGAGCTTTCTGGGAATTCTCTCTCTCTCTCTCTCTCTCTCTCCCTGTCTCCCTCTGTCCCTCCCTTACTTGCTCTGTCACTCTCTCAAAACAAATAAATAAACATTAAAAAAAAAAAAGAACTGTAGGGATGTGATTTAATTTGAGAACACTGGCTAACATACTAACCTCTTAGCCTCAGATGCACTGGATTCCAGAAACTTATAAATCCCCTGGCTGGTGAAACAATATATTTCTGTGGAAACCATCCAACTATCCCAACAAGATTTGTAAAACAACTTAGAAATTATAGCTGCCTAACAGATATTCCTGTCTCATTTAGCTAAGGAAATGTAAACAGAAGAAGATTGTTCCTGGGGCCAGTTTTAGGCTTGGCTCCAGTATAGGAGATAAAGCAGTTCCACAACTTATAAGGAAGTACATGGGCTCAGATAGACGGACAACATGGAAACTGTGCATCTGAACCCATGAGTAGGCTCTTCAATCCCAGTGGAAGTGTTCTGGGATGAAGTAGAAAACTCTTGACAAGCTCTGGGAGAAATCATGCACCTCATCAGCATCTAAAATGTATAAGCAACTCATACAACTCAGTGGAAAAACAAAAACAAACAATACCCAACACACACACACACACACACACACACACACACAACCCCACTTCAGTTAAATGATGGGAAAAGGATGGATAGTTTTCCAAAGAGCACATACAGATAACCAACCACACAAGGAAAGATGCTCAGTATCACTGATCATCAGGGAAGTGCAAATCAAAACCACAATGAAATACCACCATACAGTTAGAGTGGCTATTATCAAAAAGACAAGAGATAAGTGTTAGTGAGAATGATAAGAAAAGGAAATCTTTGTTCACTGTTGGTGGGAATATAAATTGATTCAGCCACTGTGGAAAGCAGTACGGAGATTGCTCAAAAATGAAAAATAGAACTACCATATGATACAGCAATCCTACTTCTGGGTATATAGCCAAAGGAAGTAAAAACAGGATATCAAAGAGATGTCTGCACTCCCATGATCATTGTAGTATTATTCACAATATCCAAGGTGATTGAATCAACCTAAGTATCTGTTGACAGATGAATGAATAAAGAAATTGTGGTGTATACGTAATGGAATAATAGTCAGCCTTTAAAAAGAAGGAAATCATGTAATTTGAGACAACATGGATGAATCTGGGGGGCATTATGCTGAATGAAATAAGCCAGAAACAGAAAGATGAATATAAATATCGCATGATCTGACGTATATGTGGAATCTAAAAAAAAAAAATGTTCAACTCATAGTAACAAAAAGTAGAATGGGGGTAGGGGAAGGGGGAGATATTGATCAAAGGTATAAACTTCCTTATGAGTAAGTTCTGAAGACCCAATATATGGCATAGTGACTATCGTTAATGTATTATAAACTTGAAATGTGCTAAAAGAGTAGGTCTCAAGTGTTCCTATCACACTAAAAAAGGGAACTCTGGGAGGTAATAAGTATGTTTGATTGCAGTATCATTTCATTATATATGTGTACTTAATACCATAAATATTGGACAAATACTTCTATTTGTAAAAAAAAAAAAAAAAGTTAAAAAATGAAATGAGGAGTGCCTGGGTGGCTCAGTCGGTTAGGCGTCCAGCTTCCACTCAGGTCATGATCTCGCGGTTTGTGAGTTCGAGTCCCACATTGGGCTCTGTGCTGCGAGCCTGCTTCAGATTCTGTGTCTCCCTCTCTCTCTGCCCCTCCCCCTGCTCTCTCTCTCTCTCTCTCTCTCTCTCTTTCTCTCTGTCTCTCAAAAATAAACATAAAAAATGAGATGAAATCACGCACCTCATCCTCTTATGGAGATGAAAAAGCACTGGTTTTTTTCATCTCCAAAAAAGCTGAGACTCTTGGCTGCTGCTAGAGTAAGTAGGTACAGTGATCACTTTCCCAATTTGAGGGCTGCGTCTCATACTTGCTCAGTTTAGCAAGCACTGTGCTTTATGCTTTTAACAAAACTTAGGCATTTGTAGCAATCCAAATGAATCAGGAGATCCAGTATGTATTTTCAAAGCACTCCCCTCTGTGCTCACGCAACACACACACACACACACACACACACACACACACACATTGGCTAACTTCACAAACAACCTGCTTTATCGGGGTCAAGGAGCCTTAACCATGGATCCAAGTGAGTTAAAAGCCATAGATATAAATAAGAAGTCTAACATTTCCTTAGTGGGGACATAAGTATACAAATACACTGTGCTGTCCTAAATTCCAAAGACAGTATTTCCCAGAGTCTTAAAAAAGAGGTTCTTTGAATTAAAAAAAAGCAAAAAACCCCCACTATTTACTTATGCAATTATTTATTTATTATAAGCACTTATATGTTAACCAAATACAGTTCCAGGTACTTTACAAATGTTGATTCACTTAACAAATTTAACAATTTTGCCAGGTAAGTACTCCTCTTACCCTCATTTTACAGATGAGAAAATAGAGTCACACAGAGTTTGAGTAACTCGCCTGAAATTAAACAGCAAATAAATGGCAGGAGAGGAACTCTGGCAGTTTGACTCTAAAATCTATGCTATTACTTACTATCATGAGGTTATTATGTTACAATTTTCTTTATAACTAGCAGGTAGATAAATTTGTTAGCCTGTAGTATATTGATGAAACCAGGATGGTGAGTTCATTACTTGAATATGTGAAATATACTTGAATATTGAGGCTCTGCATATAGCAATATATAATCTATAGTTTGTATTTTTAATTTCAAAGTCTTCAATTAATTATTAGCTAACTTTTTCAACTCATAGACAATGATAGTTGTCCCTTTATGGGCCATGCATTATTATAAGCTACAAGTATAAAAAGCGAGCTAAGAATTATTTCAAAAACATCCTAAGGTTGCAATACAGGGGACCAAGTATAAATGCCCAGAGCTTACTAGAAATTTATAAGAGAGAATTTAAAATGAGACTAAAAATTAGTTATTTGCCTGTTGAACACCTCAGTGCTTTCCTTCGTTGCTGCCATTTGCATGAAAATTGGCTCCTCAGGTCAGGGTTTATTATAGGTTGGAAAAAGTTTCCAATAGCCAACCACAAACCCAGGAATCAAAATCTCCCAACACACATAAAAACAAAAAACAAAAAACCTCCCTAATCTGCAGCCAGAAGTGCTTCTGGGCCTTGGAACTGCCCCATTGTGCCTGGGCCACTCCAGCACAGCCAGCCTGAGTGTTGCCATGGCGGCAGGGACCCAACTGTGTGGGCTGGTTTCAATAACCAGCAGCTGCTCACTTCAGAAAAAGCAGGATGACAGCCCAGTTCTGAATGAGTATTTTTCTCTGGGCTTTGACCTGACCTGCATATTGTTTTCTCATTGAATTTCCTTTTATTTATTTTTAAATATCAACTTTCCTTGAACTTTCCCTCTCATTTGTGTTGCATTTGGCAGAACTACAGAATTTCTCTTTCCCTCTGTAGAAAATGTTTTTTTTTTTTTTCCTCTAAGTTTGTAAGGTTTTCCCTGTGCCTTCTTTATCTCCCCCACTCATACACGCATACATGGGCATGCACACATATACACCTTTTCCTCATTATATAAAGATGCAGGACAAATCTACAGAGTTTAATTACCTCAAGAAGTTTTTAGACTCAGATAACCCCCAAAACTCTCCCTGACTCACCTAACATTAGGCATATTTCATTTGTCCTGTGAAAATTTGGAAGTGAAACAGAAAGTTGACCCTTTATTCACATTATTCTGACCATGATCAGAGAATCTACATTTTAATCCTAAACATATTCTCAGTTTGTAGTTAATTCACAGCCTGTTTTTCTCCTCTTTGCATACATGTTGGCAAAATGCAAAGAATATAAAAATATAAAAAATACAAATATGATTTCTGACTCTCCTCATAGGGGTTGCAGAAAAACTGTTCTTGATGCAAGATAAGAGCCTTACTGTATTTGAGATGAATTTTGCCTTCTTCAGCTTTTGAGGGGTTTGGAACAATCTGGAAGTGAGGTTAAGGCTGCTGTTGAATTTTTTTTTTTATGAACTTGAAACAATTTGTTTACAAGTTGTTACTAAAGACTGTCAGAGAAAAATGTTTGTGGACATAGTATCCAAAAGGCTGACAGAACCCAGAACTTGCTTGGTATTCAAAGGAGAGCTCATCCAACATTATCCTGCACACTGTATAATTACGTGCATGTTGGGAGCCAAAAAAGGGAATGCAATCCTGTGAATGTGTGTTTATACTGGAGATTTTGGGAAGCAAAACAATTCAGCAAGCATTCTTCAATCCCAACATCTGGGAATAATTAATTTGCTTGCTATGGTTTATAGCATTAAGTTGATAAAGTTGCCTGAAGCATTGAGACCATTTGCCTTATTTAAAACTTTCTGCTTTAGGGTTTTACATTGTGGCTAATTTTAGTAAATCTTTTTATTTTTAATCCTAAAATGAATGACAAAGAAGAACCTTCTGCTTATGGTTTCTGATCATTTTCTTTTTGGTCTTATTCCCAATGTGTTCAGGAAGCTGGTGCTCACACACCTCTGGAAGGCTCCCTTCTTCCTTGCCATGTGATGCTGCAGGGGCAAAGAGCTCTCAAAAGTGAGATACTGGAAAATGTGGTTGGGTTTTTACATATCGTTTTCATATTGGTGCTCTGAAGAGTTCCTCTGGAATATAGAACATATTTTTGCTCTGTTTTATGAATTTCAGGCCAGGGCACTAGAGATTGTCATGTGAAACTCTCAATCTATTACATATAGAAAGTATTGTGATGAGTTCTGATGGTTTATATTAAGTGCTGCGTTCCTTTAATTGTGACTTGTGGGAGGAAAGCACAGTATATACAGTTGACCCTTGAGAAATACTGGGGTTGGGATGTCAACCCTCCGTGCAATCAAAAGTCCACATAAAACTTTTGGCTCTCCCAACACTTAACTACTAATAGCCTACTGTTGACCAGAAGCCTTACTGATAACATAAACAGTTGATTAATATGTATTTTGTATGTTATATATATTATATACTGTATTCTTGCACTAAAGTAGCTAGAGAAAAGAATATGTTATTAAAATCAAAGGAAAAGAAAATGCATTTACAGCACTGTACTGTGAAAAATCCACAAAAAAAAAAACACAGGTGGACCTGTGCAGTTCAAACCCATTGTTGTTCAAGGGGCAGCTCTATATATAATGTCTTCTCTATCCAACCTAACAATTCAGTGTGTTACAGGGAGCTTATCAGTCCCTGGGGATTCTCCTCTGGTTTCTCACTAAAGCATGCTAGAATGAAGCACAACTGTCACTTTGACCTTAGTTTAGTTTGGGATTTCGGAATAGGAGCAAATGTCTTATTTTTGTTGGCTGAGTGTTCCAAGTGTTTAACAGCGCTAAAAGTTTTCTATAGCACTTTTAGAAGCTCAAATTTCACAACTTCTAGCACTTTTCTTTTGAATCCTGGTGAGAAACAAACTGAGGACCTCCTCAAATACAGTCAGACTTTCACCCCCACCTCTCTCTTTTCTCAGGATTCATTTCCACACTTTAACAACTGTTTGAAATCACTTGTGACCTATATTTCAGTTTTCTTTGGACTAAATATATGTCATCATCCTTTATGGTCAAAAATAACTTCTAGAAAGATTTCTGTTTATATGGGAGTTGTACTCACCCAGAGTAACCAGCCTGAAGCCCAGTCATCAGGCTGGCATACTCACTGCCCCAGAGCTAGAAGATGATCAGTTAGAGAGCTACTTCTAGTCTCTGTACAGTGTGACACCTTCCTGTTCCTTTCTTCAGGATGTAGAGGGAGGGATTGAACCTTCCATCTATGGCAGGGCGGGGCGGGTGCTCTCATGCTGCCACTCTCAAAAGCCAGCGCAAGATTCAGTGACTGGATTGGCACCAGTGGGTCATGAGTTTTCTCAGATCTTTTTATGATACCAAAAAACATAAGTTCCATGAGCACAGAGAACTTCCCTGTCATTACCACTCTACCTTATTCATGTAAAAAAATTCCTGGTATGTATGACTTAGTAAATATTTGGCCAATGAGTGAACGGAAAGGAAAAGTGGGTATGCGAGTGAGGTGAGTTTTTCCTGAAGCTGAATTTTTTTTTAATGATAATATTACTCTTTTTATTGTTGTTAACAGAGTGTTAAAGGGATATTCTAGCAGTAACAGAGAGATGACTTTTAAATAGTGTATTTATCCAGTGCTCCCCATTATCTGATCTGTACCTCTTCAGAAGCCACTGGGTAGTTAAGAGAGGTATTCTGACCCCTATGCATGACAGTCCTTAAAGCTTCTTCTGCCNTTCATATGTTTGTTGGCCATCTGGATGTCTTCTTTGGAGAAGTGTCTGTTCATATTCCTGAAGCTGAATTTATTCATTTTCAGAACTTCTTTTTTTAAAATGTTTATTTATTTTTGAGAGAGAGAGAAAGGCAGAGTGCAAACAGGGGAGGGGAAGAGGAGACATACACAGAGAATCCGAAGCAGGCTCCAGGCTCTAAGCTGTCCACACAGAGCCCAATGCGTGGCCCGAACTCATGCACCGTGAGATCATGACCTGAGCTGAAGTTGGATGCTCAACTGACTGAGCCATCCAGATGCCCCTATTCATTTTCAAAACTCCTAACATTATGTTCTTCTTGCTTTTCCCCTTCAAAATGTGTTTATTTTGTAAAAATTATTGTATAAGGTAAAAATGTTATTAGGGAGATTTTAGAAAAACAGGAACTATTAAGCAATATGGTATCAGTTCCCCAAATTCTTGCACTCATCCATAAAGTTAAGAATCTGGAAATCACTCCCCCAAAGCATGTTCTTGCTATTGCCTTGCCTCTTATGGTATTCTCCTTTTCTCCATAAAAGTTGTCTCAGAAGGGGTAATAAAAAGTTAATTTATATGAACCAAGGTGAAGAACAGAATTCAGATTCAGAATCACCAAAGTTTTTGAGCTTCCACTTAAGTGTCTGGCTCTGTCATGTGCATGTGCACATGCTACCCTGCTTAAATTCTGAGACATGCATTATTATGTCCCTTTTACAGACATAGTGACAAGGGAGCTAGATTTTGGGTAGCCCTGATCCTCCCCCACACAAGGAAGATGAGAGGGCTGAGGAGGTCCAAGAGGCTAATGGAAGATGTGAGACTAACTGGTGCTTTGCCAGTTGAGGGTGATTTGGTTAGGAAGAGAATGCCATCGTGTTAAATACACTTGATCGTAGCCAAAAGGCCAAGAAGCGATTCATTGTGTTAAGATGAGGAGGAAGAGTGAGCACAATGTAGTCTGAAACAGAGTCCAGACTGACTTGAATGGAAAGCAAGCAGCAGATAGGAAGATTGTGGATCCTCAGATTGCCCAAGACCATGATTTTGCAAGCATGAAGCTTCAAAACTTGGTATGTTCTAAAGCTTGCTAACTTCTCAGGTTCCTACTCAGTCAGTCAGTGTCCTGACAGACATATTTGTCTCTGAATTTGTTTACTTGACCATTTTTGGCTTCACATGTTTCTTGGAAAGATGATTGTGCTCTTAACTGCTGGTCATGTTTCCCTATAAAAAAGATTCTCTTCAGACTTTAGTAGGTTGTAGGTTGTTAAGCATAATCAGTCAATAGCCCTGTTGCTGAGCGTGCAGTGTGAGTATTCTGTAAGAGCTCAGAATACTGAGTTAGAAATTTCCAAGAGAAGCAGAAGCCTAGCCTTTGGATCCAAGTTTCTAGCCCGATTAATGTATAAATAAGCTCAGTGTAAAAATTGTGTAACATTAATCTTACATAAAGGTTTACTTTTTCCAGTGGTGTTAGCCTATTGATCTAAGGATATATGCACCATTGTTAACTCTGAGTCATCTCATTTGAAGAGTGAAAAGCTAATAAGCTTGACAATGTGTGTATATGTAAAGCACCTAGTTCAATGACACGTAGTAGGTGTTCAACAAATTGTAAATACAGTGAATTCCCATTATTTGTGGGTTCTATGTTTGTGAAGCTGCCTACTTCCTAAAATTTATGTGTAACTCCCAAATCAATACTCATGGTGCTTTCACGGTCATTCATGCATGTGGGCAGAGTAATGAAAACTTTGAGTTACCTGACCTACACATTCCCAGCTGAAGGTGAACATGGTAACACTATTCTTGTTCAGTTCCCATGCTATAAACAAAAATCCTTTTTGTAATCTATTTAGTGCCACATTTCCCACATACTTGTGCTTTTTACTGCTGATTTTGCTGTTTAAAATGATTCCCAAGTGCGGTGCTGAAGTGCCTTCCAGTCTTCCTAATCACAAGAATCCCCTTTTAGAGAACTATATATATTAGATAAACTTTGTTAAGATATAAGTTACAGTGTTGTTGGCTAGTAGTTCTATGTTAATAAATGCATAATACATATTAAATAAGGAAATGAATTGTCTTTAAACAGAAACATACATAAAACAAAGTTATGAAGTAATCAGTTGATGAAAATGTGGCCACAGGCCCACAGGAACCTAACCCTGCCGTTTCCATAGGAACAATGGTTCTATATTTGCTAATCAGTGTTCCTAGCAACTCTGTACCACGAACAGTGAAAATCTATTGCATTTATTATTGTAGTCATTCAAGAAAGCCAAACCGTGTGGTTTCTGCCTAAGCCCAATCTATTAAGAGTATCAATTTTTTGGAAAGTTATATCAGATTCCACCATCTTTCCTATGCTTCTACCTTACCAAGATTCTTGAAGAGGTGTCTTTTCATGGTCCCAATTCAATGAAATGTCCTTTCAATTCTTGAGCCAATCTCGCTTGGGTTAATAATCCCTGTCTCAGGCTCATCATTTGTTGAGTTTGGCATGAAGTCAGACCTTCCTCTCCCTACTCTTGCCAGACCTGGATACCAACTAGAATGATCAATTTCTTGGGTTGCACCCTCAAGTCTACTTCACAGCCCATCATCCCGGAATTCTGTGTCCAGGGTAGAGGCCTGCATGTCTACATCACCACTGAATCTCATTACCCCTGCGTTTCCTACAACTGAAGATCTATCATGTAACTCAGTCAAGCTGGGAGAGAAACTCATAAGGAGATACAATATAATATAGTCAATGATGTGTAGGTGATGCTGTAGGAGTATGGAGGAGAGACAATAAATCCAGCAGGAAGTCTCTAAGGTATGGAGAATCAGATGTTGCCCACTAACTGAGCAGACTCCCAGTTACCACCTTGTAGTATCTGTGATGGCATAATGGGAGCCCTTCAGTCAAACTTGGTAAAGGGAAGTCAAGAGACTTGGTCACAGGCCACCTCTGCCTTGGCAGCTGTTTGACAGCAGGCAGGTTACCTCACCTCTCAGCTTACATATCTCTTCTATGAAATGGAAATAATAATACCAACATCACAGATTTCTTATGAAGGTCAAGGAGATAATGTGATAAAACATGGTATACTATATATTTTATTTAGAACAGCAGTATATGTTATTATTGTAGAGAGATAATGTTCATGCAAACATCTGGACTGTTCTATTTTCAAAGTATAACTAATATTAGGATACTATGATGTATAAGAATGACAAGCAATATAGACTGTCAGCCATGAAGGTCAAATGCAAGGATCTCACAGGCCCTAGAGACTGTTGAGAAAGAGCGTAAATTCCTGATTCCATAATCCTGAAATGTGTTATAAGGAAAAGTACATGTCTCAGTGGTCCTGAATCTCCCTCCAGTCCTTTGCACGAAGGTGATGTTAGAAACTACTCTTGAAGAATCAGTAGTTATCCAGGCAAATAAGAGAATGAAGGCTGTTTAAAGATGTTTTGGACAAATGGAATAATGTAAGTGAAGGCAGAGAAGCATGGCTTATTCTGGAAATTACAAACACTTAAGTATTGCTGGTAATAAAATGTAGGGAGAAAAGACATGGGAGATGAGGCTGGCTAGGTACAAGACCTGTCATGTCACCAGCCTATTCATCATGTCACTGATGGGGAGCCAATGAAACAGAGTAGCCCAAATACATGGTTGAATTTGAGTTACACAAAGACCACTCTGATATCTGTTTGGAGAATGAGTCTGAGGGATGACAACCTGGAGACAGGGAGACATTTTTAAAGTTTTTCCAATAGTTCTAGTAGGAGATATTGAGGTCCTGAGCTAAAGCAGCAAACGGACTGAAGGGGCATATGAGGTGGTAAAATCAGAAGGCCTCATTCATTGTATCAGTCAGGATATGATAGATTGGGCTATCGCAACAAATGATCCCCACATCTCAGTGGCTTATCACAAAAGCTTATTTCTCAATCATGTAGTTAACCAGGCTTCTTTGACTTGGTGACACTACTATCTCAACATAAAACCTCTGCATTCAACACAACAGAAGAGAGATGCCTCAGGTGAAGAGAACTGAGAAAGTTTTTTTTTTTTTTTTTTTTTTTTACTACCTTAGCTCAGAAATAAGATGCAAGTTTTTATTCATGTTTCATTGTCCCATAGTAGTGATATGGCTGCACTTAACTGAAAGTGGGATGGGAAGTATGTCTCTTACATGCCCGGAAAGAAAAGAAGAATTCGATATTGGTAAACACTGGTGATGTTTACCACAGGCAAAGTTATTGTGGAATAAGGATGGGATAGCCACTATAGTTAAATATCTGTATGGTAGATGGAGAGGTGAAAGAAGTTTATGATAAATTTCAGATTTTTAGCTTGAAAAAACAGAGGTTGGTAGTGCCGGTCAGTGAGACAGGGAAGGCTGAAGGAGCACAATATTAGGTAAAATAGGGCATTTTACCATAGGGTAAAATAATGGATTTTGGACACATAGAACATCCCTAGGATAAGCATTGTATCCAGAGACAAAAAGCAAAGGGTAGAGCCGGTAAAAGGTAGTATCGGGCAAGGCTGAAGGCAGTTACACTGTGTAAATAGTTTAGAAGGAGCAGTATCATGGTCATGAATGGAAGACAAAGCAGACAAATCACCAGGAGAAGGTGTTTGGGGAAAAAATATAGGCTGGTGCTCATGGCTGCTTTCAGCATCAGGCACACATTTGCCCGATGCTATGAAAATGTTAAAGGTGTCATTGAATGTCTGACTGTGCTCTGAACCTTAGCTAGTGACTGAAGTTCTGGTTTTCCATCTCTTTGCAGCCATCCAGTCTCCCTGGGCCTGGATCCTGCTCCCATAAATGAGCCTTCTGTAGCCTGGCCACATGTAGCCAATCCTCCTTTCACCCTTGTCTAGTCAGACCCTGGAGTATCTCTTACTTGACACCAACTAATGCCATAACCATAACAGAGGTTGCTATCATTGAGACTCTGCTTTAAACCCTTACTCCAGGTTTAAACTCTCATATAGGACAGTTCCTCCAAACCGCATCCTGGGTCCCTCACATATGCCATTGTCTCTTGCTCACTAGCCTTCCTGCCAACTCAGAAAACTGTAGTCCCAGTTTGTCTCAGGTCATATGCTTAGGAATTTAAGAAGCTCGATAAAAGCAATGGTCTTGCGTGTTTTTTCCAGAAAATATTTACTATCAATAAAGGATGAAATTTTTTCTGAGATTCTAGAGTTAGAGGTGGGTCGCATTGTATAACCAGCCCAGAAGCAATAAGATAGTCAGTGGAGAGGTAAGCTTGCTCCCAGCTGGACATAGGACTCCATTTCCAGAGTCCAGGGCTGATTATTACAGAGGATCAAACCTAGGGAAGAAAAAATTATCAGGAAATTCACAGAGACTTCAGGAAATGGGTCAACTGCCAATCTCCTCCCCCCTTTACCAGGAGGAGACTAAAAATCCACAATCAAATCTATAGAAGGACACAATAGATCCACTGTAGCTGTAGGATACATGACTTGGGCTACAGGAAAGTGGAGTAGCACTAGGCTTCAGGAACACCAAGAGTCAGTTAGTTTGCAGAACCACATCGTTCTGCAAGTTCTAGAACAGTCTTACTTCCTTCACTCTGCCCCCAGGAGAAGAAAGGCTGGCAGAAGCAAAGCAGTGAGAAAGGAAAACCCTGATAAGAGCATGGGGCAGGGCAGGCCTTCTCCAGCACGGGTTGAACTTTGAGACCCAAGCATAAGGGGATCGAGTAGGCATTCTGGGTACCTCAGGGGCCCCTCAAGGACAACTCTACCTGATAGAATCCCTGAAGACTTTGAGCCTGTCTATGACCTCTGACAATGGCTTCTTCCAAGCTCCCATTGGAACTTGGATAAGAGCAGCTATACTGGTTGGATGCCTGGCTGGATACAGTATGCCTGGGAAGGAGGGAGGCAACTGCACCTGGAAGTTTACTAAAAAATTGGGATAGGGATATGGTGTGTACAAGAGCGAAGAGAAAACTCAAGGATAACTGTCAAATCTGACATTCTATTACTTGTTCTAAAAGATGACTATCTACAAATCATCCCTAAGATATCCAAGTTCACACTATTGCTTAATGTAATTAAAAAGAAGTCACACTCTAGGATTTTTTCTCTTGTTTATCTGCCTTGGAATTTATCTGCTGAAGAAATGGGCTAGATTTTACTGATTGCATTTGTATGCTATTGTTTCAAATATACTTCTTGTAAGTTGTAATTATAAACTGACATTTAGATCTATATACTTGATCAAATTCAGAGTCAGTATGGGGGAGAAAGATATTCCATAGGTAGTTTGTGGACTTTCCTCGGGAGACACATATTTTCCCCCAATTTTATTAAGATATAACTGACAAATAAAATTGTTTTGTAATATAAAAAATATTACTGGGACCAATAAGAAAAAAGAAGTAACAGTTATGAAATCACATTGTATACTGTAACATTGAATAAATACAGGATATTGAAGCTATTTAAAAACTAGTATATAAAAATAGGCTTTATAGCCCCAATTTGTGGACAGGTGCTATGCTAAGTGTTTTATACACATCATTTTATTCAATCCTCCCCACAAATATAATAGGCAGACACTATTATTATTTGCATTTTATAGGTGAGGAAACCCAAGTTCACACAGTATCTAATTCAGGTTATGCAGCTAACTGGTAGGAAGCAGAGCTTGCGGTCAAGCCCACATCTGTGTTGATTCCAAAGAGAGTACTTCCCCCAAAGGCTGAGAACACTGTTGTGTCTTTGTTTCACATGTCCAGCTGAGCTGCCTCTTCACTCATTGCCTGCAGAGGTTAGTTCTGCAACACCAGCTCTTGTCTCTACTGTCAGCCAGAGAGCAACCTCTGGGAGATCTTGAGGAAGGTCTGGTTCTGAAGGAAGGCTCCTCCCGTCCCCCCTTCTGCAACAAGCCCACAATGGCCAAGCTCTGGGCCTTATCTGGCAGCCCTCACATTCTTGTTAAGTGCCCCAAGCAGGACACATTCCTGACTGGGTGGAGGGAAGAATTCTTAGCATTCTTCAGCCGCTGTCCTCTTAAAAGCGCCTAATCTCAAGTGGGATAAAGCAAAAAATTCCTTCATTTCTAATGTTCAGAATTACTCTGAATTAAAAGTCCTGCTCCCCAAACCAGAAGAAGGGGGAACAAAGCGCTGAGGGAGATTCAGTACCACTGAGACATGTACTTTTCCTTATAACACATTTCAGGATTATGGAATCAGGAATTTACGCTCTTTCTCAACAGTCTCTAGGGCCTGTGAGATCCTTGCATTTGACCTTCATGGCTGACAGTCTATATTGCTTGTCATTCTTATACATCATAGTATCCTAATATTAGTTATACTTTGAAAATAGAACAGTCCAGATGTTTGCATGAACATTATCTCTCTACAATAATAACATATACTGCTGTTCTAAATAAAATATATAGTATACCATGTTTTATCACTTACATTATCTCCTTGACCTTCATAAGAAATCTGTGATGTTGGTATTATTATTTCCATTTCATAGAAGAGATGTGTAAACTGAGAGGTGAGGTAACTTGCCTGCTGTCAAACAGCTGCCAAGGCAGAGGTGGCCTGTGACCAAGTCTCTTGACTTCCCTTTACCAAGTTTGACTGAAGGGCTCCCATTATGCCATCACAGATACTACAAGGTGGTAACTGGGAGTCTGCCCAGTTAGTGGGTAACATCTAATTCTCCTTTCCAGAGAGGGACTCCAATGAGAGAGACTGGGGTTTGGGGATTCAGGGAGCTGTTTAAGGCACAAGGTCACGATGTCCTTGTAGCCGTAGAGTATGAAACAAGTGATCCAGCATCTTGAGCAGCTGAGTCAAAAAGCAGCTGAGTCAAAAACCCAAGCAGTGATTTGAAGGTATGGACTCTAGCCAACTGGGAGACCACAAGCATTTTCCTGATGTTCCACAAACTGATCCCCAAATGTAAGTCTTTTTTTTGGATCTTACTAGCAAATGGCCTTTGATGCCCTAGGTTTTCAGTGTGTGTATGTGTGTGTATGTGTGTATGTGTATCCAAAGGCTATTTACTAATATCTGCAAAATTGTTAGGAGTTGGTAGTATTTGGTATTCATCGCTAAGAATTTAACATATAACTAGGGTTTACTGAGGGCTTAACTAAGTATTCATCTGGCTGCCAGGCAACACTTGACAATATTTGCAAATTCCCACTATAAATATGCATGGGGAGATTGTTGAAGGATCCTCAGTTTTGGGGAAGATTGTTTTGTTATCAGTATCAATGCTATATTGAGTTGATTATTCTTTACTGTGGTTATTATTCCTGCTTTTTAATTATAAATTACCCTTCTCTATTTTCATCATCATCTATTTTGTTTGATTAACCCTATGTTAGGATAGTTATATCTATAGAGATCACCATAATTTATGATATGTAAGTTCTCTGTAACACAACATAAACACCTATATGGATTGCAGTTCACATAGAAACCATCTATACCAATATTGCTAAAGCAGATTGATATTCACAGAGTCTGAACAAATTGTGTTTGCACAGCAACAGCTTGTTGCTATCAGAGAATTCTTTGAAAAGTAGGAAAGACTGGAGGAGTGTGGGAATCCTGGAGCCTTTTGCCTCATGTAGATGGGACTCATATTAAAAAGTTTGAGAATCAAGGCACCTGGGTGGCTCAGTTGGTTAAGCGTCTGACTTTGGCTCAGGTCATGATCTCATGGTTAGTGATTTCGGGCCCCATGTTAGGCTCTGTGCTGACAGCTCAGAGCCTGGATCCTGCTTCAGATTCTGTGTCTCCCTCTCTGCCTGCCCCTCCCCTACCAGTGCTCTGTCTCTGTCTCTGTCTCTCTCTCAAAGTAAAAAAAAAATAAGAAAAATTGTTTTAAAAAAGTTTGACAATCACTGGGTAGAGAGGGAGAAGAACTTGGGTTCATTTTAGTGGGATAGAAAGAACTACAGAGACTAGAAGAGAGTGAATATTTGAAGGAAGCCTGGGAGGCAGAAATTGGAGAGATTTCTGTTTCTGAAGCAATTATGCCTACAGTGTCTTTTCAGATGTCTGTGGCCTCAGCATGAATGTGGTAGGAACAGTTAAAGATGAATATGTCTCTGGGATGCCCTATAGGGTAGTCTGTTTTGGGCACTGTGCAAAAGTGCCTTGCCAGGGCAGGTATGGACTGAAATCCAGCCTACTGGTTCACTGACCATGAGCCCTAGTGCCAATGGAGAGAAACCTTTCTGTAATTTGCCTCTATAGAATGTCTTTTAGTAAATGATTTAGAAGTGACCCTATGTGCAAATTATGGCCCTTAAGATACTCTAGGAAATCCTGGGATACTCTCTTTTTCATGGATATACTGAAGATGGTCACCTTTGCTCTCAAGCAGAGATGACTGAGTAACCTAAGAATATTTGAACAGGCATTCAAGTAGACTTGAGACTGAAAAAAGAGTCCAATAATGTGCTTACATTTTGGCAAAGTCAGAACATGGAAGTAAAGGCCTAGATAAGGCCAAAATAAGGCCTTTCTTCAGTTTCTTGAAATGCCACCATGAAAAACTTTCTAATACTGCAAAAAAGCAGTAGAAGGAAGAACCCATGGAGAGATGACTTCTTATCCTGAGAAATCTTTGGGTTTACATTCAAGCAAAAGGAAATCATCTGGTTATTATTAAGAATGAAAAATTCTCTAAATGAACCTGGCCAAAGTAGAGCTACCCTCTTCAAAAAGTAGTTCTAAATCTGTCCTGGAATATAATTTCACAAGTACTTTAGTATAAGCTTTACACCCTTGTTAAGCATTGTATGTGTTCCATTTCGTAAAGTGATCCTTGTCTTCAAGTAAACCTTAGTGAATAATATATTATTTAGGGTAAGGATGTAAAACAATATTTAGTTTGGCTCCTGCAAGTTATTCATCTTGGTTTCTTATCTAGTAACTATTGAGGGAGATGAGTTGACATTGTGCTATTTCACAAACACATTTTGGTGACTGAATTGCCATATTCCTTTCAGAATTCACATTTCAAAAATGGCAATGGTAGTGTCAATGGTTATCTTTATTTCATTTACACTGGTGACTGAGTGACTATTTATTTGGTATGAATAAAGCTGAGGGTTAGCCCATGTCTCTGGCACACAGACATGATCCTACAGGACTGTGTGGTCGGGAAATTCCTATGTAGGGGCTTGTTGAATTGTACAAGATCCATTATTTTTGTTTTCTAATGGTTTCCCAACCCACAAAAGTCCAAGCCATTGTACTGTTGGAAGAGCAGGCAGAAACCACATTGCTTTAAAAAGTTTAAAAAAAAATTAAATCCTGAAAACCAAAGCAAAAACAAAAAATAAACCAAAACAAAAAACCAAAACATGGTCCCCCACCTGTAGTTGCTGGAATTTAAGTTCCCAGGGACTATGGTCTGTTTCTATAACTTGCTTCCTTAAGCTATGAGTGGTCAAGCCTACAACAATCATTGCTTTTCTCAGTTCTTAACAGGGGGGTAAGGGCCAAAGAACATCAAATACAGGAACTTTGGAGGGTAAAGCCATAATAGCAAATAAATGAAGCTTTTCAAAGATCCAGATGAAGTAAGAGGGGGAAAATATTGTAAAAGAAATATTAAAGAAATATTCGCTACCATCTATTTTGTCCCCCAGATGGAATAGGGTGTGTTGTTTTGTTTCCCCTTTTGATTCATAACCTGGTGTCAGCACTAGAAAAAAATAAAAACAGTAACTAGCACTGAAGAGTTCATAACCTGCATTCATATATGGTAGCTTATTTGAGTTTCAAAATAGCCATTGTTATTAGATTCATTTTAATGCAGAGAACACTTTCATGTTAGAGAGGCTACCTGACTCACTGAAGGCAACTCAGCCTGACAGGTACATACAGCCTGAACTCCAAGCCCCATCTTCTGATTCTAAAGCCCATGATTTGCATTTTTTCAGCATAATCTAAACCCAAATGGTGTCCCTTTTTTATTTGACATCTCACAATAATTCATGCCAGTTTAATAAATTCCCAAATAATGGAAAACTGATTTAACTCTAACATCAATGTCGTACCTGTTACTTGAGGAACCCAGACACCTACTGACTGGTTCTGCTGTTTTTACAATCCATTTAAGTATGAAAAGCTTGACAATACCATAACCTCCTCCAGAAAGCCAAGGTGACATTAACCTGAATTCAGTATGGATGCTTTTCTTGATTTGCTGCAGATCTTACATCACATGTACCTGTAGCCAGTAAATTTTAGCCACTGTCATTACTGTATAATCAGCCTAATTACCCTAGTATTCATATTTTTCTTTGGATTATTTTTGTTTTCCATCTGTTTAATGTAGTCCTCCACTCCATCTGACCATAATCAGCTCTCTTAACATTTCAGTCTCTTGCCTGAAGGTCCGTTAGGTAGCTAGCACTTGGAGGTCTTAGAAAACCTTATACTGTTTTCACTATTGAAAGTGAATATATATGTACATATATCACAGATTTCTGAACAGTAATGAAAGACTTACGACAGACACTGAATACAAAGCATAAAAGTTGTATTGACATAAACATTAAAAAAACAATAAAATGGTATTGCCCACCAACATACACAGGGATAGGGATTGTTAAATTACATAACAACTTGATTTCAGGGTTAAATCTCAACCATCAAAGCGTGTTGTACCAAACGCCTAAAGGTCTGGAGCTAAAACCACAGCTAAACTGAGATCTGGGATATATTTTAGTTTTGGCAGATCCAAAAAACAAGAGGACAAAGCATGCTTCGTCTGAGTGCTTCTTCAAAGCATTCTGAGCATGAGTCCCTCCACCACAAATTACCCTCTTCCACTGTTCCCATTCAGCTTCCAAGCAAAAGAACTTGAAGAAATATTTCTCCCCAAATATTGAGGAATTTGTCCTTCTTTATGACTTTTTTATTTTTTATCAACCAAAGAAGAATCTTAAAGGAAAACATCTTCCAGCCTTGTGTCTTTTCTTTATGAACTCTTTCATTAGGTTAACAAAAGGTCATCAGGTGGGAAAGGAAAGTTCTGCTCCTAGCCGGAGACCTACTCCTGTAAAGACACCATGTGCTCCTCACAGGGATTCAGAGTTCCTCCCTTCTCATTTTTAGTGCCCTCTGGCTTCACTCATATCCCTCACCCTGCTCCACACCCCCTTATTCCTCAGGTTATTGCATCTGAAAATAAGTGAATTATACTCAGGCAAAGGAGAAAGGTGAAGGGGGATAAGCCTTGGGTTCTACATGGAGAGTCTTACAGATAAAGAGTTTTATTTTCCTTCATCGCTACTCAACTGTTAGCTTATGACTTAAAATTAATCTTGCCCTTTCCTGCAACATTTGGCAAACTGAACCTGTGATTCCCATCAGCATATTTGGGAGGGTGAGGAGAAAATGAACATTTAAAAATTATTATTGCTTCCACTACTCCCAATATGTTTGCTCATTTCAGAGCTGGTTGTGCACAAACGGGTTGAGAGAGGGAAATGAAACCTTGGAGTTTAATGGCAAATCACTGCTGGACTCCATTAGTCAGAAGTTCTGGTTTCTTCTAGGTGTAAACCACTAGGTAAGAGCTGACATGCAGCAATGCTATATAGGGAGAATGTGAGGCTATTTGGTTGCAAAGGACAATAGCTGTACAGAAAACAGAACAGTAGCCTGAAAGTCAAGAGTCATGAGACTTGACTCCTACCTC
>NW_027530368.1:11266791-11355068 GCF_008692635.1 Crocuta crocuta | reverse complement strand
TTTCCCAGATTTCTTTTCATTGTAGTAGTGAATATCAAATAAGATAATTTATTTAAGGGGCACCTGAATGGCTCAGTAGGTTAAGCATCTGACTTCAGCTCAGGTCATAATCTCCTGGTTAGAGAGTTCTAGCCTTGAGTCAGGCTTTGTGCTGACAGCTCAGAGCCTAGAGCCTGCTTCAGATTCTGTGTCTCCCTCTCTCTCTGACCTTCCCCTGCTTGTGTGGTATCTTTCTCTCACAAGAATAAATAAACATTAAAATTTTTGAAAAAATTAAAAAAAAACATACAGTATTTAAAAACCTGAATACATATAAGACAGCACTATTGAAATGAAGCAGTGCCCTAAGCAACGGCTCTGGTGACTTCTCACAGCACAGTTCTATGCTATTGACACTCTTGATCTGAAGTCTGACAAATTTATTTGTAGAAACTCTGGCTTTGCCAGAAACATTGGCAAGCCATTCATAACCAACCCTTCTGTGCTTAAGGGCTACATAAAATAATAGTTCTGCATAAATACATAAAATAGCTAGGACAACATAAAATATGGAAAAGTGTATTTCGCCCCCCCCCACCCCCACCCTTTAGTTTTGCACCTGGAAGGAAATACCTAGCCTCTGAATGAATAGTGGTGGGATCCTGGGGAAACTGCATCATGTCACAAGAGGGAGTTAGAAGACAGAAAGTTAGGGTAGAGTCTCAGAGAACTCTGACCAGGATAAGGAAGGGGCTGAGGCACCTGGGCATATTGATTTCAGAGGGGAAAAAATGTTATGGGAATAACACAAATGCTGCCATTAAATATTGAAAGGGCTGTTACAGAAAAGATGGTTAGATACTCTGTTCCAGAAGGCAGATCATAAGAAGATGTTGGATTAAATGATCTCTAAGTTCCCTTAAATAAAATTCTGGTTTTTAAAAGTTACAAAGAGAGAGGCTGTGACTTAGCAGAGGGAATACTTCCCATATACATGAGTTTTCCTTCAATGGGCAGAGTCACCCAATCCTGAAGATATTTTGACATTCGGAAGAAGTCTAGATTGCCATTTAAGAAAAAGGTGGAGGGCATGCCTACATTCTGAATAAATCAAGCTCTATGACAGTGTGGTCTCTCCAATTCTGTAATATTTTGATTCTCTAGTAGGATGTGATGTGTCCTAGGAAGTGCTAAACAAGGAGTCTATGTGTCCTTCAATGGCAGTGGGTAGATACTCTCTAGGTGGAGATTGTTGTCATTCTCCTGTTCTCCCTGACTTAGAAATTGCTAAGAAGCAGATTTTCCAGTGCATTTGAATTAATAGCCTTATTTTCTACTTTATTTGGGATTTTTTTGGTGGTTGTTCACTGTAAACATCTGTGAACAGTTGTTTTTATAGCAGCTATAAAACCAAAGCCACATACAAGCTTGCACCAAGAAAATCCTACACTCAGCCTGGAATGAGGGTGTCATTAGATACTATTTTGCAGATAGCATGTGGTAAACTGATTGACAAAGTCTAGAAATAAATCAAGATCATCCTAATGTTTAGAAATCTGACAGACAGATGGTGCCAGCACATTTCAAGCTCTTAACTAGGTCATAGCCTTATAATAAATCATGACGTTTTCTGACCTTCTAGGCAGCTATCCTGCCTGCCTCTAGGACAATACATTGCTGGATTTGGGGGAACAATTTCATCATCAACTACCTATAAATTCTCTCACTGGAAGAGTGAGATTAACAAGAGCAAATTCACCGGACCCTATTGATGAAGTGGAGCTCATCCCAACAGTTATGAGGAGCTAAACATGTAAATGTCATGCACAAGAACAACTATTGTACATTAAGCAAGAAGTAAAAGATAGAAGGCCAAAACAAACAATGGATATATTGGGACCTTGCAGCTGCATATGCTGGAAAACCCACCTCAAAATGGCCTAAGCAGATTTATTGACTTATATAGCTGAAAATTTCAAGTTTGGCTGGACTGAAAGATACAGATGATGTGCAGACAACATTTACACTGCACTTCCCCTTGATCTTTCTATCTCTCCATCTTGGTTTCATTCTCAGAAGATTCCTTTCACCTGGTGGCCCCTAAAAACTGCAGGCTTACTTACATTCTTCTCAGACTCCAATTCAAATAGAGACAGCACCTCTTTCCCAGCAGTTCCAGCACAAGGCCCTAAATTGATTTCATTGGCTTGGCTTTGGTCATGTGCACCTTCTACACTAATGGTAGAGGCCTAGGGTTGAGTTAATAAGGTCAGCACCTAAACCACAAGGACACAAAATGGGAAAACTAGGGAAGGAGGAAGAATAAATGCTGGGCAGGCAAAAACCACAGATGTCCATTTGGCTAGAATAGCTTCAAGCAGTGTGATAACATCATGGATGCCTGGGAGATTTCTACAGGCTATAGACCCAGGCAACTGGAGATCCAGACTTTGCCATTTAATGAATAGAAGCTCCAGTTCCATCATAGATGAGGATACAGTAGCTCTAAGCACACCAACCAGTTCTGGAGTTTGGATGATCATTAGTCTAAAAATAGATATCAGGCACATTTGGCACAAGAAGGCCTCGTATTCTCAGAGTAGATAAGCCTACTCTGTATTAGGCACACACGTTGGAACTTATCTAGTAGTGCCATCTTAGGAAACAAAGAACAACTCTTTGAGGGTATGTGGGTGTGCATAAATGTTCAGATGCAAGTGTCAGTAGTCTTGATGCTGTATCATTGAGGAGCCCTCAGAAGAGCACAATAACCAAATAGTGGTCTTGGAAACTCGTCTTTCATGGGCAATGGGTAGAAAAGGGAAAGGACAATAAGTTAAAACCTGGGCTAGACTCCTCTGGGTGGGAGTGGGGAGGGGTCACTCCTTGAGAAAGAAGGAAAGGTAATAGCATATTGCTTCTGCTCTATTTTAGAGGTAGATGGTTAAACCCAGACAAAGTAAAACTTTATAGCAAGCTGAAAAATGGGTTCTTCAGTCAAAGAAGGGAAAAGCCACTGTGGAAGAAAACAAGAGAATACTTCTAGTTCTTGAGGGCTTAACATTAGCCATTGAGTTTTAGGAGCCATTAATTTGACTTTGAGCACATAGAGAAGGCATTGGCATATATGTCCCTTGAGGCAGCACCTTTTGCCCATTCTTGCCAAGCTTTTAGTTACAATCAGGTGTGGATATGCCTTTTAACCAGAATTTTTATTTCTTAATGATACAGGAAGCCTAAAGTCCATCAATGGCTTAAAAGGAAAATCATGTTCCTATTTTCCAGCCTCCTTTTCCATGAAGTCTAGCAGGCAAGAAAGAGAGGGAAGGAAGGAAGGAAGGAAGGAAGGAAGGAAGGAGGGAGGGAGGGAGGGAGGGAAGGAAGGATAGAGGGAGGGAGAAGAAAGAAAGAGAGGAAGAGAGAGAAGGAAGAAAAGGAAGACAGAGAAGCAAGGAAGAGAATTCCATATTTTAGTTTGCTAGGGTTGACATAAAAAGTACCACAGACTGTGTGGTTTAAACAATGGAAATTTATCATCTCATAGTTCTGCAGGTTAGAATTTTAGGATTGTGTTGTAGACGGTGTTGGTTCCTTCTAAGCACTGTGATGAAGAATCTGCTCGTCTCTCCCCTAGCTTTTGGTGGTTTGCTGACAATCCTTGGCATTCCTTGGCTTGTAGATGCATCACCCCAATCTGTGCCTTCATCTTCACATGGTATTCTTCCCATGTGGTCATCTGGGTCCAAATTTCCCCTTTTTATAAAGATACCAGTTCATATTGGATTAGGGCCCATCTGAATGATCTCTTCTTAACTACCTCTTCAATGACCTTAATTCCAAATAAGGTCACGTTCTGAAGTACTAGGGGTTAGGGCTTCAGCATATGGGAGTGTGTGCACAATTCAAACCATAACAGTCCATAATCCTTAATATTCCAGAGGTTATAAATGGCTGCACATTTTGCTCCAGTGTTTGAATTCTAGAACTAAATATATACTTAACATTATGATGGCATTGGGGAGGGGTGTGTACACTTCAGAATTCCCTCTTTCCCATCGCTGAGATAATCATGGTGACTGAAGGATAAAAGACCAGATTCTTCCAGCTTGAAAGATTTATATCTTTTGAGGCAAAAATTGGAGGGAAATCAAAATTCCTTTTGTATAAAGAGACTGAGCCTTTGACTTTCCAAGCGATGTGAGAGGAGAATCAGTTGTTACTTTACTCTCAGTAAGGGCAGGAGAATACAGTGCTTCTCTTTCTACTCCCCCTCTCTGAAGTAGGGGCATGGGAATGGGGTTGGTTAATTCCTAATTTGGCTTTTGAGGACAATTTCTCCTATTTCTGATACAAACCAATTGATCACATGTTGCTGCAAACACCCACTTGCCCACTGTGAGTGAGGCTTTGTGCTGAACAAAAAGAAGACAGCCCTGCATTTAACCACAGTCAAGTCCTTTGTGGGGCAGACAGGAATAACATGCATGATTGCAACCCATAAATAATACACCTCATGTCATCTGCATTTTGCCTACTCTCTAAAACAGAGTATGCTATTCCTGGACAAGCCAATGTTAATCCTAGACTCCTAACTTCAGGGCCAGTTCTTGCAGGGAGTGGCATTTCCCTTCACCTCTTCCTCTCTCTATATTTTCAGTCCAACCAAGCATAAATAAGTAGGCAATTTCTACCCTGATCACTGAAGCTCTGAAGATAGGGCACTGAACCCACTAAATGATGAATACATGCCATATGGAGCTAACGGCAAGTTCGGATGTAAATTATCTCCATATTGCTCTCTGCATTGCAGATAAAAAGTCCCTTGTGTCTTCTCTTTGTACTGAGCTGTGTGTGTCTGAAAACAGCAAAAATCACTGAGAAAAGTGGGACATTTAATTTCATCTAAAAAGGACTGGGTATTGCTTGCATTAATGATTAGTGAATGTTTTAAAAACATTATTTGATGTCCTGAACAATTTATTTCATTGGAATCTTGTATTTTAAGCAAATATTTGAATCCTTCTGGCCAGCTGTATTGATAGTGCAGTGCAGCGCAGTGTACAAGAGTTGGAGTCAAAAGACCTGGTGTGAGTTCCTGCACTGGGAATAACATTTGCCAAACATTGACTGAATACCAACAACTATCCTAGGCAATTTATGTAAGTTTTATCATTTACTCTTCACAATAACTTTAACAGACAGGTCATATTATTCCCAATTTATATATGAGAAAACCATTCAAATAGTTGTGAGAAGAGTGGGAATCAAATCCATGCTGTCAGCCATAAAGTCCATGCTCTTTCCACTACTCCATGTGACCTCTTGCCTTCTGGCTGTTTTGACCTGAAACAGACACAAATACTTTCTTGGTCTCTTTATTCTTAGGGGAGTTGAATTAAATATTCTCTAAGATCCTTTTGAGCTCCAAACACTTGTCTGTGATCACTCCCTTTCTACTTTTCAAAATCTGAACAAGCCTTTTATTTAAATACTACCTTCCTTCTTCAAACCTAAAGATAATCTTCCTATTGATGGAGGTGGGGGGGGGGTTAAACCTTTGTTGCATCAAAGATTAGAAATAATAAAGTTCAGAAATTGTTTTGCCTTGGGCCTACCTTCCTGTTGACCTATGTGCAGTCTTCTACCAGCACAAAGGGGGCATAGGAAATCCCAGTCTCCTACAGCAATCCTGAGGGTCTCAGACAATGTATGGATGAGCTGTGTGATATATGGGTTTCCCCTCTCTGTAGAAGTATAAACTATTTAGGCATACAAGTAACCACTTATTATCTGCCAAATTTTCTGGGTATTCCTACCTAGATTCAATAAAAATACATTTGCAACATGGCATATTAATTTCTCATTAAGCTTTCGCAATTTTCTTTATGGATTGATGTGCCAAGCTAAATACAAGAGGACAGCTATGTTCTATGAAACCATCTGTAAGCATTCCAATACAAAGAACCAAAATATTACTTCAATTTTTTTAAATGTTTTATTTATTCCTGAGAGAGAGAGAGAGAGAGAGAGAGCATGAGCAGGGGAGGGTCAGAGAGAGAGGGAGACACAGAATCTGAAACAGGCTCCAGGCTCTGAACTGGCTGTCAGCACAGAGCCTGATGTGGGACTTGAACCCATGAACCGTGAGATCATGACCTGAGCCGAAGTCGGACACTCAACCAACTGAGCCATCCAGGCACCCCCAGAAATATTAGTTTAAAGAGACTCCTAGCGGGGCTTAGCTGGCTAAGTCAGTAGAATATACAACTCTTGAACTCAGGATTCAAGCCCCATGTTCAATTCAGAGATTACTTAGAAGAAAAAAAAAGATACCCCTGAAGGGCACAGGATGGTTATGGAAAATTAAGAGTCAAGAGTAAGTATGTCCTTAATAAAGTCTGAGATTGAGAAGATTCAAGGAAAGATAGCAAGAGTGACCTAGTCCCAAAGT
Source organism: Crocuta crocuta (assembly GCF_008692635.1). Taxonomy (NCBI): domain Eukaryota; kingdom Metazoa; phylum Chordata; class Mammalia; order Carnivora; family Hyaenidae; genus Crocuta; species Crocuta crocuta. Next base: position 11,348,638 of record NW_027530368.1, on the reverse strand, counting down.
AGTTACTGCTGAAATTTTCAAATGAGTGAACTAATAGATGACTTGTTTACCAGAGTGTGTAAGTATACAAAGTATTAGATGTACCAACTTTTGAAAGAAGAATAGAGGCACTTTCATTAAAAAAAAAAAGTAGACTCGGGAAAAGACTCCTTACGTTTCCTTTTCATTGGAACCTGACCTTCACAAAAACAGTAAAGTGATATTGCTAGAAGCAAATTTTTGAAGGCTTTTCAGGCTCTGATTTTTAGCTTGAGAGAGAATTATTAAAGAAAGTAAATTATTGGATGTATAAGTTGGATATTTAAGATAGCATGAGTGATCAATACCATCTCTTCCCTTATACTTTATATAACTTAATCAACAAGTTATATACTAAAATTTCTCCTCAGAAGGAACTGAAAAGAAGGAAATCAGCATTCACTGAGTTTTTCCCATATGTCAGACATTTTCTTTTATTTTATTCATCTCTTTGCCTTTACTCCACCCAGACTTAATCATAGAGAAAGTATAAAGGGTCACTTTTGAAATAGACAAATCAAAATAGGATCTTTTTTTTCATCTTCTCTACAATCTGGAAATTGTACATCAATTCTCCTTTCTTTGTAGAGGACTGATACAGGACCAGATTCAAATTTCAGAATAGTCATTCTGGCTTTGATTCATGGAGGACATTGGTATGAGTACTTAAAAGGCTGTTTTCATGCAACCCTAAGTAAGAATGTATGTATCCCATTTCATCCATCCATACTCAGGAGTCCCAGAATTAAGTGTATAAATCATTTGAAGACTGTTACGTTTTAGTAGTTACTAATCCAGCACAAATATTTAAAAATGTGAAAACTTTCAAGGTCTATAGTCATTTTTATTGAAAAGGATCTTTAAATGCATTAAAACTTAAGTCAATCTTATTGATTAAAAGACAGAAGTCTTAGCATGCTGACTGGTACAATCAGTAGAGCAAGCAGCTCTTGACCTTGAAGTCATGAGTTCAAGCTCCATGTTGGGCCTAGAGATTACATCATCATCATCATCATCATCATCATCCAGAAGTCTCAACAACTTATCAGTGACCTGTGGATATAATAAATATCTGTAAGTGTAACCTCAACACAGAAAATATCAAGTGTGATAGGAAAAAAAGTAGGCTAGTTCAGAATCTATTTTGATGTGTCTCCCTAAAACAAAATTTCTGCTAATATTGAAATAATTTTTTCATGTTTTTTATTTATTTCTGGGAGAGAGAGAGAGACAGCGTGAGCAGGAGAGAATCAGAGAGAGAGAGGGAGACACAGAATCTGAAGGAGACTCCAGGCTCTGATCTAGCTGTCAGCACAGAGCCTGACACAGGGCTCGAACCCATGAACCATGAGATCATGACCTGAGCCGAAGTCGGATGCTTAGCCAACTGAACCACCTGGGCGCCCCTGAAATAATTTTTAAAAATTATAAATGTCATGACACCTGGCTGGCTCTGTCAGTGGAGCATGTGACTCTTGATCTTGGGGTCCTGAGTTCAAGCCCCACATTGGGCGAAGAGACAATTAAGAAATAGTAGGGGCCTGTGGGTGGCTGAGTTGGTTAAGTGTGAGACTCTTGATTTCAGTTCAGGTCATGATCTCACGGTTTGTGAGTTTGAGCCCTGCATCAGGCTCTGTGCTGACAGTGCAGACCCTGTTTGGGATTCTATCTTTCTCTCTCTGCCCCCCGCCAAAATAAATAAAGTTTTTAAAAAAGAAAAAAAGTTTTTTAATTGCAAGTGTTTGTTTTCATGTGCAAAAATCCAGATCGTGTGACCATATTATGATTACATTAATACCTAATCCTGACTAAACTTTTCCTGATGAAACAACTTTATTGATATTCATTTGTCCTTGCATTTAAAGTGAATTGTAGTCTTTCATGCACGAATTATAAAATACGCACTGAAAGCAATTACAATTATTACTAAAATAGCAGTAGATTTTGTAACTTTAGGAAGTGAAAAAGTTATTTCCCAGGATTTTCTAGTATTTACTATTTCTTCATATGGCAGAATTTGCATGCATGTTGTTTAAAAAGTCTGCAAACAGATTGTTATAAGTTTGCTGTTTAATAACATTCGTATTGTCTAAAGCCCACCTGGGAATGTTGGTGTGCATATATTTTTTAAAAATATTTTTAAAGTTTATTTATTTACTTAGAAAGAGAGAGAGAGAAGGAGAGAGAGAATCCCAAGAGCTATCAGTACAGAGCTCAAACCCATGAACTGTGAGATCATGACCTGAGCTGGCATCAAAAGCTGGATGCTTAACCACTGGCCAACCAGGTGCCTCTAAAATATGGTTTTTGACTTTGAAAATATAATTTTATTGTAAACTTTTAGTTTTCTTCTCTTTTTATTGAAGTATATATATACTTTTATTGAAGTATAATTAACATATAGTGTTATATTTGTTTCAAGTGTACAATATAATGATGCAACAATTTTGTACATTACTCAGAGCTCATCAAGATAAGTGTGTATGCTTAATCCTCTATTTCACTCATTCCCCCCACCAACCTGCCTTCTGGCAACCACAAGTTTGTTCTCTGTATTTAGGAGTCCATTTTCTTGTCTCTTCTGTTCTTTACTCATTTGTTTCTTAAATTCCACATATGAGCGAAATCATATGGTATTTATCTTTCTCAGTCTGACTTATTTCACTTAGCATTATCCTCCCTAGGTCTATCCATATTGTCACCAGTGGCATGATCCCATCCCTTCTTATGGCTGCANGTTGCTACCAAATTTTGGCTATTGTAAATACTTCTATAATAAACATATGAGTACATATATCTTTTTTTTTTTAATACAAAGTTACTGGAATTATTGGGTCATAGAGTAATGTGATAATTCATTGTGGTTTTGATTTGTATTTTCCTGATGATTACTGATGTTAAGTATCCTTTCATGTGTCTGTTGGCCATTTGTATGTCTTCTTTGAAAAGATGTCTATTCAAGTCCTCTGCCCATTATTTAAACTGGATTATTTGGGGGGTTTTTGGTGTTGAGTTGTACAAGTTATTATGTATTTTGGATATTTACCCCTTACAGGATATATCACTTGCAAATGTCTTCTCCCGTTCATTAGGTTGCCTTTCTGCTTTGTTGATGATTTCCTTCACCGTGCAGAAGCTTTTGTTTTGGTGTGGGCTCAATAGTTATACTTTTGTTTTCCTTGCCTGAGGAGACATTTCTAGAAAAATGTTTCTATGGAAGATATAAAAAAATTAATGCCTTTGGGGCGCCTGGGTGGCTCAGTCGGTTAAGCGTCTGACTTCGGCTCAGGTCATGAACTCACGGTTTGTGGGTTCAAGCCCCGCATCGGGCTCTGTGCTGACAGCTAGCTCAGAGCCTGGAGCCTGTTTCAGATTCTGTGTCTCCCTCTCTCTCTGACCCTCCCCTGCTCTCTCTCTCTCTCTCTCAAAAATAAATAAAACATTAAAATTTTTTTAAAATAAAATTACTGCCTTTGTTTCCTTCTAGGAATTTTGTGGTTTCGTGTCTCACATCCATTTTGAGTTTATTTTGTGTATGATGTAGGAAAAGTGTTCCAGTTTTATTCTTTTACATGTATCTTTGCAGTTTTTCCAGCACCATTTGTTGAAGAGATTGTCTTTTTCCCACTGTATACTCTTGCCACCTTTATCACAGATAATAACAAAGACAACATGGATGAAACTTTAAAATATGCTAGATGAAAGAGGTCAGTTATAAAAGATCACATATAATTCCATTTATATTAAATGTCCATAATAGGCAAAACCATAGAGATGGAAAGTAGATTAGTGATTGCCTGGGGTTTGGGGAAAAGGGAAATGGGGAAGTGATTGCTAACGGATATAGGGTTTCTTTTGGGGGTAATGGAAATGCTAAAAAATTACATAGAGGTGATGGGTGCACAACTCTGTGAACATACTAAAAAACATTGAATTGTACACTATTTTTTAAGATTTTATTTTTAAGTTATCTCTATATAGCATGTGAGGCTCAAACTTACAACCCTGAGACCGAGAGTCACATGTTCCACCAACTGAACTAGCCAGGTGCCTCATGAATTATATACTTTGAAAGTCACATAATGGGTAACAATTATGATGTGTTATAGCTCATAAAACAGATATTGAGAAAAACAAAATAATATAGAAACAGACCACTGACCAAAGGCACTTGCCAATTATATTATTCTGCAGCCACATTTAACCAAACGTCAGAGGACAACTGACTGGAGCTGGGGAGCTCAGCGAAGTCTAATACTCTAACACAGTAATTTAAAATGTGAAAGTGCCCTACACTTGGATTTAGGAGGTGTGTGTTCTAGGTTTTCCTAGACCCCAACCAAAATTTGCAGGCAAATATTGTTACTTACTTTTGAATATCCATTCTCCTTTTCTTCTCTAGCAATAAGAACCCAGATTTACTGAGCCATTTCCAGTCAGCTGAAGACCTGCCAAGCCTCATTTGCAGATAGATTATGGCTTGTGCCTAAATTTGGCTAAGTCTTGTTGTAACTTCTAGGAAGTTTCCTCAAAGGGAGGGAATATACCTTTCCTGGTCCCTTCATCCTATTGCTGAGATATAGCTGGGCTGGCTATATGTCTAGCAGCTATCTTGGACCATGAGGATGAAGGATAGCAAGCAGCAATCTGGAAGCAATCTAGGTCCCTCCCAAATTTGTAGAATAAGCACCCTTAAACCTACACTACTTACCACCAGACTTCTTTTATGTGAAACAGAAATAATCACATAAGCCATAGTTCTTCTGTGGGTTTTCTTTTCTGTCACATGTAAAGGTACATAATCCTAACTAATACACTGAATTGATGAAGGGTAAAGAAGAAAAGGACCTTTAAGATGGTTTGGAGAGGAGAATGTACTCTTTAAAAAAAAGCTAAAGCCTCTCTTTCTGGGTGGAACAACTTTCTAAATTAACCTAAGGACATTCAAGGGCTCTTGATTTGATCTTCCAAAAGTTTGTTGACAATGGCCAAAATACCTAGAACTGTGCAAATCCATCATCATTACACCTTCCTCCTCTCTGGCATTTGTACTTCAGCTAAAGTCAGCCAGAAAATTCCAAACACTATGGGTTTCAAATTTGATTAGTTTTTAAGGAAAAGGTAGTATCTTTTCTTTGAAAAGGTTTCCAGTGGTATTCTACTTTCTTCTTCTTGGGTTCTATTAAAAGAATGTACTTCATTCCTTTTTATGGCTGAATAACATTCTGTCATGCGGATATCCATAGCTGGTTTGTCCTTCCATCACCTGATGAAATTTGGGTTGTTTCCACTTTATGGCTATTATGAATAATGCTATTCTCAACACTCATATACACATTTTTGTATAACCATATGTTTTCATTTCTATTGTGTGTATATCTCGGAGTGGAATTGCTGACTTAAATAACTCTATGTTTAACATTTTGAGGAACTTCCAAACTCTTTTCCAAAGTGGCTGATCCTTTTTATGATCTGACCAGCAATGCGTGAGGGCTTCAATTTTGCTGCATCCTCACACCAGCACATATTATTGTCTTTGATTTTAAACCATCCTAGTGGGCATGAAGTGGTATCTCATTATGGTTTTCATTTCCATTTCCCTGATGGCAAATGATGTTGAGCATCTTCTTAAATGCTTATTAATCATTTGTATATCTTCTTTGGAGAAATGTCTATTTAAATCGGTTGTCATTTTTAAATTAGATTATTTGTCTATTATTGAGTTAGGGAAGCTCCTTATCAGATGTCATTTGCAAATATTTTCTCCCATTTGTTGGCTATCTTAACTTTTTTTTGACTATTAATTTTTATTATTATAGTTTATTGTCAAATTGGTTTCCATATAACACCTAGCGCTCATCCCAACAAGTGCCCTCCTCCATGCCCATAACCATTTTCCCCTCTCCCCCAACCCCCATCAACCTCTAAATGTCCATCAACTGATGAATGGATCAAGAAGATGTGTTTATATATCTTAACTTTCTTAATGGTGTCTTTGAAGTACAAAGTTTTTTAATTTTGATGAAGTGCAATTCTTCTTTGTTGTTCATGCTTTCGTTATCATATCTAAAAAAAAATTGCCAAGCCTGAGTTCACAAAGATTTATTCCTGTTTCTAGTAAGAGTTTTATAGTTTTAGTGGTTAACATTTAGGTTGATAATCCTTTTTGTGTTAATTTTTGTATATGGTGTTTTGTACTCTTTATCTTCATAATGCAATAACAAAACCATTGTGAATCATGGGTATCTCTCCAAAGAGGGTTCAAACAACCTCAGCAATTCATACTGAAAAAGATTGAACTCATTGAGCTGAATTGCCATTGAAGTTATAAACAATGTACTCTAGAAAGAGTAATATGTTGTATCAGTGCTTTTGTTTATAATTTATCATAGATAATTTACAAAATGGCCAAAATTGATTACTGTCCCTTTTAGAGTTGAGTATAAACAATTGAATCAGGAATTGGTACATTTAACAATAATATCTTCCATGTTCCTAATAGACACCATACTGTCTTCATGGGAATTACGACTATAAACTTTTAATTTTTGGTCAATCAGAAAATTAAAGTTAGACAAATGCAATCAAACTAGCCACAATTAAGTGTAAATTGGTACAGCAACTGTGGATAATAGTGTAGCTGTTCCTCAAAATATTAAAAATAGAGGGGCACTTGGGTGGCTCAGTTGGTTAGCTGTCTGACTTTAGCTCAGGTCATGATCTCACAGTTTGTGGGTTTGAGCCCTGTGTCAGGCTCTGTGCTGACAGCTCACAGCCTGGAGCCTGCTTCTCTTCTATGTCTCCTTCTCTCTCTCTGCCCTTCTCCCACTCTCTCTCTCTCTCAAAAATAAACATTAAATTTAAAAAAAAAATTAAAAGTAGAAATAATCCTATGATCCAATAATTCCAGTAACTGGATACTTACCCAAATAAAATGAAAACACTAATTAAAAAGATATATGCATGCCTCTGTTTATTGCAGCATTGTTTACAATAGCCAAGATATGGAAATAAGCTAAGAGTCTATGGATAGATGAATAGATAACGAAGATGTGATATATATATATATACATGTATGTATATATTTATAATGCAGCCATAAAGGAGAATGGGATCACACCATTTCTGACAACATGGATAGACCTAGAGAGTATAATGCTAAGTGAAATAAGTCAGACCAAAAAAAGACAAATACCATATGATTTCATTCATATGTGGAATCTAAAAACACCCAAATGAATAAACACACAAAAAGCAGAATCAGACCTATATATACAGAGAACAAACTGAAGGTTGCCAGAGGTGGGGAATGGGGGAAGGAAGTGGGAGATACAGGCTCCCAGTTATGCAATGAGTTAGTCACAAGAATAAAAGTCACACCATAATGAAAACAAACAAAAAACCCATAAATATAAACAAAAGTAGCCCCAAGGTGGAGAAAAACAAACTTTTTAAGGTAGCAAAAACGAGATTATCATAATGGAAACAACTGTTGAGAAATTCTAAATGCTTCTTTTATGTTTGGTACACATCTATCCATTTATTAAAGACAAGAATTTTTAAAATCACAGAAATAGGGCTGAAGGGGTCTTAAGAGGGTATCTCTTCTAGCCCTTACTTCTAGGTAGCAAAGTATCATTTTCCCATTTCGATTTCACAGATGAGGCAAATGAAGCAACTTTTGCTCGGTTTCATTTCCTGGCTTTCTCAGTTTCGGCTTCTTTCTCAGGTAGACTCGTTCTAGTGGAAGTTTCCGGTAGCAGAATAGTCATCCTCCTAGCTAACAATCCCAGAAAAGTTTCTTCTCTTTCCTAATCATTTTACTTCTACCAGTTGTCCCAGAATTGTGTATGCTTGGTTTGACATGGAGCTGTGTGTACATATATATGTCTACCCCTCCCCTTTCCATCCAGAGAAGTTACGTGAGTTCTTAGGTTGACACAATTTGTAAGTGATGGAGATACAACAGTAACCCAGTTCTCCCAGCATCAGCCTCATCCTCTGCTCTGTGTGCTTCACCATAACTGGCTTGAGTCGCTTCAGACGAGACAGCAACAGATTTCTAGTATCTCTTTTAATTCTGTCTTAGACTGCTTCTTTTGTTTATTTCTTATTTTATGAGCTATCACATTTGCGATAGTTTACATTTTTATTATATCACATTTTTTTCTCTGATATTAGTTTTAAATTTCTTGAGGTCTCCAGCTGTGACTTACGTATTTTTAAATGTAAAAAATTTTATACGTCTTTATGAGGTTTTAAAATGTATTTTTTTACGTTAACACTTTCTTGCAAATAGTAGGCACCTGGCAAATATTTGCTTATTTGAGCAGAGAACAGAATCCTCCATACAGAATGTGAAAATAGGAGGGGAGTTAAACATGAGCCCTCAATTAGAGGATGATGCAGAAAATACCCAGCAGCACCATGAAATTCATGGTTCTAAATCTCAATAAAGCAATTCAAGCACATAAAAAGTACTCATGAAAACTTATCCTTCTTTTTATGATATAAAGTACAGAAGATACTCCTAGTAATAGAATGTTTTCTGAAAGGAAATTCTTCATTCAATCCCCAAACTGAGGTGTGTCCATGGGCAAAATGGATCCAGAATCAGAACACCTTAGATGTAGTAGGAACGGATTTATTCAAGGGAGAATTTTCATTTTTATCAATTAGATATGATTTATAAGCAGAGACTATAGACAAAAGGCCTTTAGATAGTGAGAGAACATTTTAATGAGTACCTAGTGGTGCCTGGGTGGCTCAGTCAGTTAAGCATCTGACTCGGCTCAGGTCATGATCTCATGGTTCATGAGTCTGAGCCCCACATTAGGCTCTGCACTGACGTGGAGCCTGCTTAGGATTCTCTCTCTTTCCCTCTTTTTCTATGTCCCTCCTCCACTTGTACACACACGCACACGCTGTTTCTCAAAATAAACTTTAAAAGAAAAAAAGAGTACATAAAGACTTACATAATATCTTCAATCTAGGACTACAGTTATACAATTTTAATCATTATTATAAAAAACAATTTAAGACATTAAGGGAGAATTTTAAAAAGAAATGGTATTGCTTATAATCTTTACACCCCAACATAAAATTGTATATTCTCTTTGAGTCTTTATTCTCTTATGTATTTTTATATTTTTTAAAATCATAGAACACATACAAGATAAAAGCTAATTCATAATTATTTTACCTCTAAGGATATCTAGGAAGAGAGCTAAAATATTTCTGAGCATAGGGCAGTGAAAATAAGCTTTTTATATTTTATTTTCTGAAAATTATTTTACCAAGTCAAAAGGAAAATCTAGTAGGATAGGTGTGTGTTTCTTAAAATCCTGTCACATTCTTAATAACCATTCTTTTTTTAAATGTTTTTTTTTTTAAATTTATTTTTGAGACAGAGAGAGAGACAGGACATGAGCAGGGAAGGGCAGAGAGTGAACGAGACACAGAATCCAAAGCAGGCTCCAGCTTCTGAGCTGTCAGCACACAGTCCGATGCAGGGCTCAAACTCATGAACTCTGAGATCATGACCTGAACTGAAGTCAGAAGCTTAACCTACGAAGTCACCCAGGTGCCCTCTTAATAATCATTCTTAAAAGCTCCATGTTGAGCTCCAAGGAATACATTGATCAGATTGGCATAGTTAACCTTTATCAGAGGGCAGATAATCTCTCAATCAATGTAATTTCAGATTTGGCATGTTAATTTTACATTTTGTAGTTATAGTTGTATTGGCCTATATTAATAATTTTAAAAAATGGATCAATATTATAAACTGGTTCAATGAAGTATAAAATAATGTTAAAATAGTAATGTAAATATTGCAATTTAAATAAAGAAATATAAATTATAAACAGCACTCCAGTGCAAATATAGATTATAAATCTGTATTCGCTGTGACAAATCCATATGTGACTTTGCACAGGAAATTAATGTATAAATTGGAAGTACAACAATAAGTATCTGAAAATTAAATTTCATTGAGTGGACTTTCTAGTAATGTTAGTCCCCAGTGCATTGTCTTTTATAACGCTTTTCTCAGTTAGCTTTTTTTGTCATTGTTAAACAAAGCACAGTGGCCTTTTATCAATGGAGATTTTTCTAAAGCAATTATTAAATAATGGTTTCTAACTGATGCAGAATGTAGTTCCATGAGGACAGGGATTTTATGTGTTGATGTGTGCTACATTCCCAATACTTAGCACAATGCTTTGAGCTTAGTAGTTATTTACAAGATATTAATGAATGAATGAATTTTTTACTGAAAGTATCATCAAAGAAAATAAAAATCTTAAAACTATTATTCAAAGTTGTACTCTCTGTAGCAAAACTAGGTACAAGTTACATTCTTGCCTTAAAGCTTACAAGGCATGAAAATGAATAAGATGTTACATGAGAAAGCAGAAGGAACTATTGGCAAAATGATTTGATCAAATAACATTCCTGGGCATTGCCCATGTGCCTAGCACACAATGTTGACAAGCAGTTACTGTCATCATCCACTTTCCAGTGTGACATGTATGAAGAAGTACTCAATAAGTTACCCTTATTCATTACTGACAACCAACTGCAGGATTTTGGCAGTTATTTTGCAAACTGTGATGCAAAGCTGGAGAAGAGGCATGCATAAGGTAGCTTTGTGAGTAACTAGGAGGTATGAGAATAAAAGAAGTTCAGCAGTCACCAATAGACTCCTGTTTTTGCTTTGTTTTTTTTTTTGTTTGAGGACAGAGTGAATATTTTAAAGATAATCAAGTCATGGCCTCTAAATATACATCTTTTTAGTATATGTTGTGTGAAGAAGGATGAACAAGTACAACATTCTTGTTTTCTACATGAAGCATATAATGCTTGTTATCAGGGAAGGGTACACACCTTAAGTTTTTGAAACGAGAAACGGGACACTGATAATGCCAGATAATTATTTCTCACCAAGTGTAACTTAGTACTATATTCAATATCTAAATTCACTAAATTTATTTCAGGGATAAGATGTCACAGTTTTTAATGTTAAGGATACCAGGATTTCTTTAGAAGACTGAACTATGGCACAAAAGCTCAACTCTTGCACAACAGTTGACTTTCTTTTTTTTGGAGAAAAATATCAGTGATTTGTTATTGGGAATATTTAAAAATAGCATGCAAAAGTTGCTACAAAAAATGAAGAAATTTCCAGCACGTCTCACGAAGTCCTTTTTGCTAACAGGCTATGTTCTGCTCTCTGTAAGCCTGGTCACTAATTTGGTGATTTGCTGTAAAAATAGAGTTCTGGAATGATACTGCAGCTCTCTCTGGCTTCTATGTTATTGCCCTTGCCCTGGAATTTTTTTTTTTTTTTCATCTTGGCTTGCTTAAGCAGATTGCCCAAACTGTGCATGGGTTTTGCCCTCTGAAAGCTGGGTTCATTTTCCATCTCTACTCATCTGGGACAAGCTTCTACAAGAGCGCTTCTTTCCTTTGGCCCATGTGTAATGCCCTGGTAAGTGGGGTTCCGCCTGATTTCAGCTTGCTATTGTTTTTTTTTTTTGCTCTATTTGAGACGGAAATGCTCTGATTTAACACCACATGGTGGATATTCAATGCCTTCCCAGATTGTGAATTCCTACTGCTTTTCTTTGCCTCTCCTGTCGAACCTTATTATTTCAAAAGACGTTAATTTTATTATCTTGTTCACATTAAATATAGTCATCCAGAATTATTCAGAGGGAAACACTGGCTGGATGCTGTTTCTGGTTACCTAGGATTTATTCCATTTTTTTGAAAACATAGAAGAAAAGAAGCAGAGGTTAGTCTACTCTTTATGATTGATCAAAGAGTCTTAACATTTCATGGGAAATGGCCAATCAATCTTGGTCAAGAATCCCTACTGATTTTGTAGGAGATAAATTTACTGAATTTAGCAAAAGCTTTCTCAGAAATGGCTCCTAATTCCAACTCAAACCTTTGCTGCAATGCTTCTAGTAATGGCCCGCTCATTTGTGATGTTTAAATATCTCATAACTGCACCTGCTTTCACATACACAGTATTTGTGCACTGTGACTTCAGTACTCCAAAATTATCTCAAGTAATTTGAAGGATCACGCCATGAGGATGGTGTAGACCGGCAAAGGTACACTAGAGTCACAGTTGTATTTAGCTGGTCCACAATAGGATAGCTGGGCCAATGGTTTATGGCTGTCATCCATCCTAATAATTAATGTCTGTGTGGTGTTGTTGCTAACATTCTGAGTCTCTACATTTTTAATATCATCAATGCCTGTAATAATTTTTGAGGATTTCTGAGCCTTCTCTTCATTCAATATATACTGCTCCAGATTAACAATAGAAGTCAGACCTACTGAATCACTAGAAGATGATCTCTGCAGACTTGCTTCTGTCTCTATCTGAATTTCAGGGCAGTAAGGATGCTCCTCTGTCTCTACCAACCTGGCCCAGGTTAGTCTTTCCTGGAAGTTGTGGAACTGGACAAAACTGGGGTTTTAGGATATAAATTAGTCTTGGAATTTGTGTCATTTCAGGTTTAATGTACAAAATTTCATTATGACTAACTGTATAACTTGTTCATGGGAAACTAGCATGGAAACTTTTTAGTTGAAAGATGGTTTTCTTCTTTTTTTAAATTAAAAACTTTTTTTTAAAGTTTATTTATTTTCAGAGAAAGAGAAAGCATGAGTGGGCGAGGGGAAGAGAGAGAGGAAGAGAAAGAGAATTCCAAGCATACTAGCTGTGTGGAGCCTGATGTGGGGCTCGAACCCATGAACCAGGAGATCATGACCTGAGCTGAAATCAGAGGCTTAACCCACTGACTCACCCAGGCACCCTTAAGTGTTTTTTTTTTTTTTTAANNAATGAGAAAGAGAGGGAGGGAGGGAGGAGGAGGAGGAGGGAGAGAGAGAGAGAGAGAGAGAGAGAGAGAGAATCTCAAGCAGCCTCCATTCTCAGATTGGAGACCAATGTGGCACTTGGTCCCACAAACCCTGGAATCATGACCTGAGCTGAAATCAAGATTCGGATGTTCGACTGAGCTACCCAGGTGCTGCAGCTTTTCTAAGCTTTCAGGTTTACCAAAGAACTTGGGTTCTATGATAAAGAAAAAATACTGTTTTTTAAAAGAATAAATATTAATTTATACGTATTTTGTTAAAATTATTATTTGAGGTTTTATAGTAGGTACAAATCTCAATATAAAAAATCCAGTTTTCAAGAAATGTAATTTCATTTTTTAATAGCTCAATTTCTATGTTAAGCTCTGATTTCACAAGGAGTGGCAGACACTTAATCATAGTCACTTTGGCAGGGACTGCATCTAAATTGAAGGAGTTTACACAGTATCAGAGTGTCAGTGGAAGCAGGTGGAGCATTTGATCCTCATTCCTCTTCTACCATGTTTGTTCTCCCAAAACTTCCAATCCGCATCTTTCCTCAATAGCAGCCCTTCCCACAGATTGCTGCTGGGTTAATCTTGGTTTATTAGCAAGGCCCCTTTAGGTTTGGTGGTTTCTGTTGCTTTCTGCACCCTTTTGGGAGTCTGGAAATCATTGTGTTGGGTTTTTAGAACCCTCATGGTAATATGTAAGGCTTCTCTGTCCCTTATGGTAGCTATCAACCACATGCGACTATTTAAATTTAAACTAATTAAGATTAAATATTAACCCTCCCATTTCTCAGATACAGTAGCCACATTTCAAGTGCTCAATAGCCCAAAGTGGCTAGAGGCAAGTATATTGGACAGCCAGTATAGTACATTTTGTTCATCACAGAAGTTCTATTGAACTGTCTTGGCTGGGCTAGACACACAGTTCAGCTTTTTCTTCTCTTTGGGGTCTTGCCAACCACCTTTGGCTCTAACAAGGAAAAGGAATGTTATCTCTCTGATTTCTCAGACTGCATAGATAGGTCCAGCTATTTCAGTTGCCCCTCTCCATGGCTTGTGCCAGGATAGAGTGAGACTAGGACTTACTGTCCTAAGGACCCACCAGCATCTAGCTTCTCAATACTTTCCTCCCGATTGTTCGTCTCCTTCCAGTTCAGGAAATCCATTTCTCATCTGTATGAAAGGAAGTATTACTATTGTCTATAGCAACACTATCCAATGGGAATATAATGCAAACCACATGTATAATTTACATTTTTCTTATAACAATGTTAAACAAGGTAAAGTAACAGGTGAAACTAATATTTAATGTCTTTTATTTAACCCAATATATCCAAAATATTATAATTTCAACAAGTAATCAGTATAAAATTATGAATAAGATATATTCCAATCTTTTTTTACATGCTAAGTCTTTGATATGGGTGTATATTTTATACTTACAGCATATCTCAATTTGAACTAGCCATAATTAAAGTATTCAGTAGTCACCTGCAGCTAGAGGTTATCATACTGAACAGTGTAGGTCTCTAATAGGATCCATTTCATTGCTCCCTAAAGGACTAGGATTTTGAAACTCAAAAGCCAGGGAAAAGTTCTCTGTTTCTCTTCATTCTGTTATATTCCTTTCCTGAAACAATGATCAAAGACCAGCCTAAATAAGGGTGGGTGTGATGCTGAGGGTGTATCAGGGTAGGGTCTAGGAGGAGAAAGGCCATAAGATAAAAAGAAGTATCTGGAAAAACAACTACTACAGAAACCATCAGTTAATACTTTAAAGTAGTAGCCTGCCACAGTGAGTATTTTTAGGACATAAGAAGTGCTGTAGGATTATCAGGAGTAAATTTGTTTATTATGGGTTTAAAATAATTTCATTAGCAGTTAAAGATTGCAGTAATATTTTATATAGTATAACTGCTATGGTAACTGGAAAACAATGCAAAAACCTGCAGTGCTATTATTGGGAGTAAATCTTATTACTATGACTAAGGCACAGATAAGTTTTTTAGTGGTTAAATCCTGCAGTAATACCTCTGACAATTTTACTGCAAAAACTGTAAAACCTAAAGATAAAATTTTTATCACCAGGAATGACAGTAATTCAAGCCTTTGGTTGCATTTCATTGACTAAAATCTCCATTTCAGAGGTTTCTGAAACAGTAGCAAAGCTGATTCATGGAAAATACTTTCTAGAATTTCAAAAGTGCCACAGCAAAGAAGATTGAAATTTTTGGGATTTCCACTTATTTCTTTGTGTTATGTCTTCACTGTGAGCTTGATAGAATTTAAAGGCAAAATCAAAATTATTCTGAATGTTGAATCTTCTGTTAAGTAAAACATCTATAAAATTTTGCAGTCAATGCCTGGATCAAATGGACAGGACAATTAAAATAATATACATCCACAGGTCTATTACTGCAGCTTAAGCCAGAGATGGAGGAAATGATAAATCAAGACCAGAGTAAGTAGGGGATTGGAAAAGGGTTTGAGGTGCAGTTTTTGTATGGAAGGGCAAGGGAGAGTCAGAAGGATGTGCAACACTGGTTGGTAGGGAGAATGGGGATTTTAAGAAAAAGGTATCATGCCAAAAGATCTCCACTAACAAATGGCACCAAAGGTGGTCATGAGGATTGAGGGTAAGTGAATTTAGGGTATTTCCTATAAAATCTTAAGTCCACATAAGTTATTGGTTTTCTGCTTTTGGTAATCACTGAGACAATAGGAAAGGAATAATGTTAAATGCACTGTTTCTTTAGTCATGAGGTACTATGTTTGGTAGCAACTAAGTATTGCCCAAGTATTCTTGAATAGTGGTTGTGTTTTTCTTGACTGTTTATGTTTGCTACCAGACACAATGGTGTACATTATTAATTACCATATAGTGACTGTTTTACTATGTATCAAGTATTTTACCTACATATCTTCCATCTTCTCAACATCCCAGAAAGGCAGGCATGGTTATTTGTTTGTCAGGAAAAGAAGCCAAGACTCAGAGAGGTTAAGTAATTTGTGTTATTTTCTTGCATGCATGCTAAACATCTGTTTATGAAAACTCCTTGAGAATAGGGAATGTATCTTTTATATACTATCAAGGGTATTTAATATGATCAATACTTAGTTGGTTTCAATAATTTTCAGCTAAGCAGATGAAAAAAAACCTTAAGATATTCTATAAGGAAGTTTCTTCAATAAATTCAGTTAGCAAACAGGTTATGTTAAAAAAGGTATGAGAGAAGAAGCTGTTTGGGGGAGCCTCTAGGAGCTAGCCTATGAACTTGAGCTCAGCAGCAGAACAATATCAAGGTCTGCACTTAATTTCTTCATTTTGAATCTTGGTCTCTTCTTAGCAACCGGTGCAGCTAGAATGAAAAATAAGAGTTTACATCCAAGAAAAATCCTTCCCCCAAAAGACAAGCTGTCCTCTAAGAAATTCTTTGTCAGTCTCTTGAGAAAGATTGTCTAGGGGTCCTATACACTCCTTCTCCTTCATTGCTTTTTTTTCCCCTCTTCCTTAAAAAAAGACATGTACTTAAAATTGATTGCTTTTAAGATAATTTCTCTATGATAAATCTCCCTCCCTCCCTTCCCTCCCTCCCTTCCTCCCTCCCTCTCTCTCTCTCTGTGTCTCTTTTTCCTGAAGACGGGAAAGAGTACTAAATGAAACCAGGTTGACCACATAAGAAAGTTTGAAAAGTTCTGAAGAACAATAATAAATGGAATGCAAAACCCTCCTGACCATCGTGTGGGTTGTTCCTGAAGGGCAACTTAGATTAAAATAATTTATGACCATTTCTATAAATTAGTCATTTAAAAAAACCATACACTTAAAGTCTGTTAATGATGCAGAATATATCACTATATGAGATCATAATGGCTGCAGGTTGTAGTGACTTAGTAAACCACTCAGGAAGGACACATGAGAACTCTAAGATGTACAGAAAATAAGAATCAATATAAATATTATGGTTATCTTAATATTTAAAGTTAAGACTGTAGCAAAATACATGATTATGATGTTCTTTTCTGTAAAGTGCCCATTATGTTCTTGTGGTATTATTAGATTACTTTCTTTGAAAATGGAAATATAATTAGATACTGGATTCAAGACCTGTCTCCCTATCTCTCCTGATTCTTCAGTCTTTCTCTCTCTCTCCCTTTTCTTGCTCTACTTGTGTGTATAGATGTGATCACTTCTCACCATCGCCCTCCTGCCCTGTTCTTCAAAGAGTCCTTCCCTAGATCCTGATACCTTGTAGGCTATTTTGTCCAAGCAGTCGGCTCTCCATCCATAGTAAGATTAACAATGGCCCTTAATTGTTTAGGGAACCCAACTTGTTTATATTCTTTTCATGTTATCATGTCTTTTTTCAAACTATATGGTGATAGCTTATAGGGTGCTCCTACTTCTCTGGCCATTCCTCCTCAGTCTCTTTTCCACTTTACTCTGCTTATTCCTTAAATGTTGGAATTCCCCCTCCCTCCAATATCATTCTTTGCCGTCTTTCTCTACATCAGAGATGTGTGAACTACCCAAAATTGAAAGCAAATTTTTGTCTTTCATGATAGGATATATTTTCCTCCTTTGGAGAGTGTTGCTTTCATCAAATTCTCAGAAACGTCCTTAGCTCTTTTTAACAAGGTTAAGCGTCCCTGCCCTGTTCACACTCTGCTTAGGTTATTTCATTCTCTTTGCCTATAACCACCCTTTTTATATGCCAGCCACTCCCGAGTTATTTACAGGGGAAAAAGACCACAGTGGGAGGGCGGGGGGAAGAGAAGAAAAGGAAACGAAGATTCAAGGAAATGTTAAAGAATCAGAACAAGAAGAAATTGCACTGTAAATATTGTTTCCAGCTCAGTTTATTGAATCCCGTTGAGGACCAGTAGACTGAATGTTAGGCGTGCGTTGTTGGCAGGGTCATTTACTTCAGTTTGTCAGGGGAAAAACCCCAAGAGTAATCGGGTGAAACCAAGGCCGTGTGCGCAAACACCCTAGTTGCTAGTGGCGGAGAAGGCGCACCCAGCTCCTAGGGTGGGGACAGGAGAGTACCAAAGAGAAAACCACAGCAGCCGCACAGCCCACAGCTACAGCTAACCCAGACCTGGCTCTACTTTCACTGTGTGGAGCTAGAAACCCCGCCCAGCAACCAGCGCGCCTTTGACGGACATCCAGTTTAATCAACCATCTTCCAGTTCACTATAAACACTCCTTACTCCTCCCGCCTATCGTTTCCGTCTCCAAGCCAATCGGAGGAGTGGGCGGGATCGTCCCTGGTGGGTTCCAATTTTTTTTTTAAAAAAAGGTAGACTGTGCGCCGCGTTCCGGCTAGGGGAAAAACACCTCCAAAGCTGGGGGGTGGAGCTCCTGTTATAGGCACCCAGATTGGCCAATGAGATGCCCTCGCTGCTCAAAGGCCCGGTCGCCGAGATGGGCGGGGCACGCGTGGTGCCCGGCCAANTTCGGGCATCGCCTGGGTGACAGGGACCGTGGGCGAGGTACCGCCTGCCACCGCTGTGGGGCAGGGGTCTGGGCTCTGTGCGTGAGAAGAGGAGGCTCTGGCGGACTGTTCCCTTCGGATGGGGGAGGGAGGCACCGCACCCCACTCTGTGCTCTTGCCCCTCTGGTCATTGCTTCACGCCCAGGCAGGAGTTTCCATTTCCCTCCGGTTGGCAGCAAAGGTGGAGAGCCCAAGTGGCCTGGAGCCCGGACATTGCCTTCCCTCCGCTTTGAGATTTCCCTCCACTCCTCTTTTCCCATCCATTTCCCCCCCTGTGATTGAACAACAGCATTCCTCCTTGCTCCTTAATTTGTTCCAAGCACATATTCAAAGACTGGAGGCTATTAATTATCGGCTGAAAAACAAAGTTTATTTTAAAATGTTCCACTCCTCCCTCTGACTGGCGGTGGACATTAAACAGCATCCCTAGACTTTCCCGCTCTGCTCGCCCTTCTGTGATGCTAGGAGGGGGAGGTAGGGCCCCGACTGGCGTTTCTCGATTGTTGTTGATGCTGATTACCTGGTGTGTTGCTCTACGTCCTCGGTGTGAATTGTAATTTCTTCCTTGACGTCTTGCATCCTTGATGTTACTGGCTTTTGAGGTTGGTGTTTTGTTTCATTGTTTGAAAAACATGCAGAGAACTGAGGTTGTCTGTTGCAGTGTTATCTAACATGGGTGGTTAGTCACTCCTCAAGCTTCTCTCATATTTTTCTCTTTGTTTTGCTTTACAGTTCTCCAGAATACACATCATATAGCCCCTGAGGTGGAATGGTGATGTCTTCATGAGGGAACCGCCTCTCATTCATACTGTCATGTGTATCATACTGTTCTTAACTGGGCCATTCATCTAAGATGGGATTTACCCTGTGAAACAGGGAGAAGACTTATGGACCCCAGACATCATTTGAAGTCGTAGTTGAGTTTTTTTTTTTTTTTCCAAGTACAGACATACATGCAAAGCTCCTTTCCTTTGGGCCCTCTGCTTTGTTAAAGCTGCTGTGTTGCTAACCCAGAACTGCTCAAGTGACTGATCATCATGGCTTCAGTTTGGAAGAGACTGCAGCGTGTGGGAAAACATGCATCCAAGTTCCAGTTTGTGGCCTCCTACCAGGAGTTGATGGTCGAGTGTACCAAGAAATGGTAAGACCTATCTGGGGGTAGAGTTTCCTGCGTTGTGGCCTAAACTCTGTGTGGCCTAAACCCTGCTTCTTCCGACAGCAGATGTACCTTTCTGTAGTGCAAGAGCGTACAAGCTGGGCAGGGTACAGATTACTCTAACAAGTATTGTGGTATGCACTGTTGCTGCGGGTACCATCCCAGTGGGTTTTAATTACTGCAGTTCAGAATGGCTCAGAGGACTGTGACTTTGAGAGCTTACTAAGTACAGTTGATTTGGTCTTGAGGTCTTTCATCAGTAGTGTTAGCATAACTTTGATGCTTTTATAATTTGAAGGAGGTTTAAAGAATGACTGTTGAATATTGAAAACATTCATATGTTGTACTGTAACCTATATGTGTTTTAATAAAGTTTTAATGTGGAAATCTATATTCTTGTGGGGTGGTGATAATCTGTTTTGTTCTTGATTTTCATTTTGGTTGGCTTAAATAATTTTTCATTATTTGAATAATGGAATGCCAGTCCATATAACCTTAGAAATTCTTTTGTTATATGCTTAGTCAGGCAACTGTATTTTATTTTAATTGCCTAATGGGAAACATTTCTTGGCCAGACTGAAGGAAGCAATTAGTAGTGCTGGCCTATGATCTGCTTCTTTCTACTTGAGCAAAGTAAATTTAGGGCTTTCTTTTCACTGCCTTGAATGGTAAGCAAGAATTCTTATTTAGTAGGAGAAAAAGAGTTAATCTTAAGCAAATGGTCCTTTGGGTTTTGATTTATTGCAGTGTTTATATAGTATCATTGCAAAAATAAGTCTATTTCATTGTCCACATGGACTTTATAGTCTCATGTCTGTATTACCTTTCTTTTTGAAACCCTTTTTATTCCATGAGAAAAATAACTTGCTCTATTCTAGAACTCTTATAGCGTATTTGAATATTTGGAAACTAGTTTCTGAATGCTTTTCTCTTGAACTTGTAAGGAATGTTATTTTATATGCAATTCAAGAAATGCATGCACTAATCACCTCCTTTACACTAGGCACTGTGGCTTCAGAGTTGAGTATGACATAATCCCTACCTTCAAGGAGCTCACAGTCCATGGTACTGACAGTCACGTAAATAACTTCACTGTGATAGGAACAATAATACAAATATATATGATGTAGGGATTTTCATCTGTCTTCATCATTTAACATTTGGGTATGATGATTGGGGACAGGTTATTTATTTCTCTGTGATTTAGTTTCCATATCTACAAAAGAAATTGTACCATTTCATAGGAAAGATTTTTGTGAAGATTAAATGAGTTAATACATGTAAAGCACTTGGAACAGTGTCAGGCGCATAGTAAATGCCCAGTAAATTCTATTATTACTTACAAAGTTGGCAGTGGAGGAAATAATTCTTTAAGGGAAGAGGGTATGATCTTGGGATGGCTTCCTGAGATCTGAGCTGTGTTTTGAAAGAATCATAGAAGTTGGCCAGAAAGCCAAGGGAGAAGAAGAAATGAAGGCTATTCTAGCCTGAAGCAACAGCCTATGCAAAAAGTTTGGAGGAATTAAATAGCATGGGATGTGCTGGAAATTCAAGCAGTGAAGTTTGATAATAATGGGGCTTAAAGTGCAGGATGGGGGGAGTGCAGTGGGATATGATGCTTGAGAGGCAGGCAGGATTCCAATCATGGAAAGTTATGTGCTTTGACTATTATACGTGGCTTGTACTTTATTCTGTGGGTGATCAGGGGGGAACATAGTGAAAAGTTTTGAGCGGAAGATACATTTGGTTTGTATTTTGGAAAAAAAAAATCACTTGGATGACCGCGTGGAGTAAGGATCATAGTGGAAAGGGTAACTGGAGGCAGTGATGTCAGGGTAACTGTTGTAGTAGGTAAGGTGAGGAAAAAGGCTTAGACTAGGCCAGTGCAAATGAAATGGAGAGAGAATAGACTGCAGGAACACTAAGGACACCAGATAGATAGGACTTGGTGGTCATTTCAGTCAGGAGTCTGCAAAAGATGGGGGTAAGGGAGAGGGAAAGGCCTAGACTGACACTCAGGTTTCTGGTTTGGAAGACTGGGTACTGCTAACCAAACTAGGGAATGAAGAGGATCCTCATTACAAGTATTTTTGAACTGGGCAGTATACTGGGAATATCACCGTTAAGTTGGTTAAATTTGAGTCTATTTTCTGTTTTTTAATTTTTAAATAGTTTATTGTCAAGTTGGTTTCCATGTAACACCCAGTGCTCATCCCCACAAGTGCCCTCCTCCATGCCCATCACCCCCCTTCCCCTCCCCCCCATTAAGTCTATTTTCTTAAGGGGTGTAGAACATATCAGGTGATTCTTTAGTTACAAAATCAGTTCCTTAGGGTGCCTGGGTGGCTCAGTTGGTTAAGCATATGACTCTTGATTTGGGCTCAGGTCATGATTGCATGGCTTGTCAGATCAAGCCTCATGTGGGACTCTGCTGGCAGTGTGGCAGAATTCTCTCTTCCTCTCTGTCTCTGCATCTTCCCTGCAGGCACTTTCTCTGTCTCTCAAACATTAAAAGAAGCTCACAAAAAAACAAAATCAGTTTCTTCCTGATAGTTTGCAGCATCACTACATTTTTTTCCTTTGAAAAGTGTCTAAGTTATTGTTAATGTGTCTCAATATGAAAGCAAGAATGAAAATTTAACTTGATTACAGTTAAATAGATGGCTTGATTATTTTTAGGGATGGCCATTATGGTATACCTATTAAATTAGGTTTTTATGTTAGGAAATGGCTCTAACACTAGAAATATTTGGATGTTCTAGTCTTTTCAGTTTTATAGTAGTAACTTCAAGTGTGGTACTTCAGGTGTTGAGAGGATAAGAAAATAGATCTGGTATAGGGAAGAAGGAATAAACTATAAAAAGAGAGAACAGATGCAGTCCATTGGGATTGTGTCTTTGAAGGTAACCTGTGTATATAGGTTCTGTTGCCTTTTAGAACCTTGTTACTTAAAATGTTTTGTGAGAAGCAGGAGTATTTGCAAGACGTGGGACCACCTGTTAGAACTGCTGACTTTCGGACCTTGCCCTAGACCTACTGAGTCACACAGTATGCATGTTATAGTTTAAGAAGCAGTATTTTCTTTTAGAGAGAGAGAGAGAGAGAGAGAGTAGGGGAGAGAGTGAATCATAAGCAGGCTCCATGCTCAGTTTGGAGCTGGACACGTGGCTTAATCTCACAACCCTAGGATCATGACCTAAATTGAAATCAAGAGTCTGACACTCAACCAACTGAGCCACCCAGATGCCCCAAGAGCCAGTATTTTGAAATAATGTTTCCAACCTTACCAAGTGTTCTCATGACTCCAGGATAAAGTATATTAAAAATATATTTTATATTAAGATATATGTTAAATATATATTCTGTGTGAATTTGAAACTCAAGGAATAAAGATGAAACTCAAGAGATTCAGGAAAGGCCTAGTGTGTTGATGGAAGAGGGTCATGGGAATCAGGGTATGTTTTTCAAGGGAGAATGTGTTATTTTTGTGATTAAGGCAAGGAGAATGTTTCCCCTGTTCTGTTGTCATGGCCATAGGGTATAAGCCTGGACATGCCAGATAACAGGATGAAGGTAAGAGTTTAAGGATCTTTTTTTAGATCTAGGCCATGAACAAACTCACACAGTACTTTACCTTTGATCAGAGGATGGATTCTATAGATTAGAAGATTTGGGGCTTCTACTTTCTCAAAGTTCTTTTCTCTCTTGTCTTACAGTATTTCACCTTTGCTCTGGCTGATGGGGTATGAGTTCACTTCCTGATTCTTTCATAGTGTAGTGGTTCTAGAACTTAGGTCAAGAACAAAAACCTGAATGACTTTTATTCATCTTAGAGAAGGTCACTATACTGTGAGGTCCTATTCCTCATCACCCCTTGATTGCCATGTAGAGGCTCTAGCAAATTTGGAGATGATAGGGGTTTATATCTCCTACTCTTATTGTTGTTCCCAAGTCATTTAATTATTAGTCTCACTTATTTAATGAAGCTCTTGGCAAGTGGTGAGACTGGCCATTGGGGATGAGTTTGAGGGAAAGAGACTGTGCTGTCTTTTCTTTCTTTCTTTCTTTCTTTCTTTCTTTCTTTCTTTCTTTCTTTCTTTCTTTCTTTCTTTCTCTCTTTCTTTCTCTCTTTCTCTCTTTCTCTCTTTCTCTCTTTCTCTCTCTCTCTCTCTTTCTTTCTTTCGCTTTTAGATCCTGAGAAAAGTCTTCACTATATGAGCTCTCAGCAGTTATTCAGGTATTTAAGGAAACTACTTGAAAGTTGGCAAGTTGTGGGACACCTGGGTGGCTCAGTCGGTTAAGCGTCTGACTTCAGCTCAGGTCATGATCTCACAGTTCGTGGGTTCGAGCCCCGCGTCGGGCTCTGTGCTGACAGTTCAGAGCCTGGAGCCTGCTTCGGATTCTGTCTGCCTGTCTCTCTGCCTCTCCCCACTCATGCTCTGTCTCTCTCTGTCTCAAAAATAAATAAACTATAAAAAAAAATTTTTTTAAAAAGAAAGTTGGCAAGTTGTGGTTATAATAATTTAGGTAACAACTCAGTTGTGGTAGGAGCTCCCCAAAACATGATGTGAACCATTATGTATGAACATATATCTACCTATATGAACATATTTCATCTAGATTTTTATTTTATTTAATTCTTAGTGATGGCATTCAGAAAGTATTTAAAGTACTATAAACTTTTCCCACAAAGGCATAAATATATTTATTTCTGATTTTCCATGTCATTTAAGGATTCCTTTTTTTCTGTTTTAAAATTTATATTTAATTATAATTTATTTAAAGAAATAGATAATATCACATGGCTCAAAATTCTAGAGGTACAAAAAGTGTGTGTGTGTGTGTGTGTGTGTGTGTGTGTCTTCATCCTTGAAAGTAACTCCTCATTTTCTTTATTACTTTGTGATCTCAGGATTTGAAAAGTTAAAAAAAAAAAAGCAGTTCTTCCTCATGCTTAAATTTGTGATGCTGGGCTGTTAGATAAAATGTAAACTCCTAATCTGATGTTCCAAGCTTTCTGTAACTGATCCAATGTAGTTTTCCAGTTGGATGTTAGAATGTTGCATGTACTTTATTAACTTGAGTTTATGATGGCCAAATTACATTAATAAGTATTCATTCAGATCCACTTCTTTGGATGGTTTCAGCAAGCATTTCTCTGTTGACCATTTAATGGAGTGAGTTAGAGGTACATCAGCTTTTGTGTACAGAACCTATACTTTTGAAGGACATTTAAAAAAAAAAGAAAAAAGAATTGGATGTAAGTTTGTTTTAGTGTGTTTTAGAAGTGTCTAGACTTTTGTGTCTGGAACACAGTAGAACAGGGAAGGATGATAAAGAGGTGAGGTCTGAGAGGTAGGGAGGGGTCAGATAATGTATGGCCTTGAGGGCTTTTGGATTTTAAGTGTATAGGAAGCCATTGGAGAAGTGTGGGCAGGGAAGTGATATAATGTGATTTATATTTTAAAAAGATTATTCTGGGGGTGCCTGGGTGGCTCAGTTGGTTGAACATCTGACTTTGGCTCAGATCATGAGTTTGAGCCCTGTTTTGGGCTCTGTGCTTACAGCTCAGGGCTTGGAGCCTGCTTCAGATTCTGTGTCTCTGTCACTCTCTGTCTCTCCCTTGCTTGTTCTCTCTCTCTCTCTCTCAAAAATAATCATTCAAAATTTTAAAAAACAAGATTATTCCGGATGCTGTGTGGAATATGAATTGTCATGAGTAAAAATGGAAGCAGGGATACTAATTAGGAGGCTATTGCAGTAGCCCAGGTAGCAAGGAGGTAGTGGTGGAGGTGTGAGAAATGATCAGATATATGTAGGTAACAAACATACGCTTCCACCACACTTTACTGAGGTATACCTTACACTATTGCATACAATAAAATGCATCAATTTTAAGTGTATAGTTCAGTAAGTTTTGACAAATGTATACACCTATGTAACTGGAAATAAGTTTTTTGAGGGTATAGTTAGTTGACAGGACTTTATGATGGATTATGTATGATGTAAAGTCAGAGATGGATCACTAAGAACTGTAGATTTTTGGCTGAACAACCAGATGAATGTGATGTTAATTATAGGGATGGGGAACACCTGGAGAGGAAAAGGTTTGGCATGAAGGGAAAATCAAGAATTGGCTCTGCTTTTCTTGGTGGAGATTTAATTCAGGTGGAGATTTAATTAAGCAGTTAATTACAAGAATCTTGAGGTCAGGAGAGAGAAGAGGTTGGAGTCTCTAAGTAAATAGAATTTATAACTATGGGGCTATAGGAAATTTCCTGTGGTGTTAATATAGATTACGAGGACGGAGGACTGAGCCTTGGGACACTTCAACATATAGAGGTGGGTAAGAAGAGGAAGAGCCAGCAAAGGAGATCTAAAAACAAGTAGTAGTAACGTAGAAGAAAAATTAGGAGAATGTATTCTCTGAGGAACCAAGTGCAAAATGTATCAGAAAGGAAGCGTTTAAGAAACGTTTAACTGTGTCAAATACTGTTGAGAGGTTGAGGAAGATGATAGTAACTTTGGCAAGGTGGAAAGAGCTGGTGACTTTGAGACATGGTTTCAGTGGAGAGGTAGGGATAAAAGCATGATTAGATTCGGTTAGGAGAAAGGAGGTGAATATGGTCAATGTAGATACTTCTCATGGAGAATTTTGCAATAAATCAGAGAACTAGGTAATAGCTGGAGAGGGACAAGGGGTCAAGGTATATGTTTCACATGGAAGATACTGCAGCATGTTGGAATGCTGATGGGAATGGTTGGTAAAGAAGGAAAAACTGATGGTGTGCTGGGAGAGGAGGTAACTTCAGGAAAGAAGTCCTTGAATAAGAGAACAGGAACAGGATCCAGTACCAGAGTGGAAAGGTTGAACTTAAGTAGAAGCAGGGACAATTCATTGTTAAAAGGAGGGAAGGCAGATGACATGGGTAGAGGTAGGTTAGTAGATTTGGTGCAGGAGGGTATGGACATTCTCTTCTGTTTTTTCAGGGAAATAATACTAGAGGTCATCAGCCAAGAGGGAGGTGACAGAGGTGTTGAAGGATTGAGGAGAGAGGAGGTGTTAAATTGTCAGAACAAGAATTGACTAGGGAAATGTAGAAGGACTGCTGGGTAGTGTAGTGCTGGACCTTCTTAACTTTGTGGTCATAAATTTAAAGTGAATGCAACCAGCAAATTTGGATATTTTAATTGAGCTATGTTCCTTATTTGGGTGCAGGCATAGAATAGGCAGAGTTGGGTTTAATCTGGGTTGGGTTTTGTTATAACTGAGAGAAAAAGGGCAAGGAAATTGAGACTGAGGACACAGGAATGCTTATAGTGGTGCACCATGGAATATGAGATGGAAAATGAAGAAAATAAAGACATGAACGGTAGGATGGTCAGTGAAAAAGTGAAGAGGATAATGCTTTTGATATGTCCAGGAGGTTGAATAGTTGTTAGGGTTGGGTTACCAGAGTGAATGAGGTGGTAAAATGGGAAGTAGAAGTCAGAGCAAGGTGTTTTAACTGTGGAGTATGTGGTTAATACTAATGACCAGATAAAGGTGGTAGCCTCCTTTGGATCACGATTGCTTATCAGTTAAAAAAAATAAGCACATGGGGTGTCTGGCTGGCTCAGTTGGTAGAGAATGCTACTCTTGATCCTCAGGTTGTAAGTTAGAGCCGCACGTTGGGTGTAGAGATAAATAAAATCTAAAAATAAATAAATTAATAAATAAGCACACATCCTCAATATGTTTTTTTAAATGTTTTATTTCTTTTTGAGAGAGAGAGAGAGAGCGTGAGAGGACAAGCACAAATGGAGGGGCAGAGAGAGAGAGAGAGGACTGGGGATCTGAAGTGGGCTCCACACTGACAACAGAGAGCCCAAAGCAGGACTCGAACTCATGAACCATGAGATCATGATTTGAACTGAATGAAGTCAGACACTCAACTGACTGAGCCACCTCGATGCCCCTTCAATATATTTTTAATTAATATTACATGTACATTAAATATGAATATACCTTAATTTTCTTTTTTAAAAAATAAAGTGGAATTTCTTCCTATATTTGAATGGGTCATCTTTTGTACTATGAGATTATAGCTGTTAGGGTGTAACAGTGGCAGTTGGTGATTGAGGTGGAATGGAGGAATAGATTTTTGGGATTGAAGACGTTGGTCAAGGAATTTATAGGCTAAAGTATGGGACAAATGATCTCTGTGGCTCTTGAAGTTGCCAAGACTAGTTGTAGGAGAAATGGTTAAGAGAGAGAGTCAGGTGCTGAATTCTGAATGAAGGAAGGAGAGGTAAGGCACAACGTTTTACTTTGCAGAACTTCGTGTTACAAGCTGTGTGGATCTTGTACCCCTTATTCCTTGAAAGGAAATAGGCCAGTCTTCTTTTGCATGTGATACTTTACTAGATAACAACTTGATATATTATTTTGTTAGTAATTTTAGTGTTTATGGACTGTTTTTTTTAAACTGGAATTGTTACATGCAGTATTTTATCCAGATTTTAAATACTTATTACATGTGAAATTCAGCTTTACAAAAGTTCAATTGTGGTAGCTTCTTTAAGGAAAATAGTAAAGATACTTTGTGCCATAATTTGATATTGTAGTGCTTATATCACAATTGCCTCCACACCAGATTTAGTAACCCCTAGATTGCTGACACACTTTGGCCTGGTCCAGGCTGCTGCTTTTGTAAATAAAGTTTTATTGGAATATGGCCATGACCATTTGTCTATAGCTGCTGTCACACTAAAATGGCAGAATTGAATAGCTGCAACATAGACTGGGTGGCTGCAGAGTTTAAAATATTTACTCTCTGGCCTTTTAAGAATAAGTTTACTGTCTTCTGCTCTAAATCATTGGAGTTATTTGTAGCTACTGTTTGTGGAATCTAGAGTCTGGTACCTTTCTGTCTTCTCTCTGCCCAACTACAAACTATCAGTTTAACTTATTGTAGTCTAACTTTATAAGAATGGAGGAGAGCCCACTTGTACCTGCCTTCCAGCTATAGAAGAAACTTTACAATAGCTTTAAGGAACATTTATATCTGTGTATGTACAAAAATATATTTTCTGACTGTGTGACCTTGGACAAATTACTTAACCTCTTAGTACTTCATCTATAAAATGGTGATGATACTAACAGTATTTCCAGTGTAAAGTTGTTTTGACAATTAAGTGAAATAATACTTGTAAAGTGGTTAGAACAGTGACTGGC
The DNA here is from genome assembly GCF_008692635.1 of Crocuta crocuta. Taxonomy (NCBI): domain Eukaryota; kingdom Metazoa; phylum Chordata; class Mammalia; order Carnivora; family Hyaenidae; genus Crocuta; species Crocuta crocuta. The sequence continues at coordinate 11,319,862 of NW_027530368.1, read as the reverse complement.
ATACAGTAAGCACTCAATAAATGTTACCAATTGCTATTGTTGTCATTATCTGATTATTTAAGCAATAAGTGATGCAGAGAACTATCTAGACAAAAGGATAGAGTAAGCCAGAAGACTGAAAATATAACCTGAGCATTTAAGAGTGTTAGAGAAAGATGAACTAGCACGAAGTTTGTAGTGACCCTAGAGGTGGGGGTACACCAGAGAGCATGCTAGGAAGAAGCACTGTGCCGAAATCAAGTTTTGGCAATACTTTGGCTTTTGGGAAAAAGAACGACATTATTTTTGCCTCTGGAGCAAAATCAGTTCATATGGTGTGTGAGTTTGGTTTTATTTTATTATTTTTTTAAATTTTTATTTTTGAGAGAAAGATGGCAGGAAAGGGGCAGAGAGATGGAGAGAGAGAATCCCAAGCAGGGTCTGTGCTGTCAACACAGAGCCCACTGCGGGTCTTGAACTCACAGAACTGTGAGATCATGACCTGAGCTGAAATCAGGAGTCAGATGCTTAATTGACTGAGCCACCAGGTGCCCCCAAATCAGTTCATATTCTTATAACTTTATTTACTTTTTAATAATCACTTCAACTGAATAATGTGGCTAAGGAAACCAATTGAATTCATCTAAAGTAGAATTAATTTGCTAGCATTTTTGTGTGTGTATCCTATGGTGATTATTTATTATATTTAGGATATATTTCCTTATGATAATTTTTATTAAAGAAATTTTTTTCCCTGTCATAATTTTTTTTAATGAACCCATTTAGTACATTGTATCTTTCAGTAATGTGCAATTCCCTTACCTTAATTTGGTATCAAGTTTTGGCTTGTGTATTTGTTTTTAAGTTTATTTATTTATTTTTGAGAGACGGCACAAGTGAGGGAGGGGCAGAGAGAGGGAGACAAAGAATCCCAAGCAGTCTCTACAATGTCAGTATGTAGCCCATCGCGGGGGCTTGAACCCATGAACTGGGAGATTGTGATCTGAGCTGAAATCAAGTTGGACACTTAGCCGACAGACACCCAGGTGCCCCTTGGTTTATGTATTTTTTTTTTAAATATTTTTATTTATTTCTAGGAGAGAGAGAGAGAGAGAGAGAGACAGCGTGAGCAGGGGAGGGTCAGAGAGAGAGGGAAATACAGACTCTGAAATAGGCTCCAGGCTCTGAGCTGGCAGTCAGCACAGAGCCCGACGCGGGGCTCGAACCCATGAACTGCGAGATCATGACCTAAGTGAAAGTCGGACGCTTAACCGACTAAGCCACCCAGGCGCCCCGGTTTATGTATTTTAAAGGCTGATTTTTAAAATGAAATTTTAAGGGATTATTTGAAGAAATTCTACTCTTAAGATTTTAGTTTCACATTAGCTTTGCAATTAGAGGCTCAGAGAACTTAAAACTAGGCATTTCTAGAAATGTGCTGTTGATGTATCAAATGTGTTCTAATTTTGTGGAAAATTTCAACAAAAGAGCTACTGAAGTAGTTCACTGCACGATATAAAAATAGTCCAGTGTACTGAAGGAAAAATTGCACAGGCTTTTTGAACTGAATGCTCAGTAGGAATGTTCATATTCTGTATCAGGACTTTTGCATATTTTGTAAAAGGAGTAGAAATGAGTTTATGAAATGGGGGCTATAGAATTACAACAGGATATTAGTTTATGTTTGTCTTCTTTATTGCTATTATAGTGATATTTTCAGGCAGGTTTGCTAATAAGTACCTAAAGATTTTCTTCAGTAAATTTGTTCTATTAAAACATTTCTTTTTGTCATTAACCCTAGTGTTATTTTAAAAGTACTTTTTAAATGAGAAAACAATTAAAAGATTGACTTTAAAGCTCAATTAACAATGAAAGCATTGACCTAAATTAAAGAAGTTATCACTTTAAAAGTGTATACTCTGCCCATGTCCAAAAGAGTTTGTCCACTTAAGAATTTAAAATAACACTGTGTTGACTAATTTAGGGATATAAATAGAACAGAGATAGTCTTAGAGGATCAGAGAATCCATGTTACTAGACACTTAAGAGGAGTTACCATTGGACACCAGACTTGGTTCTCAGTTTATTGGCAGCTGAGGCGAAAAGGAAAGCACATTGGCTCAGGTAGTATTTCTTCTGGCTAAAGAAAATGTCCAAATGCTTTTGCAGAGGCTTTTCTTAGAACTTAATTCAAAGAGGATTTTTATTATGAGGGGAAAAAAAAAGGGTATGACATTGGGTAAGTCTCCAACTACAAAAGATTCAGACTGTTAAATTGGATAAAGTTTACCTAGTTTTCTGATCATCTAATTTAAATCATAGGTACAACTTGGAAAATTTGTAAGAATGGATATTTAACATAAATCATCAAGTTCTGTACTGTCCAGTACAGAAGCAACTAACCACCTGCAGTTATTTACACCTAAAATTACCTTAAATTTGATGAAATTTAAAATTTAGTTTTTCAATCATATTAGCCACATTTCAAGTGCTCACTAGCCACATGTGAGTAGGGGCTATGATACTGGACAGTGCAAGTATGGAATGTTTCCATCATCACAGAAAGTCTTACTGGACAGTTCTGCTTTAGTCATTTCCTCTCAAACTAGCTGATTTAAGAATCTCTGGGTACTTTGCAAATATGGAGATTTCCATGCCCATTAGAAAGCCCGAGTTTGTAAGGAATGGTGCTGGTAAGTTTGTCATTTTAGAAGTCTCCTGATTGCTTGCTTAAGATCCATCATCATTAAGCCAGGTTTTAGAACTATCATATATGATTCTTTCTCAGATATCTGTCTGAAGTAAAGCTTTGGCAGATCCTGGATGACAATTCCTGTTGGTACTCCAGAAATGTTAATCAGTTGAAAATTTGAATTGAATTTTTCATTTTTTCAGCAGTTTTTGTAATGTATGTGTGTTACAAGTGAGAGTAATGTACTTTAGCTATGCCACATGTAAGGCTGTCAAGATAATATAAACATTTGGATAGGTTTATTGATTCAGTTGAAAAAAAAACCTGTTTTACAGGAGCAAAAACTATTGGAGGATAGCTAATAATATAATAATTTTTTGCATAATTTTTTTATGCGAAGTTTTGAAATTGCTCAAGTGCTAGTACTGTTATATGTCCAGGCAACATTTCGGGATCTGCCGATTTTTTTTCTTTGAGGTGTATCTCAATTCTCCAGTTTTTCTTTCTTTTCTTTTCTTTCTTTTTCTTTCTCTCTCTCTTTCTTTCTTTATGTTTAATTTTGAGAGAGAGAGAGAGAGAGAGAGAATTAGTGGGGGAGGGGCAGAGAGAGAGAGAGAGGGAGACACAGAATCCAAAGCAGGCTCCAGACTCTGAGCTGTCAGGTCAGGACAAAGCCCAGTGTGGGTCTTGAACCCACAAACTGTGAGATCATGACCTGTGCTGAAGTCCATTGCTTAATTGACTGAGCCACCCTGGCTCCCCTTGCTACAGTTTTTCTGTTGCTACTGTCTTGGCAGCATCGTTTGTCATCTTTTGCAAAGATCTTGGTTTCCAAACTGTGTACTGAGGAGGCCTGAAGGCACTGCAGAGAACTCTACAGGTGTGCCAAAAGATGGAAAAATTTTGAGGGAGATGACAGCAACATCTTTTGGAAACCACACACACTATACTTGAGGTAGTTCATTTTCAAAATGGGATTGGTACATTCCTTTCATTGATACCATATTTTTACAAAGCTGAGTTTTGGCTGTTGCTATTATGAAAAGCAGGTACTATGTGAAAATATATATGGAACAGGAAAGAGGAGGGCAGTATCTTCTGTAGTTTGAGAAGTTGTGCAGTGCCCAACACAGGTGTCGAGTTGTTAGGGCATATATTCTTCTTAAGTTGTTTGGACCTGACTACTTAAACAGAATGGTAGGTGTTTCCTTTGGCCTACAAAAAAAAAGTACTGACACTTTAAGGGGCTTATAAACCCAGAAAGTTTGGGACCCTATGGTATAGGCTTTTATGATAGCCCTTAACACTTTCCTAGCCCGTTCTGGTCCTTTGTTTATATTACTGTGTTAGTTATCCTTCTAAACTGAACCTTCCAGATATCCTGTTAGGATACTATTGGTATGGTAATTTTAATCTCTTAAACCTACCCTTATTTTATTTTGGCACTTTTTCCAACTGTTCCCCTTAAGCTTCCCAAATCTTGTTTAACCACACACAGTAGTTACTTTGTTATCTTTCATACTTCTCTGTCCTCCTCCAAAAATCATTAAATGTAATGAGCATGTAATAAAACTGTATCTCAGAGTAACTTAATTGAAGCTGAGTTTATTCTTGCAAAAATTGGTTTAGAGATTGAGATTAATGGTTCAGCTTTATTTTGAAGAGTACTCTAACTTACAAAATAATCTTTTAAAAATTGGTTAGTTCATTTATTTAAAAAACTTTTCATTGAAATTATTATAGGTTTACAGAAGAGTTGCAAAGATAGTATAGACAGTTCCTGTATACTCTTACCTAACTTGCTTTGGGTAAAATTAGGGTGAATAAATTTACCATGGTCATTTATCAAAACTAAGAGATTAATGTTAATACAATATTGTTATGCCAAACTACAGTCTTATTTGGATTTCACCAGTTTTTCCACTAATAATCTTTTTCTGTTTGAGGATACAATTCAGAATACCATATTACATTTAGTTGTCACATCTCCTTAGCCGCTCTAATCTATGGCAGTTTATCAGCCTTTCCTTGTTTTTCATGACCTTGATAGTTTTGAAGAGTTCTGATTAGGTGTTTTGTAGAATGTCATTCAAAGTTGGTTTAGGGTTTTTCTAATGATTAGAGTGGACTTAGGGATTTGAGGAAGATAACCACAAAGGTGAAGTGATTTCATCACATCATATCAGAGGGCACATGATAGTAGCATGAGTTTTTACTGGTGGTGTTCACTTTGATCACTTGGTTAAGGTAGAGTCTGCCAGATTTCTCACTGTAAGTTACTATTTTGTTGTTGTTGTTGTTTTTATACTCAACTTGTTAGCAGCTAGATACTGAGTTCAATATAGACTCATGAAGAGGGGAATTTAGTTCCATATCCTGGAAGGACGAATATCAAAGGATTTGTGCACATGTGTTAAAGACACCACAAAATTAACAAATTTTGGAGGGGAGATAACTTGAGGTTTTGTAAACATCCTATTTCTCTTTATAGTTTCAAACACTAATAATAAATTCTTTGGTAGATTTGGCTGCAGCAATTATTACTGTATTCTAATGATGATATTCTGTTTCCTTTAGTCTTCTTACATTTGGAATTCCATTGGAAAGATGTGACTTTTCTCATTTATTCAGTTAGGTATTTACAAATAGCCTTTTAATTTAGTTATCATCTTTGGTACTAAGTTCTAACAGGATGTGTATTGTTGCAGCACTCTTTCTTTTTTAAAAATAACCTTTTATCTTGAAAGAATTTCAGTCTTCTAGAAAAGTTGCAAAATTAGTACAGAGAATTCCCATATACCTTTCACACAGATTCCCCAAGTGTCAACTTTTATCACCCTCTTTTGCTTTATCATATATGCTTTATCATTGTCTTTTGCTCTCTCCGTATGTCATTTTTCTCTTAACATTACCTATGATGCCCCTTTACCCATAAATACTTAAGTGGGTATTTTTTTAAAAACAAGCAAATTTTCTTAGGTGGCCATAGTTTAGTTTATCAAATCAGAAAATTGACAATGATACAGTACTGCTTCTTAATCTGTAGACCTAATTCATATTTCTCGAGTTATGCTAATAGTTCCATTTCTAGCAACAGGATAATGTGTTTTTCTAAATCAGAATCCAGTCCAGAGTCATATGTTACATTGAACTGTTTTATCTCTTTACGTTCCGTTTGTTATTTCTTTCTTTCTTTTTAAAAGTTTATTTATCTTGAGAGAGAGAGAGAGAGAGGCACGGAGGGGCAGAGAGAGGGAGGAGAGAGAGAATCTTAAGCAGGCTTCACACCCATCATAGAGCAAGATCTCATGACTGTGAGATCATGACCTGAGCCAAAATCAAGAGTTGGACACTTAACCGACTGAGCCACCCAAGCGCCCCTCTTCACTCTCCTTTAGTGATAGAGTTCTTCAGTCTTTCTTTGTTTTTCATGACTTTGATACTTTTGAGGAATGTTCGTCAATTTGAGTTTGTCTGTTTTTTCCTCATGATTAGGTTCAGATTATGACTTTTTGGCAGGAATGCCAAAGTGATTCTCACTGTGTACTCACTGCATCATATATTTGTATGTACGTAAATATCCTATTCCTTACCAAACTTTTAGCATTCAGTGTGGTTATACTTTTGATTCAAAACAGATAGCTTTATTTCTTTTTATTTGTATTTTGCTTTAGAAAATCCCCATTCTTGGGGCACCTGGGTGGCTCAATCGGTTGAGCATCTGACTTCGGCTCAGGTCATGATCTCATGGTTCATGGGTTCGAGCCCTGCGTCTGGCTCTGTGCTGACAGCTCAGAGCCTGGAGCCTATTTCTGATTCTGTGTCTCCCTCTCTCTCTGCCCTTCCCTTGCTCATGATCTGTCTCTCTCTGTCTCTCAAAAATAAATAAGTGTTTAAAAAATTAAAAGAAAAAAGAAAACCCCATTCTTGTTGAGTTAACTTATAAATTAATGAATTTTAATGTGGTTCCCAAGTAAGAACTATTTTTAAAGAAGTTTATTTCCCGCATCCCATGTATCCTTTTCCCATCGCTGTATCCTTTCCCTCTTGTTCCACCCAACACCCGAATGTAACTAGTTTCGTTATTCTGGGTTGTTTCTTCACCTACTTTTTAACAGGTTTATTGAGATATAATTCATGTACTAAACAGTTCACCCTAAGTGTTCAGTTAATTGGTTTTTAATGTATTCTTAGAGTTGTGCAACCATGATCACCATCTAATTCTTTAGCATTTTCATTGCNCCCGCCTTCTTCCACTTGCCCTGTACTACTACCCCACCCCTGCTCTGGAACCTGTAATCTGCTTTCTGCCTCTTTATATTTGCCTATTGGAGACTTTTCATGTAAATGGAATCTTAACTTTATGGTTTTTTGTGACTGGTTTCTTTCACTTATAATGGGTTTTAGGGTTTTTCCATGTGTGTCATGTATCAGTACTTCATTCCTTTTCATTGCTGAAAATAATCTGTAGTACGAATATACTGCATTTTATTTATACTAAATGAGTGTTTAGGTTGTTTCTACTTTTTGACTATTATTAATAATGTTAATATGAACATTTGTGTCTTAAGCATATACCTAGAAATGGAACTGCTAGGTCATGTGGTAATTTTGTTAACTTTTTGAGGAGTTGCTAAACCATTTTCCAAAGTGGCTACATCATTTTATATTCCCACCAGTGGTGTATGAGGGCTCCAGTTGCTCTTTATCCTCACCAACACATCTTTTTGTCTTTTAGCCATCCCGTAGGTGCACAGTGGTATATCATTGTGATTTTCATTTATGGTTCTCTAATTGCTGGATGATGTTTAGCCACAGTGTTTTCCTGGGTTTAATGGCCATTTATTTTTTGTTTTTTGTTTTTGTTTTGACAAATGTGTATTCTTTTGCCTATTTTTATTTGGGTTATTTATCTTTTTAGCATTGCATTGTAAGAGTTCTTTATGCATTTTACATATAAGACACTTATCAGGTTTATGATTTGCAAACATTTTATTTCTTTCAGTGAGTTGGTGAATATCTTTTCACTTTCTTGAATGGTGTCTTAATGATGCACAAATGGTTTTAAATTTTATGAAGTCTGATTTGGCTTTTGAAAATTTTGTTCCTTGTGCTTTAAATTGTACCTAAAAATCTATTTTAATTTTTGTGTATGGTGGCAGGAACAGGTCCAATTTCATTTTTTTTTCTTTTTTGCAAATGTCCAGTTATTCTAACATTTGTTGAGTCTGGGTATATTTTTACTGTGTTTCTTTTTACACAGATGATCAGATACATGTACTTTCCTCTTTACTTCTTTCTTACATAAAAAGAGTAAGAAAATATTGGTTTCTCTTTCACTTTGCTTTTCACTTAATAAAATATTCTGGAAATCATTCCATACCATTTCATAGAGATCATCCTCATCCGATATTGATACACTATTATTATCTGAAGTTCACAGTTTACCTTAGGTTTCAGTCTTTGTGTTGTGCGTCTGGGTTTTGACAAATGTAAAACATTTCACCATTACAGTATACAGAATAGTTTGTCCTAAAAATCCTCTGTATGCTGCGGATTCATTCTTCTGTCCCTTTTCCTGAATCCCTTGCAACCACTGATCTTTGTATTGTCTCTATAGTTTCGCCTTTTCCAGAATATCGTATAGTTGGAATCATAGAATATGCAGCCTTTTCAGAATTGGCTTCTTTCACTTAGCAATGTGCATTGAAAGTTTCTCCATATCTTTTTGTGCCTTGATAGCTAATTTATTTTTTAGCACTAAGTAGTATTCCATTGTATGGATGTACTAGAATTTGTTTATCCATTCATTTATTGAGGGACATCTTGGTTGCTTCTCAGTTTTAGTAATTATGCATGAAGTTGCTATAAATGTCTGTGTGTAGATTTTTGTATGGAACATAAGTTTTCAACTCAGTTGGGTCAATACCAAGGAGTATAATTTCTATGTCATATGGTAAGAGTGTTAGTTTTGTAATAGACTGCTGAATTATTTTCCAAAAGGCCTGATTCATTTTGCATTCCCACAACCAAGAAGGGAGTTTCTTTTGCTCGACATCCTCACCTGGATTTGATATTGTCAGTGTTTTGAATGTTCACCATTATATGTATGTAGTGGTATCTTGTTTTAATTTATAGTTTTCTAGTGATGTATGATTTTTGAGCATTGTTTCATATGCCTAGTTGACATCTGCATATCTTTGGTGAGGTGTCCAGATCACTTGTCTGTTTAAAAAAATTGGGTTGTTTTCTTATTATGAATTTTAAGAGTTCTTAGTTTTGGGTCACCTGGGTGGCTCAGTTGATTAAGTGTCTGATTTCAGCTCAGGTTATAATCTTACGGTTTGTGAGTTCAAGCCCTGCGTTGGACTCTGTGCTGACAGCTCAGAGCCTGGAGCCTGCTTTGGATTCTGTGTCTCCCTCTCTATCTGCCCGTCCCCCACCTGTGCTCTGTCTCGCTCCCTCTCAAAAATAAATAAACATTGAAAACATTTTTTTTTCTTCCTTCTTCTCCCTGTATATTACCACCAGATATACCATATACTTATTTGTGTGAGTATTTTGCTTTTTTAAATGAACTACAAATTACTTGAGACACAGACCAAGTATTATTCACATGTATCCCACAATCATCTAGCTAGCAGATCTGGACATAGAAGGTGCTACAGAAATTTTTTTTTTTTTTTTAACAAATAGTTTATTGTCAAATTAGTTTCCACATAACACTCAGTGCTCATCCCCACAAGTGCCCTCCTCCATGCCCATCCCTCCTCCCCCCCACATCCATCAGTCCTCAGTTTTTGTCAGCATTCAAGAGTCTGTCAAGGTTTGCCTCTGTCCCTTTCCCCACCATTTCCCCCCTTCTTCTCCCGCTTGTTCCTCCGTCAGNTTCGGGTGTGACGTTTGGTTAGTTCCTTATAGATTCTGGATATTAACCCTTTATCTGATATGTCATTTGCAACTATCGTTTCCCATTCCGTTGGTTGCCTGTTAGTTTTCTGGGTTGTTTCCTTGGCTGTGCAGAAGCTGAAAACATTTTTAAGAGTTCTTGGGATATCTGCAAAACATATTATCTGATAAAGGACTGGTTCTTGGTATATTTAGGTACCAGTCCTTTATCAGATAATATGTTTTGCAGGTATCTTCTTCTATTCTGTGGCTTGTCTTTGATTCTCTTCTACAGTTTTTTATTAATGTTTATTTATTTTGCAGGGGGAAAGGACAGAGAGAGAGGAAGAGAGAGATAATTCCAAGCAGATTCTGTACCCTCAGTGGTTATTAAGAATGTGACAGGATTTTGCGGTGCCTGGATGGCATAGTTGGTTAAGATTCTGACTTTTGATTTTGGCTTAGGTCATGATCTCATGGTTACTGGGTTTGAGTCCTATGTCAGGCTTTACACTGACAGTTTTACAAGGAATTGGTCCAAGTTATCTAGGTTATCAAACTTGTGGTCATAGAATTGTTCATAATATTTCTATATTACCTTTTTAGTGTGCACAGAATTAGTAGTGATGGCCCCACTTTCATTTCTGATTTAATAATTTGTGTTTGTTCTCTTTAAAAAATTTTTTAATGTTTATTTATTCATTTAATGAGAGAGAGAGAGAGAGAGAGAGAGAGAGAGTCAGTCAGTGGGTAGGGGCAGGGAGAGAGGGAGACAGAATCTGAAGCAGGCTCCAGGATCTGAGCTGTGTGTAAATACAGAGCCTGACACAGGGCTTAGACTTACAAACTGTGGTATTATGACCTGAACTGAAGTCAGACACTTAACTGACTGAGCTACCTGGGAGCCCCATCTTTTTTTTTTTTGTTAACTTGGCTAGAATTTTATCAATTGTATTGGTCTTTTCAAAGAACTCACCTTTAGTTTTGATTGGTATCTGTTTTCAGTTTCATTAATGTCTTCTCTAATTTTTATTCTTTCCTTCTGCTTAACTTTATGTTTAATTTGCTCTTTTCTCATTTTCTAAATTGGAAGCTTACATTATTGATTTATTCTTTTCTAATATATGCACTCAGTGCTATAAATATCCTTCTAAGCACTGCTTTTGCTGGATCCCACAACTTTTGGTAAATTGTATTTTCATTTTGTATTTGTTCAAATATTTTAAATTTCTCTTGAGACTCTTTTGACTCATGTGTTGTTTAATCTCCCAAGTATTTTGGAGTTTTCCAGTTATATCTTTCTGTTATGGAGTTCTAGTTTAATTCTATTGTGTATGTGAGGATACTTTGTATTATTTCAGTTCTTTTAAATGTGTTAAGATGTAATTTATGGCCTAGATTGTGGTTTGTCTTGGTGAATGCTACATGTGAACTTGAGTAAAATGTGTACTCTGCCCTCACTGGGTGAAGTATTCCGTAGGTCCAGGTGATTGGTGGTGCTGCTCAGTTCACCTATGTCTTTACTGATTGTTTTTGCCAGCTGGATCTGTCAGTTCCTGTGAGAGGGGTATGAAAGTGTCCAGCTATAATAGTGAGTTCTTCCATTTCTTCTTGCAGTTCTACCAGTTTTTGCCTCATATGTGTTGATGATCTGTTGTAGGCTACACACATTAGTGGATGCTATGAGTTACTGGAGAATCGACCCCTTTGTCATTATGTAATGCCTCTCTTTATTTCTTTATTTTATTAAAAAATGTTTGTTTATTTTTGAGAGAGAGAGAGAACACCTGTGTACACACAAGTGGGAGAGGGACAGAGAGAGAGGGGGACAGAGGATCTGAAGCTGGCTCTGCTGACAGGAGAGAGCCCGATGTAGGGCTCAAACTCACAAACTGTGAGATCATGACTGGAGCCAAAGAGAGATGCTTAACCAGTTGAACTTAACCAGGCACTTCACGTAACGCCTCTCTTTAATTTCTAATAATGTTCCTTGCTACAAAGTCTGCTTTATCAGAAATTATTTTAGCTACTACAGCTTTTTTGGATTAGTGTTAGCATGGCCTATCTTTTCCATCTCTTTATTATTTTTAAATTGTGAGTCAGGTTCTAATTTGAAAAATTGTTTAAGTTTGTAGCCAGAGTTGTGGAGAAGATCCTGAATTTCCTATTTTACACAGAAATTATTGCACTTCCACATGAAATTTGGGAATGAGGTCTCTGAAACAATTTTTAAAAATGTCCTTTTGGCAAGGCACTGATTATTCAAACATGTAAAATACTAACTTTCCAGGTGTATTAAGTATTTTGGAGATGACACATTTGCTTGAAAGAATCTGGATTATAATGTAAATGTGACAGAAATTTCATTGGGTCCCAAAGGCTATATATAGCTTCTCTTCTATATAAAATGATTTCAGTGTTATAATTTCAGTGCCTCCTCTTTCCTATAGTAACACAGTAAGGGGGTTTGTTACTATAATTAAAATGCCTATTAGGAAGAAAACACTGGATGAGGGCTGGAAAAGAGAAAAAGAGAAGAATGTGAGCCAGTAACTATGTTTATTTGTGGTAGTGGTGAGCAGAGTTAACATATTTAGCACTTTCAAAGGGATTTGAGTTCCAACATTTGATGTTTTTGTGAAAGGTTTTCTACCTTTGACTATAAAGTTATTAGAAATGATTTTACTAATTAAGCAAGTACCCAGTGTGTAGAGTAGCCACTTAATAAATGTTTCATGCACTGATGGAGACAGAATATATATGTTTTAAAACATTTTTTAATGTTAATTTATTTTTGAGAGAGAAAGAAAGAGACAGCATAAGTGGGGAAGGGGCAGAGAGAGAGGGAAACACAGAATCCAAATCAGGCTCCAGGTTGTGAGCTGTCAGCACAGAGCCCGATGTGGGGTTTGAGCTCACAGATTATGGGATCATGACCTGAGGGGAAGTCCGATGTTCAACTCACTGAGCCACCCAGGTGCCCCGAGATAGAATATATTTTAACTTAAATTTGAATTACTCAAATTTTCAGTATTTACTAAAAGAAATGATTAGAGTCAAAAATCATTAATTTGTAGAGGTAAGGAGAAAAAATTCTAATGCTACAGGTTTTCCCAGTTACATATGATGCTTCTAATTATATTTAAACAAGTGGATCAATTAGGTCACATTTAATTGATATATTAAACAAATTGTTAGATATGAATATGTTATTTTATTTAAAACATTTTTAATGTTTTATTTATTTCTTTTTTAAAAATTTTTAAATGTTTTATTTATTTTTGAGAGAGAGAGAGAGAGACAGCATGAGCAGGGGAGGGTCAGAGAGAGAGGGAGACACAGAATCTGAAATAGGCTCCAGGCTCTGAGCTAGCTGTCAGCATAGAGCCCGATGCAGGGCTCAAACCCACGAACCATGAGATGATGACCTGAGCCGAAGTTGGACGCTTAACCAACTGAGCCACGCAGATGCCCCTGAATATGTTATTTTAATTCTTAGGTGAAGTTTATGTAATCAGGTTTGTTTCCTTAGAAATGTCAGTGGAAATGTAATTTTCAGCCTTGCTATTGTATTGCCTCCTGTTTGTTATTCAGATGGCCTGTAATCAACTTATGTCTCAACATTGTTAATAAAAATTTTAGACATTTCAGTAAGTATGTAGTGAAGTAGTGAATATCTTCCTTTGACTTTAATTTGCATTTTCCTGATGAGTAATGCTGTTGAGTACCTTTTTATGTGTTTATTGTTCATTGGTGTATTTTTTTTTTTTTTTTTTTTAAGGTAGGCTACATGCCCATTATGGAGCTTGAACTCAGGACCCTGAGATTAAGAGTAGCATGCTGTACTGACTGAGCTAGCCAGGCACCTCTGTGTTTGAACTATTTAAATCCTCTACTCATTTTTAAAAAATTGGGTTGTTTGCTTTCTAATTAATTTGTAAGAATTCTTTTACATATTCTAGATACCAACACTTCGGCAGATAAAAACATTATGAATATTTTCTCTAATTCTGTGTCTTTTCATATTCATAATATTTTTAAGAAGAATTTTTAGTTTTGATGAAATCCAATTTATCAAATTTTCTTTGTGGTTGGTTTTTTTTTTTGTGTGTGTGTGTACTAAGAAACCTTTCCCTATTGCAAGGTCACAAAGATTTTTCTATTTTTTCTTCTAGAAGTTTTACAAATTAGCATTTACATTTAGGTCTACTTTTCATTTCAAGTTAATATTGATGTATTATGTGAGGTAGACATTGAGGTTTGTTTTTTCCTATATAGATAACAGTTGTTCAAGCTGGGAGTATTCTAAATGTATGTGATTGGACAACTGGAGATAGAAAGAAATTGGAGTATATGTTTTTGTTAGCAAAATTGATATTTTTGTTGAAAACAAATGTGACATATGCCTATATGAACAAGCAGGTTTTGAGATACTGAGTATTAGCATCCAGAATTAAGATAAGCTATTCAAAATAGATAAACATTGAGAAATTATTGGATTCCAGGTAAAATGCTACTGCAGTTCCAAGTTGGTACCAGACTGATGGTTACAAAAAAATTCACAGCTTTAAAATATATTTTGATATGTAGAGAAAAAGTAGACATGAAAATGAAAAGAAATATCAAAGCTTTTTTTATTCAGACATTCTGAAAGAGAGAAAAGAAAAATATGCTCTGGCACTCGTGATTTTTTTGAAGCCCGAACAGGATCAGGAGAGCTATAGAGAAGAAACCTAGAGATGAGTAATTTTTTGTTTGTTTGTTTTTTCAAGAAAATTATAGACTAAAACTATAGGCTAAGCACGTTAATATTTGAATCTTAGGAAGTTTGAAAGACAGAAGACAAAACCCAGGATTTATTAATAAGACTTAATGATGAAAGAGACCAGTTTGGTATCGTTAAGAAAAAGTCATGTTTTTTTGTTTGTTTGTTTTTTCAAGAAAATTATAGACTAAAACTATAGGCTAAGCACGTTAATATTTGAATCTTAGGAAGTTTGAAAGACAGAAGACAAAAACCAGGATTTATTAACAAGACTTAATGATGAAAGAGACCAGTTTGGTATCGTTAAGAAAAAGTCATGTTACAAAAACTGAGGACTGATGGATGTGGGGGGAGGGAGGGATGGGCATGGAGGAGGACACTTGTGGGGATGAGCACTGAGTGTTATGTGGAAACTTATTTGACAATAAACTATTAAAAAAAAAAAAGAAAAAGTCATGTTAGTCTAACCTGAATTCATTTTTTGGCCAGATCTGCTCCTTAGAGGGAAAGCAAATGTGGTAAACATACTACATTTATAGTTCATTAAAGGGTTTGCTGAGTTCCATGGTGATACTGTCAAAGCAGAAAAAATATGTTCTGGAAACTAGATAATTTATTATTTTAAGTTCAAAGGGACATTTCTACAGCCTTATTACAGGACTCGGTGCTTGTTTTTATTCTGTTTTTATCAATTACTTTACTTACATGTAATATAGAAGGTATATGATTTCAAATTTGCAGATCATGGTCAGCTGTGAGGATAGTAGATAGATGAATCAAGAACCAGGGTACCAAAAGATCTCATGGAATCATGGACTGAATTTAACACGATTACTTTGAATGGCATAAATACATAAAACTGTGCCCTTTAGTCTAAAATGGATTCCTGCGATGTAAGGAAGAGATTTGAATTACCATGGAAGTTAAAGATTTTATTCAGTGGTAAGCTTATGAGTCTGATGTGATGTGGCTGTGAAAAAAACAAAACAAAATGTCCTTAAGAGAGACAAACAAATATGTCCTTAAGCTATATTATTAATGGACGGTCTCTAAGAAAGGAAGTTAATGGTTCCTTTTTAGTCTTCAGTTCTGGCCATCCTAGTTTAAGGTGCTTTAAAGAAATTGGAATGTGTTTAGAGGAAAGTGACTAGGAGGGAGGAGTGGTCAGAATTACACAAGGCTAGGTTTAAGGAGTTATGAATATTTAGCTTAGAGAAGAGAAAATACTCCAGGAGGTTGTGTGGCTGTTTGAAGTATCTGAAAGGCTGTTTTTGGAAATGGAAGTAGATGTGTTCTGTCACGCACCAAGAGGATAGAAGTTAAAGGCAGGTGGGTTTCCCTCAGCATAGGAGCATTTGGAGTTGTTGGAAGGTAGAGTGGGGCAGTCTAGGGGGAGCTAATGGTTTCCCCTTTTGCTGAAGATCTGGGTAACTGCTTGGCAGGCATAGTATAGACTGGATTCATGTATCTAGACTAAGTAGTGTTTACACTATCAAGGTGATCTTTAAAATTCTTTTCAGGTCTGAGGTTTTAGGATTCATTAGAATGACAGGCAACCTGGAGTGTGCAATTCAGTATCTTACTACTTAAATAAGCAAGGCTTGCAAAAATGAAAGAACATTTAATCCAGAAGCCTTGGTTTCTAATCTCATCCTGTTGCTGTCCAGCTGAATGCATCTGTAAAATTAAAAGATTTACACGATTTCCAAACTTAATTGCAGGTCTCAAAAATTCTATTGTTAGGAGCGCCTGGGTGGCTCAGTGGGTTTAGTGTCTGACTTCGGCTCAGGTCATGATCCCACAGCTTGTGAGTTCGAGCCCTGCATCAGACTCTTTGCTGACAGCTCAGAGCCTGGAGCCTGCTTCGGATTCTGTGTCCCTCTCTAACTCTGCCCCTCCCCTGCTCATATATGCCCATGTTCTCTTTCTCTCTCTCAAGAATAAATGTTAAAAAATTAAAAAAAAATTCTATTGTTGACATAACTTTGTAGCTTAGTGCTTTAGGAAGAAGAAGGGGGATTCGCAGAAAATAGAATATTTTAGATCCTGATTCAGTCTAAGTTGATTGGTTGAAAGGTTAGTATGAGGTGGAAGTTTCAATAAGAAAAACAAAACAAAACTAAATGACCCCAACAGTCTGTGTTACAGTTGTAGCATCAGTAGCTACCACATGTACTGAGTTCATGTTCTTGTCATAATCAAT
This sequence comes from Crocuta crocuta, assembly GCF_008692635.1. Lineage (NCBI taxonomy): Eukaryota > Metazoa > Chordata > Mammalia > Carnivora > Hyaenidae > Crocuta > Crocuta crocuta. Next base: position 11,303,335 of record NW_027530368.1, on the reverse strand, counting down.
AGTACTGTATTTTTCTTCATGTTTTTAAAACATTTTTAACTCCTACAACTCTTCACCTGTTAGAAAATGGATAGGAAATGAAAATAGGTATGTTTTGCAGTCTGTCTGTGGATTTGTGTTTAGTCCCATGTGACTTCTTTAACCTCTTTACTCCTCTCTCTAAAGTGTTAGAATTATTTTAAAAGTTAGCTAGTAACAGTATTTCATGTTTTTTCCCCAAAGCTTCCTTTTAAAATTAAAAATATATTTATTTTGAAATTACAAACTCAGACGTTCAGCCTTCTGAAAATCACCACAGAACATTGCAGTTCATTATTCCTGAGGGCAAGCCAACATCATTTGACATTCCTTACAACTAGAATAAAAATGAACCCTTCTTTGTTGCAGAACTATTAGGGATCATTAGTTTTTACCCCATTCCCAACATTTATATTCACATATGCACAGGCTTTTTTTTTTTTTTTAACCAAAAAGCTTAAATGAATGCTTAAACACTTCCATGTAAGTTTGTTGGGATTAATGTTGACTAGTAGAAGAAGTGATTAAATATGTGTCACTAGTGGAAGGGTTATTTATTGCTAAAAGACTTGATGGGGCTGTTGGTTATTCACCGAAGGTAAAAAGGAGCAATTACGTTTAATTTGGTAGTGATATTGGAAGGAAATACACCCAAATGTTATCTAATATTGTTTATGGCATGGGGGTAGGGTATTAAAGAATTCCCTGTAGCGTCACTGAATGTCATCAAATATTAACATTTTGCCACATTTGCTTTATCATTGTCTTGTTTTTCTCTCCTTATACATATATTATTGCTATATTGGAACAGTTTGAGAATAAATTGCAGAGTTATTTTCCTTTACTCCTAAATAATGTGTGTCCCAGATATCCATTGTTGTAGAAAAAACTAGCCCAAAACCTAATCTTGTAAACCAGAAGTCAGGAAACTACAACCCCTGGTGCCAAAACCAACCTTGTGTTTTGGACAGCCCACAAACTAAGAGTGGACTTCCTTACATTTTTAAATGTTTGAAAAAACACAGAAAAAGAATAGTTTGTGATACATGAAAATTAAATGAAAGTCAGACTTCCATGTTTATATAAATAAAAACTGAAACACAGTCACATTTATTTATATATTGTCTTTGGTCACTTTCGTGCTGGTACACCAGCGTTGAGTAGGTGTGACATAGACTATGTGGCTCTCAAAGCCTAAAAAATTACTCCCTGGCTCATTACTGAAAAAAGTTTGCTAATGTTTGGTGTAAATCAACAACTAGTTACTATGTTTACAAATCTATGGGTCAGTAGTTTGACTGTGAGATAGTGTATCTCTGCTCTATAAATGTCTGGGGTATCAGATGGGTTGGCTTGAAAGAGTGAAGATAGCTGGGAAATCTCGACTGGAACCCTATGTCTGGGGTCTTAATTCTGTTTCAAGAATGTATTGGAGCCAGAATGTCCAAGATGGCTACTTCATTCACACGTATGGTGCTTGGGTAGTGGCTGCTAGTATCACTTACTCTATGCATAACAGTTTTCAATAGTGATCGAATTTCTTATGTGACATCTGCTACCACCAGAGCAAATTTTCCAAGAGGACAGGTGGAAGATAAAAGGCTGTACCTAGCCCTCAAAATCCTATAAATTACTAAGACCAGCTAGATTCAAGAAGAGGGAAGGAATACGTTCCATCTCTCCATTAAGGAATGGCAAGCATGCACATATAGGAAGGAAAGGAACTACCATGGTGTGTGTTTCTGAAGACTTTTTAAAATTAAACTTATTTTGAGATAATTCACAGGCAGTTGTAGGAAATAGAGATACTGTGTTGCCTTGATTGTTTCTTCTTATAATAACATCTTGAAGAACTATAGTACAGTATCACAATCGGGGTATTGACATTGATATAGTAAAATTCCAGAACATTTCTTTCACAACAAGGATCCTTCATGTTGTCCTCTTATAGCTATACCCATTCCCTTATCCTTTCCACCCCTCCTTACCCTGGGTAAACACTAACCTGTTCTCATTGCTATAATATCATCATTTCAAGAATATTGAATAATATAGTATGTAACCTTTTGGGAATTGGCTTTTTTTTTTCATTCAGCATCATTCTGTGGAAGTTCATACAGGTGGTTGCATGTATCAATTGTTCATTTCTTCTTATTGTGGAGTAGTATTCTATGGTATGGGTACTCTTTTTTAAGCATTCACTCGTTGGAAGACATTTTTACTATGTTGAATCTTTCAGTCTATAAACAAGGTATGTCTCTTCATTTATTTGGATCATCTTTGATTTCTTTCATCAACATTGTATAGTTTTCAACATTCCTTTAAATTCCTTTAAATGTTTCTTTAGATTTACACCTTTGTATCTCATTTTTAAAATCAGTTATAAATGGTATTTTATTTTTAATTTTGGTGTACATAGAAATATAATTAACATACATATATTTTATATCCTGTTAACCTTGTTAACTCAAATATTAAATCTAGGAATATTTTATGTATTTTTGGAATTAAAAACTTTTTTTAAGATTTTGTATTTTTTAAGTAATCTCTACACCCATCATGGGGCCCAGACTCATGACCTCAAGATCAAAAGTTGCATGCTCGTCTAACTGAGCCATCCAGGTACCTCTGGAATTTTTTTATGTGGACAGTAATGTCATTTGCCAAGAGGACACGTGCCAAGAGGTTTTCCTTTCCAGTCTATCTGCCTTTTCTTTTTCTTGCCTTATTGCATTCTCTTGAACTTCCAGCACTATATATTAAAAAATTTTGTGTGTGTGTGTATTTATTTATTTTTGAGAGAGAGAACATGAGCAGGGGAGGGACAGAGAGAGGGAGACAGAGAATCTGAAGCAGGCTTCAGGCTCTGTCAGCACAGAGCCTGACTTAGGACTTGAACTCACAGGCTTTAAGATCGTGACCTGATCCAAAGTTGGATGCTTAATCAACTGAGCTACCCAGGCGTCCCTAGAGCTTCCAGCACTGTATTGAGTAAGAATGGTGAGAGTGGATATTCTTATCTTATTCTCAATCTTAGGGAGAAAGCATTTATTCTTTCACTATTAAGTATAATGTTAGGTATAGGTTTTTTTGTAGATGCTGTTTAAAGTTGATAAAGTTCCACTTCTGTCCTGTTTTTATCATGAGTGGATGTTACATGTCAAATGCTTTTTCTGCATCAATTAGTATGATCATGTAATTTTTCTTTAGCCTGTTAATATCATGGATTATATTGACTGATTTTCAGATTTTTGAGATAGCTTGGCAGTCCTGGAGTAAACCTCACATGCTTATAATTTCTTTATACATTGAATTATGTTTGATACTATTAAGTAATATTCATGGGGGATATTGGTCTGTAGTTTCTTTTTTTTCTACTGTCTTTGTCTGATTTTGGTATTCAGATAATACTAGCTTCATAAGTGAGTTGGGAAGTATCTTTTTCTCTCCTATTGTTGGAAGAGATTGTGTAGAATTGTTCACTAATCTTTACATGTTTTTTGGGATTCTTCAGTAAAAAGGATCTGGAGATGTATTTTTGGAGAATTTTTAAGTTGTGAATTTAATTTTCTTAATAGTTTTACTTTCTATTCAAATTATTTCATATTGGGTGTGTTATAGTAGTTTGTGGTTTTGTTCTTATTTTTGAGAAAGTGGTCCATTTCACTGAAATTATCAAATCTGTGTGTATTGAGTTGTTTGTAGTATTCCCTTATTGTTGTTTTCATGTCTGCAGGGTCCCTAGTGATATCCCTGTTTGCATTCTGATACTGGTAATTCGTACTCTTTCTTTTGTTTTCTGTCAGTCATGTTACAAGTTTGTCAACTTTATTGATCTTTTCAAAGAACTAGTGCTTTGTTTCATTGATTTTTCTCTGTTGTTTTTCTATGTTCTGTTTCATTGATTTCTGCTCTTTGTTATTTCCTTCCTCTGCTTTCTTTTAGTCTCTTTTGCTCTTCCTTTTTTGTAGATTCTTGATGGAGAAGCTTAGATTGTTGATTTGGGACTTTTCTTTTTTTCTTTTTTTAATCTTTTAAAAATGTTTATTTATTTTTGAGAGAGAGACAGACAGAGCATGAGTGGGGGAGGGGCAGAGAGAGAGGGAGATACAGAATCAGAAGCAGGCTCTGGACTCCGAGCTGTCAGCATGGAGCCCAATGTGGGGCTGGAACTCAGGAACCACAAGATCATGACCTGAGCCAAAATCAGATGCTAACTGACTGAGCCACCCTGGCACCCCTATAATGTATGCATTTAGTGCTTCAAATTTCTTAGCACTGCTTCAGCTGTGTCCCACTAATTTTGATATATAGTATTTTTCTTTTTATTCAGTTATGTGTATGTTTTGATTTTCTTTAGGACTTCGTCTTTGAACAAGTATTATTTACAAGTGTGTTGTTTAGTTTGCAAGTTAGGAGATTTTCATGTATTTTTCTGTTACTGATTTTTAGTTTGATTCCATTGTGACGAGAGAGAACACTCTGTATGGTTTAAATTCTTCTAAGTTTATTAAGGTTTGTGTTATAGCTTAGGATATGGCCTATCTTCATAAACATTCTGTGGGCACTTCAGAAATTTGTATTCTGGTTTTTTTTGAGCAGAGTATTCTTTAAATGTTGAGATCTTGTTGGTTGATGTTGAGTTCTATAATTTTGCTGATTTTCTGTCTAGTTATTCTGTCAGTTGTTGAGAGAGGAATGTTGTTTCCAATATAATTGTAAGTTTATGTATTTCTATTTTCAGTTCTATCAATTTTCATCTCACATATTTAGCAGCTTGATTTTTGGTGTATACACATTTAGTATCATGTATCTCTTTGGCAGGTTTACCTTTTAATCATTATAATGGTTTTCTCCCAGGCTGGTAATTTTCTGTGTTCTGAACTCTCCCTTTTCTGATAATAATATAGCCTTTAGCGAATTACATTTCCTTTAGTTAATGTTTACTTTATAAATTTCTTTCCGTCTTTTACTTTGCTTATATTATTAAATTTGAGATGAGTTTCTTCTAGATAGCTTATAGTTGGGTTGTGTTTTTTAATCCTCTGTGCCAATGTCTCTCTTTTAATTTTTGTATTTAAACCATTTACATTTAATGTAAATAGTGCTGTGTTAAGGCTGATGTGTACCATTTTAGTGTTTGTCTTCTGTTTTTCATTCTGTGTTTTCCCCTTATCTTTACTTTTTTTTTTTTTTTTAGCACTGTGGGATTCTTGAACAGTTTTTAGAATTCCATTTCAATTTATTTTAGTGTTTATGAGCATATCCCTTTGTTACAGCATTTTTTTTAGTGGTTGCTGTAGTTATTACATTATATTTATATAATTCATAGTTTCCACCTAGAAGTAAGGCCCCTCCCTCCCACTCCTTGCTGGGTTGGTGTCAGAGGAGACTGAATGGAGAGTTAGAATTTTCATCATTACTCAGTTCAGAACTCCCAACCGTGCCCAGTAATACAGTAACAACAAGAAGCCTTGTGGCTTCACTCTTGTGTCAGTGGAGGTCAATAGAGAACCACATTACTGCTGGATGGGGGTGAGAGCCCAGGTTCCTCATGTGTCTCCACCGACCCCATAGGCAGGTGAAGCCTTGATACTTTTTGGCAGAGATGAAAATCCTGGCTCTCTTCTTGGCCTCTTTTGACACTACCCCAGTGGGCATCTTGTTAGAGTCTCAGGAAGGAGGAAGTCTAGATAACCCATTTGGCCATTGCTGACATAGTTGGGGATGGTGTTGCACATTTTCTGTGGTGTTCACTTGATGTCTAATGGTTAGTTTCTAAAAGTTTTTGGTCTTGTTAGACTGCCTTCTTTCTTGGTCCTTTAATTTCTTTTGGAGCTTTGTAAATGTGAATGTATTGGTGTTTTTGGGTTGCTGATTTCTTTAGCTCCAAGTCTGGGATAGTTGAGACAGAGTTCCCTAGCTGGTCTGCTGCCTTCTGTCCATTCTTCAAAGTCTTCTTCTGTTTTATATATAATATCCAGTGTTTTTTAGTTGTACTTAGTGGGAGGAATAGGAGAATTATGTCTAACCCATCTTTCTAGAAATGGAAGGCTAGCACTCTGATGACTTTTTAATCTGACCTCCTGTTTACCTGTGTTACCATTTATGAGGCTGCCCAATTAATCAGCTTGTTATTGAGAACAGTGTTCCTGATTGAGATTACATTAGTGGTGCTTGAGCTGCTTTATAGTTGCAAAAGTAAATTTACTTGGAATGTGAAGTCTGTGAATATTTTTAGGTCCACACCTAAAAATATCCATCCGTGTGGACGGATAACCTGTCAGCATGTAGCTATTGGGCACAAATGAGAGGGAATTGAAGGAGACAGGGAGAACAAGTGACCAGTAAAGATCGACATTGGAGAACATTATGAACGAGCTCTTTACTTTTCTTCAACATTTTTCTTTTTTATGATGTTAAGTATTGGATGGAGCAGAAAAAGTGATTGAAGTTAAAAATTCATCAGAGTAGAAATCATAAAGGAAAATATTGATACATTTAACTAGTTATTAATTTTAAAAACTTTAGTATTAACATTATAGACAAAATTGAAAGGCAGTTAGCAAAATGGGGAAAATATGTGATTAAGAAAGATTACCATACTAATAGAAAAACAGGGAAAGGAAATGAGTAAGTTTTTTGCAAAACAAGAAATAGAAATGGTTAGTAATAACACGGAAATATTTTCCCCCATATAATGGAAGTAGCTATATTTTTTATGATTATATAGATAATACATATTCATTATAAAAACTCAAACATTACATAATAGTTTGAAAAATTTAAAATGACCTGAAGATAACCACCGTAAACCTGGTGGTGATCATTCCTGCATTTAACTCACTATGCATATACACCTATACAATTTAATTGAATGTTCTGTATGCCTCTGTATACACATATACATATGTATATACACATATATGTGTAGACACACATAACATACATATATATACACACATACATACATATATCTTTAAATGTTCTTCTATTAGGGCAAATGTCTAAATTTAGCTTGCCACTTCATTTGCTTACTGATCTTTAAGTATGAACTCATATTTTTTCCCCTTAATCTGTGGGACTTGTAAAGACTTAAGGTGAGTGTTCTTTCCCCCATTTATTTGTTCTGGGATCTGAGAGTGCTGATCTGACCACTTCACCTCTCTTCCAAAGAGCCAGGCTCAACATGGAAGCATTGGTTTCATCTCTACCATTTTGCTTCTGGCCTCAACTATAGTAGCTATCTCAGTTGCAGTGCTGATATTGACTTTTGCCCTCAAAGCATCACTCTTCTTTCAGTTTGTTTATAGATTGGAGCGCCCAGCTTCCATATCAACTAGACTTATGATTTGTATCCCTCACCCATCACTTTTTTTTTTTTTTTAAGAGGTTGGAGGGGTAAGTGGGTTTGTGGTCCTTAGAGAATTCCCCTGCTTTTAGGGAGCACAGCAATATATTTAAAACACACTGTACATTTTCTAGAATCAACTTGTTTCAAAATGGAAAGACCCTTTAGTTTATCTAGTCTTTCTTTGAAAATGTTTATTTATTTTGAGAGAGAAAGAGCACAGGGAAGGCAGAGAGAGAGGAGAAAGAGAGCCCCAAGCAGGCTTCGTGCTGACAGCGCAAAGGCTGATACAGGGCTCAAACCCATGAACCTGAGCCAAAATCTGGAGTTGAATGCTTAACTGACTGAGCCACCCAGATGCCCCTAGTTTATCTAATCTTTTGACTTTAGTTATCTAATGTCAAAAAGTGGCAAACTTAAAAATATGATATGCCTTTTTTCCATTTGTCTAGGTTTGCTTTTTTGTGCCTTAGTAAGATTTTATAGTTTTCTTCATATTTATAAAAGAATGATTATACTTGCTATTGGTTGTAGTGTGGGATCATTTTGATTCTTTTTGCTTGTAAGAATATAAACTAGTATGACCTTCCTGAATGGAGGTTTGGCAGTATGTCTCAAAAGTTTTAAAAAGGTGCTCTGACCCTACCATTCTATTTCTAGAAATTTATCCTGAGAATATATATACTCATGGATTTGTGCAAACATTCATTTATAAGGAAGTTTATTTTGTGTTCTTTATAATAATAAAAGACTTGGTGATATTAATGCCTATAGGTAGAGAATTGGTTAAGTTGTGCTGCTATTCATATGAAGAAATACTTTGTGTCCATTAAAGTGTGGAAGAATACTAAGTATATTTAAAAAATTTATGAAATGTTAGATGAACAAAATGTTAGATGCATTGCAAAGTAGTACTACAATATGACCTTATTTTTCTTAAGGTATATATATATATAAATTACTGAATCATTTACTCTCTCAGTAATAAGAAAAAGTGAACTGTTGGTTTTTAAAATGGTCTGTGTAGGTAGTGAAGCACAGGAGCATCTAATAGGCTATGTAAATCACCACAGAAGAATTAGACTTCTGATGAATATTACTGAATGACAGAAGACAAAGAAGCATGTGACTTTAAGTCACAAGGGAAAATGATTTTGAATCTAGAATCCTCACCCCATTTAAGCTTTAAAATTAAGTACAATACTGATTGTTTAAAGTTCAGCTCCAAAAACACCTTTTGATATTCTACTCTGCTGGGGGTGGGACTGTGCAAATTATATTTCTCAAATGATGTTAGTTGGTTTGCTATCAGTTTCTACCATTAAGAGACAGGCAAGAAGAGAGGTTATAAGACGTTGTACCTGTTGGTTGTCTTGGTACTCTCCTCAGTGTTAGGTCATCAGTGGCATCAGCAGCGACAGGGTTCCTTCCATTCTCCCACTTCTTAATATTGCCAGAACTGTCCTCATTTTGATACTTTTGAGTTACCAGCAGTAACTGGGCAGTGCCCCCTTAGTGCTGAGGTCTATCCGCAGTGGCTCCTCCTTCAAGCTCTTAGGTTCTGATAGTACCAGCCTCTTACTGTTTGTTCCTGCAGCCTTGGAAGTAATAGCTGCTTACTTCAGATATTATCCCTGGGATGCCTTTTTGGTTTTTTAGTCCATTATCACATATTTAAATAATTTTTTTATTTTAAATCACTGCTGTTAGCATAATCTAGTGGAGTTTTGTTTTTTAGGTTGTAATTGATAAAATCACCTACTTTGACTTTGTGAAAGAATTTCCTGAAGATATATTCCAATAAATGAAAATACCTCAAGAAATACCAAGGCTTGGATTGCAAGAAAACAAGGAATTTTCAATAATATAAAACAGTATAAAACTGCCCCCCCCCCCACTAAGCAAACAAACAAACCCAGAATAAGATGATGATCCTTGATTGAAACCTGTAGAGCAGGTATTGTTAGAAAGCAAATGTTCCAAAGCAAATGTTAGAACAGGAGGTTTGAAGATCCAAGAGATTTATGTGAGAATAGCTATATTCCTTATGGTGAAGAAGCTAAGTAATCTTAGAGAGAAGGTAAAAAACACATTAAATATTCGAAGAAAAAAGAGTGTTCTTCTTTCTCACCCCCCTTACTAATCCTTTTTTTTTTCTTCAAGTGGTGTATATATAGCAATTTGTCTCTATGTACAGATGCTATCTGATTCAGAGTGAAAATTATGTATTTGATATTTAGGCCCTAGATATTTTTCTGTTTAAAAAATAACTCAATCTAAAATACAAAACTTATTTATAGTTATACACACAGTATGAAGGTTATAAACCTTGAAATTTGAAAATGATGATATGGAGGTAGAGGTTGGGACATTAAGTGTGAGAAAAGAGAAAATATTGTGGCATAAAAGCACACACCTTTTAGTGCAAAGCCAGTCAATGAGTCAAGAAATGAGATCTGCNCTTAACCGACTAAGCCACCCAGGCGCCCCTAAAAACAATTCTTAAATGATTCTATGTAGTACCTTAGAACTCACAACTCAACTTATGGCAAATCTTTTAATAAACTAGGATACACACTTGTGTATAGTATGATTATAATTAGATTTGTATTATAATGAGAGTGTGGATAACATTTAGAAAATGAATGTATGTATATTTATAAAAATACACTTATTTTAAACATTCGTAAAATAAAAGATAAATATAGGTGATGAATGCTGTCAAATATCAACAAAAGTTATTAATTTATAACAAAAGTTATAAATTTATGTAGTAAACTACTTGAGAATCTGTAAATAAAGGAAATAGGATAGTGTCTCACCCCGAATTTAGAGATTAAATGTGCATCATAATTGTCCTGAAAATGTTAGAAATGTATTGAACTTAAACAGTAAACATCTTAGTAATTCTAGTATATGGATATAGAATTGATATTTGTTTATCTTGTATCTTGCAGCTTTGCTAAACTCACTTTTTCTAGTAGTTTTTTTTTAGTAGATTCCCCTGAGTCTTTTTCATAAAGGCTCATATCATCTCCAAATAAAGACAGTTTAACTCCTTCCTTTCTAATCTCTCTGTCTTTTATTTCTTTTTTTTGCCTAATTGCACTGGCTAGCACTTCTTGTACAACATTGAAGAGAAGTGGTGAGAATGAAAAACCTTGTTGTATTACCGATCTTGAGGGGAATGATTACATCTTTCACCAATAATATGGTGTTAGCTCTAGGTTTTTTGTAAATGATCTTTTTGAGGTTGAGGAAGTTTTCCTCTTTCCTGTCTTGCTGAGAGCTTTCATCAGGAATGGATGTTGGATTTTGTCAAAAGCTTTTTCTGTATTGAGATTATCATATGGTTTTTCTTCTAGTTTTCTAGTATAGTGAACTACATTAATTGATTTTTGAATGTTAAATCAACCTTATGTTTGTAAGTTAAACCACACTTGATCATGATTAAAAATCCCTCTATTATTTTGTTAGATTCAATTTGCCAAATTTTATTTTGTATTTAAAAAAAAATTTTTTTAATGTTTTATTTATTTCTAGGAGAGAGAGAGAGACGACAGCATGAGCAGGGGAGGGTCAGAGAGAGAGGGAGACACAGACTCTGAAACAGGCTCAAGGCTCTGAGCTGGCAGTCAGCACAGAGCCTGACGCGGGGCTCGAACCCACGAACCGCAAGATCATGACATAAGCGAAAGTCGGACGCTTAACCGACTAAGCCACCCAGGCGCCCCTAATTTTGTATTTTTACATCTGTGTCGTGAAGGATATTCTGTAGTGTTTTCTTTTTGTTTTGTTTTCTAGTGACGTCTTTGTCTGGTTTTGGTATCCAGATTAATACTGGTTTCACTGAATGAGTGGGAAGTAGCTACTCTTGTTTAATTTCTTAGAAGAGTTTGTGTGGAATTGGTATTCATTTTTCCCTTAAATGTTTGGTAGGCCTTACCAATGAAGCCATCTGGTCTGGAGATTTCTTTGTGGGAAGGCTTTAAACTATAAAATTAACTTCTTTAATAGATATAGGACTCTTCTGATTATTTTTTTCTTGAATAAGCTTGTTAGTTTGTGTGTTTCAAGGAATTTGTTTCATCTGTGTTGTCAAATTTATTGACACAAAATTGCTTATAACATTTATTATTTGTAAATATCTGTAGACTCTGTAACAGTGTTACCTCTTGCATTCTGAATGTTGGTAATTTGTGTCTTTCTCTTTTTCCTGATTATTCTAATAGCTTACCAATTTTATTTATCTTTTCAAAGAACTTGCTTTGGTTTCACTGATATTTTCTTTTTCTTGTTCCTCTTCATTGATTTTTTCATCTTTATTATTTGCTTTTTTTCTGTTTACTTTGGGTTTAATTTGTTCTTTTTCTCTTTAATGGAGGTTGATTACGTTTTTAAGGTGGAAGTTAAGGTCACTCTGAAGCTCAGACTAATGGCCTTGGGCAGGATATATAAATTTGGTTTAGTCATTCATTGTTGCTGTGGTCATGAATACTATTGCCAGTGGAGATAAGGACCTAGGACTAATTTTTAAAAATAGTGTTAAAATGTACATAACATAAAATTTAATAATTTTCACCATTTTTGAGCGTACACTATAACACAATTAGGTACATTCAAGCTGTTGTGCAACCATCAACATTGTCCATCTCCAGAACTTTATCTTCCCAAATGGAAACTCATTATACAGTAATTCCCCATTCTCCTCTCTTCCCAGTCTCTGGCAATCATCATTCCTCTTTTCTGTCTATAAATTTGACTACTTTAGGTATATCATGTAAATGGAATCATAAAATACTTTTGTGTCTGGCTTCTTTCATTTAACATAATGTCTTCAGAATTCATTTATGTTGTAGCATGTGTCAGAATTTCATTCCTTTTTAAGGTGAAATAATATTCCATTGTATGTATATACTGTATTTTGTTAATTCGTCCATTGGTGGACACTTGGATTGTTTCTATCTTATGATATGCTATTATGATTAATGTTATGAACATGATGTTTGACTTCTTGATGAACCATGAAATTCTTCTGAGTGGCTGTGCCATTTTACATCCCGAACAGCAGTGCACAAGGGTTGAGATTTCTGTGTCCTTGTTAACATTGGTTATTTTCTTTTGAAAAAAATAATAGCCTTTTTAATAAGTGTGAAGTGGTATCTCATTTGGCTTTCCTAATGTTTAGTGATATTGAACATCTTCTCATGTGCTCATTGGCCATTTGTATGTCTTCTTTAAAAAAATGTCTATTCAAATCCTTTGCCAATATATTTTTAAAAGATAGATTGTTTTATTTGTATATAGTTGACATACATTACATTATTTAAGGTATACAACATAGTGATTCAGCTTCTCTATATATCATGCTGTGCTCCCCACAAGTATAAGTGACATCTGTCACCATACATTACTATTACAATATCATTGACTGATTTCCCTATGCTGTGCCTTTGCCCATTTTTTAATTGGGCTGTTTTTTTTTTGTTGTTGTTGTTTTGTTCTTGAGTTGTAAGAGTTCTTTAAATATGCTGGATATTAATTCCTTATCAGATAAATAATTTGCAAATGCTTTCTCTTATTCCCTGGATTGCCTTTTTACTGTTTATAGTGTCCTTTGATGTAAAAAAAAAAAAAAAAAAAAAAGTTTTTAATTAGAATGAGGTCCCACTTAAATCAATCAGTGTGATATATCATATCAATAAAAGAAAAGATAAAAACCATATGATCCTGTCAATAGATGCAGAAAAAGCATTTNAAGACTTAGGTCCCACTTAACTGCATTTTCTTTTGTGGCCTTTGCTTTTGTCATATTCAAGAAATCTTTGCCAAATCTAGCATCATGAAGCTTCTTGAAGCTTCAGAAGGTTTTCTTCTGAGTTTTCTGGTTTTAGCTCTTACACGTTTTGGTTTTTGATCTATTTTGAATTAATTTTTATATATGGTATACGGTAAGGGTAAAGCCAATTTTTGAGGACTTCCTAATATTGCCTAGCCAGGTAGAGGATGATGAGCCTGCAAAGAGGAAGAAATGTACAAGTGTCAGTGTTGCTAAGAGGTCAGATAAGATGAGGATTCCCAAAATGTTTATTACATTTAGCAACATGAAGGACACATGAAGCAAAGCACAGGTCATGTTCTTGGAACAATGATTGGTCTAATTTATATGTAGCATATAAGGTAGTACATTAGGTTAGAAGATTTGTAGAGGTCAAATTGAGAAGGATTTTAAGTGAATTTGAATTTTATTCCCTGGGCAACAGTAAGGCATAATAAATAATGAAATAGTAATTCTTTTAGAGAGGAGTATAATATGTGGCAAAGAGTCTGATATTTTTTCTTTGTTTTTGAAAAATTGAGTTTCTTCCTAATAAGTGAGGTGTACAATTGGACATTAGTTCCAAAGGAACTAGTTCTTCCTGGTTGGTGCTACTCAATGGCCATGGAAGTAAATATACTTCTCTTGATTATTGGATATTTGTAACATACTCAGCTTCTTGCTGATGCTGTAGCTGGAAATAGCTCAGCTTTGTTTCTCTTTGGCCATGACTAGACTGTATTGAACTGGGTTATTTTAAGCTGTGGGCCAGACTGCCGATTGATAGATCTTATTTATGTGTCTGAAAGCCATCAAGAAGTGCTTTTATTTTCAGTATTCCTGTGCAGAAACTAGTTCTGAGTGTTTTCTACAACCTTGGGGCTGTTTATTTGGAAGCCGGTTACTCTCTATGCCTTAATATTAGGTGATAAATATAACATTTTATCTCCCTCCAGTCCCTGTTCTTTATTACCAGCATTTTTCCTAATTAGAAGGTCGATTAAAAAAATTTTTTTTGGATAGCTGATAGGGATAGAGGTGAAATAGTCAAAAGTCTACTTATATTTGGTATAATTTAACCATATATATTTAATGGCACGGTATATAAAATAAACTTTAATATAAAAATATATTCCATCCAATTTCTTAAAAATTTTCTCTTAAGATACTAATTTCTTTGTTGATTTTTTAAATTTAGTTTTTATAAAGTTGCAGAAGTGGTGCAAAGAATTCCCGTACACTCCTCTAGTTGGCTTATTTGCTGTGTGTATATGAATATATGGGTGTGTATGCATATGCATTTTTCTGACCCATTTGAGAATAAATTACAGATGTGATGACTCTATTTCTAAGTCTTTTGATGTGTATTTCTTTCTTTTTTTTTAATGTATATTTTATTTTTTGAAAAAAAGAGAGAGAATGAGGAGGGGAGGGGCAGAAAGAGATGGACCGAGCTAGATGCTCTGTCAGCACAGAGCTGGTTGTGGGGCTCGAATTCATGAACTGCGAAATCGTGACCTGAGCCAAAGTGATCTGAGTCAAAGTCGGAGACCTAATAGACTGAACCACCCAGGCGCTCCCGATATGTATTTCTTAAAAACATAGTCTCTTACATAAATAGAACATAATCATCAAAATCAGGGAATTAACATTGGTTCAATATTATTATCTGATTTACAGATCTTATTCAGGTTTCACCAGTTTTCCCAATAATGTCCTTTATAACAAGAAAAAAATTTTTTTCTGCAAGATTCAATTTAAGAGCAAGAACATGTTGCATTTAATTGTACTGCTTCTGGTAAAGCAATTTTTTTTTCAAACTATATGTTTATCTTTGACATCAATATCTTCATCCTCACTGGAGCTACTATTTGAGTGATTTAGACTAATTTTTTAGAGCCTAATTATTATTCCATTTCTGCCTCTTTGAGGCACAGCACTCTTTGTTTCTGATTATGGTAATGTCATTGGAAACATTATCCCAGGCTACAAGTAAATGACATTAAATAATAATTACAACAGTTATTTTTCTTATTGACTACATATGTATATATTTGGATTCCTACATGTTTATTTATTTTGAGAGAGAGAGAGAGAGAGAGAAAGAAAGAGAGAGAGAGTGAGTGTGTGTGTGCGCACGCATGCACGCACGCACGCACGACCCGGGAAGGGACAGAGAGCAAGAGAGGGAGAGAGAGAATCCCAAGCAGACTTCATACTCTTATGTGGAGCTTGATCTCACAAACTGTGAGATCATGACCTGAGCTGAAATCAAGAATCAGATGTTTGACCCACTGAGCCTCCCAGGCATCCCTCTACATGACAATTTTTTACTGTACTACTTTTATACTTTTATTTTTTTAATGAAAAGCTTGTTTATAGTGACATTCTCCCTGCAACTGAGACCATTCTTCTAAGAAGAATTACTACATTTCTAAATTACTAAATTATTCTTCATTCTGTTTAAACCTGTTAGTAAAGCCACCTTAGCATTTAAAATTAATATTGATAGGGTTTATTTTAAGCTGATCTGTCTTTTCTAAACAGTAATTTGTTCAAAAAATAAAAGAGTTGTGAGGATGTAAACAGGCAGTTTCTTCCTTTAAAAAAACGGCATCTCACCTTACCATTAAGGCAAATATAATAATTCTTCTCCATCCTGTCAGTCAAATGCCAAACTCTAGAGTCGGTTTAAATTTTACTTAAAGGGTGCCTGGGTGGCTCAGTCAGTTAAGCCTCTCATTCTTGATTTCGGTCAGGTCATGATCTCACAGTTTGCGAGACTGAGCCCCAGGTTGGGCTCTGTGCTGTCATTGTGGAGCCTGCTTGGGATTCTGTCTCTCCCTCTCTGCCCCTCCCCAGCTTGCAGACATGCATAATCTTTCTCTCTCTCAAAATAAATACATAAACATTAAAAAAATTTACATATCATGTCTTGGAGAGAAATCTGCACAAAATACTTGGATCACACTACTTTTGGTACATGGGATAATTTTAAATATTCACTAAGTTTTTAATGTCTTATATGATTTTTTAAAAGTTATTTTGTGATTGCTATTATAGTTATATTAGATTAAACTTATATAGAGAGAAGAAATGATACTAAGATAGCCAAAAATTAGCTTTATAATGAGTCAGATTTATTTTATAACAACTAGAAGTGAAATTTCTAATCTGAAAAAAACCTTTTGACAGTCTGAGAGGCAAAGAGAATCACAGACCAGATAATAAAATGCACATATATTCCTTGTGAAAGCTTAAATAATGGTGTAAAAACAAATCTAACTTTCATGCCTGGATAGGTTGAATGTTATAAACATAATATGAAGTTTGTGAGTAAGGTAACAAACTTCTAAAAACAGGCGAAAACCTATGCATTTAAATAAGTATTATACTTTCATGTATAACCTCTCAAAGATATTAATGCTGTTTGGAAAATCTTTGATATTCTTTATAGAGGCTTCAGAACATTTGTCAGTATAGATAGTGAGTGGGGAGCATGGACTCTGATGCCAAACTGCATCCTTTCAGATCTCACTGTCTACTTACTATTTGAGTCACCTTGGCAAAGCTTCTTAACTTCCTTATGCCTCAATTCCCTCATCTGTAAGATAGGGATATTGATAACTATTCACATTGTGAAACAGGTCATACAGGATGTGAATAACACCTTCTAGTTTGGAAGTTTGTACTTTTTTACACCTTAACCCATTTCCCCAATCCCCCACCTTCTGCTCCTGCAACCACCAGTCTGTTTTCTGTATCTGTGAATTTGGGGTTTTTAGATTACACGTATAAGGGAGATCATACAGTATATTGTCTTTGTCATTTCACTTACCATAATGTCCGTGAGATCCATCTGCGTTGTCCTAAGTGACAGGACTACCTTTTTTTTTTTTAATGTTTTATTTATTTCTAGGACAGAGAGAGAGAGAGACAGCGTGAGCAGGGGAGGGTCAGAGAGAGAGGGAGTCACAGACTGAAACAGGCTCCAGGCTCTGAGCTGGCAGTCAGCACAGAGCCCAACTGCGAGATCATGACCTAAGCGAAAGTCGGACTAAGCCACTTAACCGACTAAGCCACCCAGGCGCCCCTGGACTACCTTCTTTTTTATGGCTGAATAATATACCTGTGTGTGTGTGTGTGTGTGTGTGTGTGTGTGTGTGTGTGTGTGACATTTTCTTTATCCATTTATCTATTCTTGGACCCTTAGATATTTTTCTGCTTTGGCTATTGTCACATGTGAACATGGGGGTGCAGATACCTTTTCAAGATAGTGATTTTGTTTGCTTTAGATATATACCCAGAAGTGGAATTGTTGGATCACATGGTGGATGTATTTTTAACTTTTTTGAGGAGCCTCCATACTGTTTTTCATTGTGGTGCATCAATTTACATTCCCAACAATAGTGTATAGGGTTCCCTTTTCTTTACATCCTTACCAACACTTGTTATCTTTTTGATAATAGCGGATTCTATCAGGTCTGAGATAGTATCTCATTGTGATTTTGATTTGTAATTCCCTGACAGTTAGTGATGTTAAGTATCTTTTCATATGTGTTGGTCATGGATATCTTCTCTGGAAAAAGGTCTCTTTAGTTCCTCTGTTCATTTTTTAATTGGATTGTTTTGTTTTATTTTGTTTTTGTTTTGTTGCTGTGGACTTGTGTGAGTTCTTTATATATTATGATTTGCAATATTTTCTCCCATTCAGTAGGCTGTCTTTACATTTTCTTGATAGTTTCCTTTGCTGTACAGAAGCTTTTTAGTTTGATGTAGTTCCCCTTGTTTATTTTTGCTTTTGTTGCCTTTGCTTTTGGTATCAAATAAAAAAACAAACAAAACAAAACAAAAAAACCCCCACACATTGCCAAGACTGGTGTCAATGAGCTTACTGTCTGTTTTCTTCTAGGAGTTTTTACAGTGTCAGGTCTTATGTTTAAGTCTTTAGTTCATTTTGTGTAAAGATTTTGTGTATGGTATAAGATTGGTATCCAACATCATTCTTTTCCACATGGCTGTCCAGTTTTACCAAAACCATTTATTGAAGAGACCTTTCCGCAGTGTGTATGTGTACCACCTTTGTCATAAATTGATTGACTATATACGCATGGATTTATTTATGGACTTAAATTTCCTCTTTATAATTAAGATTTACCACTTATATTTTTAAATCTAAGTTTTACAAGTGGCATATACAAATCATTTGCAAAATCAAAGAGTACTGGAAAGCTTATAACAGAATTCCTTGTCTCGCCTTTCCCTGTCTTGATTCTGCTTCCTTATAGAAAACCACTTTAAACTCTTTTAGTTCTTCTGGTGTTGTACTCTGTTTTCCTCTAGAACACATTTTTTAAAATTGAATTATTTATATTCCATAAAATTTATCCTTTTATAAATGTACACTTTGGTGGTTTTTAGCATATTCACAGAGTTGTGCATTTATTGTTGTGTAATTCAGAATATTTTCATCACTCAAAACAGGAATTGTGTTCCTATTAGTAGGCATCCCTATCTTTGCTTCCCTTTCCAAGGCTCTGGTAACCATGAATCTACTTTTGTCTCTATGAATTTATCTGTTAAGGTCATTTCATATGAATGAATTTATACAATGAGTGGCCTTTTTTCTCTGGCTTATTTCACTTAGAGTAATGTTTTCAAGGCTCATCTGTGTTGTAACATATATCAAGTATGTCACTCCTTCTTATGGTTGAATCATATTCTATTGAATAGATATATTTTATTTATCCATTCATCAGTTGGTGGGCATTTGAATTGTTTTCATTTTTGGGGTATTATGGATAGCCACCATGAGCATTCAGGCACAAGTTTTTGGGTATATACCCAGGAGTAAAATTACGAGATCTTTTGATAAGTCTATGTTCAACTTTAAAAAAAAACTACCAGACTCTTCCAGAGCAGCTGTACCATATTATAATCCCACCAGCATTGCGTGAAGGTTCCATTTTCATCATATTTTTGCCAATACTTATGATCTGTCTTTTAAAATATAATCTTATTTTATGTGTGTGGTGTGGGTATGAATATTTCATTGTTCAATAATATACTTTCAGTGTTTAAAAAAAAAACACTTTTTGATTTTAGACCTTATCTACCAGCCTCTTCAGATGGTAAATGAGGACTCAGCTGTCCTTACCATCTCCTCCCTGGAGCATACTTACCCTACCCTTTCACCATCCTTCCTCTTTTCCAATGAGCTTTATAAGAGTTAGATCAGAATTGTTATAACCTCATATGATTTGTAGCTGAGCCCTATGGTATTATCACATTTCCTTTCCTTCGATTTTTCTTATGCTAAAAATTACTGGGTTTTGTTTTTGTTTTGCCTTTTTCTTTCCTGTGATGATTATTCCTTAATTTTTATTTCAGCCTCTCAAAATCCTCTCAAACCAGTTTAACAGTGGTGGTTTATCAGTTCCTTTTCCATTTGGAATGGTTTCTTTCTAGGCCCATGGCACTGGTGACATTGACAGTTTTTTAAAACTGTCATCCTGGGAGATAAGATATTTAACCTCTGGATTAACCTAAATTTCTCATCTTTTCTCACCTCTTTAATGTCTTTTTTACCTTATTCTACATCTGGAAGATTTCCTCAACTTTATCTTCAAACTCTTCAATTTTTCCTTTCCTAAATGAATAATGATATAATTTCCAGAGTGCTTTCTTATTCTTCATTCTTTTATGGGCCATTTGCACGGCTTAGTTAAGTGTCGAACTTCATTCAGCTCGGGTCATGATCTCACAGTTTGTGAGTTTGAGCTCTACATTGGGCTCACTGCTGTCAGCTCAGAGCCTGTTTCAGATCCTCTGCCCCTCTCTCTCTGCCCCTCCCCAACTTTAATTCTCTCTCTCAAAAATAAAATAAATGTTAAAAAAATCCCCTTTACTTTTTCCATGGATATAACTATGTTTTTAGTTTCTTTTGAGTTCCTTCTCTTAGCCACTTGCCTTTCATATTAGAAGTTTTCCTCAGATGATCCTTTATTGTTCACATTTAAGAAGGAGACTTTACAAAGCTTCTTGGAAGCTCTGTGCATGTACGTGGATGGTTGCTAACATTATTTGAGAATTTATTAAGAGACAGGCACTGAACTAAGCACTTTACTGTCTTCACTCATCTTTACATTGGTCCTATAAGGTTCTAATTTCACAGATGAGGAATCTCTTGAGGCTTAGATGATAAAACCGGAAGAAGGGGAACCAGATTTAAAACCAGATCTGTCTACATTCATGGGATTCTTTTATCCATCATACTCTGTTTTCCTCTCTCCCTCTGAATTAATGCTTTGTGAATACTGGGAAACCTCTTGAGAACCATACAGTCAAAGAGAAATAAGACAGACAAATATAATCCTCCAAACACAAAATTGCAGCAATTACAGAAATCTGTTCAGAGTAAATATTGAATAGAATTGTTTTAGGAGAGCTGGGGAATGTCCTGAGTGATGTATCCTTTTTGCTTTTCTTTTTTCTCCCTAACCTCAGTTCTAGGGAGCCAGGTACATAACTTGGAAATACTAATAATTATGTGAATGACATGTGAGGCCTGTTCCAACAAGGCTGTAAGAAAGGAAGTTGTAAATAATATACTAAATTAAGAGAAGTGGTGTGGGTGATTCTGAAAAATAATAAAGTAGGAGTATTATTTGGGAACCAATATTGCACACATGATACAGCAGTGATTGCTTATGATACTGTTTGTCTTAGAAATAACTTTATATTGGGGCAACTGGGTGGTTCAGTCAGTTAAACGTCCGACGTTGGCTCAGGTCATGATCTCACAGTTCATGAGTTCAAGCCCCATGTTGGGCTCTCTGCTGGAGCCCAACAGCTCAGAGCCTGGAGCCTGCTTTGGATATGTGTGTCCCTTTCTCTCTGCCCCTCACACATTCACACTCTTTCTTTTTGTCTCTCTCTCTCTCTCTCTCTCTCTTTCTCAAAAACAAAAAAAGTATTAAAAATTTTTTAAAAAAGAAATAACTTTATAATAAAGAATGATAAACCCTTTGTACTGTTGAATAGTACAGCAAAAAAGAAATATATATACATATATTTTTATATATTTTTGATAGCTAGTTAAAAAGTATATGCAGTTCAAGTATGCCAGACTGCACCTCCTTAGTCTAACTGGTGCTGTCTTTAACTACTGATATATATGTATTAGAAACACCTGTCAGCAAAAGTCCATCTTAAATATTTTCAACCAAAAGTAATCACTCTGTGAAAATATTTTAAAGATAGTAGGAAGATGCAAAATATTTTTTTAAAAGTTTTTATTTAAGTGACAAGGGTTTACATTTCTTATTATTAGAACTATCCTTTCATTATACAGAAAAGAAATATATCCTATATATGAGTACTTTGTCTTGTATAATTTTCTTCCTATTGAATTAATTATTACAGTGTGCTGAATAACTCTTGTGAAGTAAGCATAAAGGAATATAATTAACTGGAGCTACAGCAGTTATAGTACAATAGGAGGCAGATATACCTACTGAAGGATAAAAATAATTACTTGAGAAATAGTAAAGTTAGAGTACTTCTGTGATAAGACTATTTCTCCCCTTTTGTTTCAATATTCGCGGCATCGCACCATGAAATGTTATGTTGTGGCTAAGAGCCCGTTCCCTAAAAAAGAATACCTTGTTATTTAGTGAAGTGGCTATTCACATCAACTACAGGATTAATATTTTAAGCTCTCTTTTTCTCATTGTAAACATAGCCTGGATTAGGTAGTGGCAGGAATATTTTGTACTTTCTGTTGTCTAAAGACTTACGGTTCCTTATTTTTAATCTAGGAAAAGCTCAGAGGCTTAAATACTAATTACTAAATTTTGAGTTATAGCTGTCTTTTACCTTTAGAAGCATCAGTTTTATATAAATGAAAAACAGTAGGACATAAAAAGGTTAAATTGGTCTCAATACTGTGCATTGTAAACTCACTACAAAATAACTGTTTTATTGTTGTATATGTATATATTTTTAATTTACTGAATTTTCTCAAATGTTGAGAAGTTATTGTAGCAGACACACCCAGAAATCCCAATAGAGAAGGTGATCCAGGTTGACTGGCCTTCCATGTGGTCATCCAGGAGCCCAGACACCTTTTATCTTTTGACTCTGCCTTCCTCTGCATCCCAGAATCCTCTCCATTCAATTGGCTCCATTTTAGTCCCAACATGGTGGTGGTTGTGGTGGGCGGGATGTGGTTGAGGGGCTTCTTGCCAACACCTCCCAAGACTAACACTGTGCTTTGGACTGGGAACGTAGTGGTCAGTTTACTATTCTGAAAAATATTACTTCCCCTTTCATAATGTTATTCAAGTTAGTAATATTAGCTGTCTCTAGATTATTAGAAGATAGGAGGCAAGTGATTTCGGGCCATAAATTTTTAAAAAAAAATTTAATGTTTATTTTTGAGAGAGAGAAGGGGGGGAGAGAGAGAGAGAGAGAGAGATTGAGAGAGTTCGAGCAGGGAAGGGGCAGAGAGAGAGGGAGACAGAATCTTGAAGCAGGCTCCAGGTTCTGAGGTGTTAGCACAGAGCCTGACACAGGTTTCGAACCCACGAATTGCGAGATCATGACCTCAGCCAAAGTCAAACACTTAATTGACTGAGCCACCCAGGGGCCCCTCATGTCATAAATTCTTTATTCCAGAATTTCTCATTTAATTTTAAAACAAAAAATATTTACTCAATTACAGTCATTTAATATTAATCATTGAATCGTTTAGAACTAGCTGAGATCTTAATCCTCTCTTCATCTGATAAATTAGAGAATAGGCTCAGAAATGGAGAGACATTCTGAAGGTTACTCAGGGCCAGAACTAGGAAAAAGGAAGTTTCCTCCAGGCTAATATTCTTTTCCTCCATACTATGTTGTCTTGGAAGGGTCTTTTACAAATTTGAATCTCCTAGATTAATACACATTGTTTCCTCCAGTTTCTTACCTTTTCAGTACCCTTCTAAGATACTTACTCTGGAGAAAGGGGAATTTTAATTTATGTAGAAGAGAATGAGTGATCTGAAAAGCATGTGTCATATTGTTATTGTTTGGGCCATTAATGGAGTGTCATATTGACTTATCATGCCCAAAGAAAAATGTCCCAGGAATTGGAGGGACTGCAAATAAGGGAAGGGAGGCTGCCAAAGTCACGTGGGACCTATGTCAAAGTTTTGGGTAGGGCCAGCTTAGACCTTGGAAAACATTTATTTTAAGACAACACAGCCCTTTCACTTCTATTGTCTTAGAAACAAATTTATTCAGTTATCTAAAAGCTCTTTAAATTGAAGTGAAATTTTAAAAATTAAAGTAATTGGTTAACTCTGTTCATACTTATTCTAAACTTAAAATGATTGTTTTATTTTAAATAACTTCCCCCACATTTAAATAACTTTCCAGCATAAAGCAATATAAATGCATTCCAGAAGATACAAGTATATCCTTAAAATGCTACATAATTTTATTTTCTAATAGTGGCCACAGTTAGCATTTTGAGTTATTGCCCCCTGATGTCTTCTTTCATTATATAGTATAGAGAAAAAATTTTTAAATCTGTATTAAATAAACTTAACGTGATATCCTAAGCATTGTCCCATGCTTGTAAATGTTGTTGGGAAATATATTTAATAGCTTTATAACTTTGTAGTAGATATACTGTATTGGTCACTCATTTTTTGTTGGACTTTATATTTAAGGTGTCATAAATTATGGGTTTTAAAATAAATTTTATTTATTTATTTATTTACAAATAGTTTATTGTCAAATTAGTTTCCACATAACACTCAGTGCTCATCCCCACAAGTGCCCTCCTCCATGCCCATCCCTCCTTCCCCCCACATCCATCAGTCCTCAGTTTTTGTCAGCATAAAATAAATTTTAAATAAGAACTTTCAGCAGTTGGGCAAGCTCTTTTTGTTAGGGTGCTTATTTCCTATGATATGTATCAGTAGATCCTTCTCAGCATAAGGTTTTTGTTGTCTTCTTCATGTTCTCCAAGGTTGTGCCGGGAGTGGGATAGTTTGTTTAATTGCTTGTCTCTCCTCAGTGGATCATAAACTTCCAGAGGATTGAGGTAATCTTCATTCATCTTTGTATCTTTGTGGCTCAGCACAATGCCAGGAACATAATAGGCATTCAGTAAAATATGTTTTGAATGCATATTATGATTCTGGAAAGTAATGAGATTGGCTTTCATGTGATGTTTTGGATTTTTTCTCATGGTTTAAAAAGTTTTTTTTAATGTTTATTTATATTTGAGAGAGAGACAGTACGTGAGCCGTTGAGGGGCAGAGAGAGAGAGAGAAAGAGAGAGAAAGAGAGATGTAGACAATCTGAAGCAGACTCCAGGCTCTAAGCTATCAGCACAGAGCCCAACGTGGGGCTTGAACTCAAAAGCTGTGAGATCATGACCTGAGCTGAAGTCAGATGCTCAACTGACTAAGCCACCCAAGCACCCCTTCTTATAGCTTTTTTAGTCTCACCTCACACACGTATATGAAACACATGAGAGTGGAGCCTAAATTTAATCCAGATTATTATATTTCTTTTGAGAGAGAGACAGAGAGAGAGAGAAAGAGAGAGAGCACAAGTCGGGGGAGGAACAGAGAGAGAGGGAAAAAGAATCTCAAGCAGGCTCTGCATTGTTAGCACAGAGCCCATGTGGGGCTCAAACTCACAAACTGTGAGATCATACCTGAGCCAAAATCAAGAATTGGATGCTTAACNTTGATACACAGTAGGTCAGTAGTGCCAAAGCGGAAGTCATAAAATTTAGCTAGAGGTCAAAGAAAGATACTGCTTACTGTTTTATAATCTTGTTCATTGTAGCTCTCTTATTTTCTCCTTTTTCCTCTCCTATTTTCCTCCTCCTGCCTACTCTCCAGAATTTAGCATCAGGACCATACTTTGAAATAAGTCTTGCCGGTTTTCCATTCAATTAGTTCCTTTTTAAGGACTGTGAGGGTAGGTTAGAGGTGTTAAATTTTAATTTTTAAAAAAATTTTTAATTTTTGTTAAAAAATTTTCTTCCCTGAATAAACCCACCAAAAGACTTCATATCTTTTTAATGGAACTCTTTAGATAGATTTCACAGAAATTGCATCTTTGTCTACGTTTTATGTGCATGTGTATAAAATGTACATATATATAATTATATGTTTGTAGGTTTATATGTCTGTGTATGTATTACGTTTAGGCCTATCTGGCTGCTTAGGTGATAGAGTAGAAATGTTAAATATGTGATTATTGAATTCTCTCTGAAACCCAAGCTTACCAGGTTGTCTAGACTCTTTTGATAAAAAATGGTATAATTATAGGTTCTTTAGTAGTTGGATAACAGTTGCTCCGTCCCTGCCTCCTGTGTGCACATAGGTAAATATTTAATGGTTCTTTTCTAGTACAGCACAAATGCTTAAAATATTAATTGTGGTCAGCTAATTGTGTGGTTATTGGTACTCTTCTACTGAGAATAATAACTCACAGCACCATTCTTTGTTTTAGAACACTGCCTCATGTTGCCCTGATAATGCAAAGGTGGACTGATTTTTTTTAATGTTTTATTTATTTCTAGGAGAGAGAGAGAGACAGCGTGAGCAGGGGAGGGTCAGAGAGAGAGGGAGTCACAGACTCTGAAACAGGCTCCAGGCTCTGAGCTGGCAGTCAGCACAGAGCCCGACGCGGGGCCTGAACCCACGAACCGCGAGATCATGACCTAAGTGAAAGTCAGACGCTTAACTGACTAAGCCACCCAGGCGCCCTGGGCTGATTTCTTGTAAAGACATTTTAAAAATGAGACCTGACTTAGAATCACAAAAAAAAAAAAGTTTAGCTGTCTTTGGGGGCATTCTCAAGTAAGTCATTTATGTCCTAATTGCATTCTTGGAACTTAGGGCAGGTAGGTTAGGAGACCACCGTCCTGATTGTTTATAGTAAAATGCTTCCCTGTTCTGAAGCAGTAACGTCAGAATGGTGGAGGGGAGGGAGATGCTGAAAAGCTGGGTTGGAAGGAGGCAACAGTTAGGTAGCCTAGATGGTGGCCTAGATGAAGGAGTTGGTCAGATACCCCCACTGCTGGCACAACTTTATGCCTCTCTAGTGTTAAGTCAGGAGGTATAGAGATTACTTACCACTCTCTATGTAATACAGTGGTTCTCAACTTTGGCTGCATATTAAAATCATCTGTTGGAGTTAAAAACAAACAAACAAACCTGCACATGACGCCAATTAAATCAGATTCTCCAGAAGTGGACCTAGGCATCAGTATTTTTCAAAGCTTCCCAGGAGATTCCAGTGTGCAGCCAACATGAGAATCCCTGTAAAATTCAAATAAGCTGCAGAGAGGATGTATTCTATAGCTCCTGGCTTTAGTTGGACCATCAATTATAATTAATCATTTGGGAATTCCTGGTGGAAACTTAAGATTCATTCAGTAGCAAATAGTCATTGAGCCTCAGTCTTGCACCAAATTCTTATTAATTGCTAAGAATATAAAAACAAGATATGGTTGATAAAGGAGTGCAATCTAGTGGAGGAGATAGAAACAATAGTAATATAATACAGGGCATATAGAATATTTAGATACCAGTGTTTCTAGGGTATTACTGGAAATATGGTAGTAGAGGTAGATAACTGCCTAAGGTTTGGAATGTGGAATGGGGTAGAAATGAAATGAGAAGTGGTCAAGGTTTCACAGAGGATGTGATGAATTAAGAGTTTATCAGGTAGAAAAGGGAGGAAAGAGGAAGTTTTTAAAGAAAGGTCATAGCATTAAATGTAAAGAGATCGGAAGGAATACATGTTCAGATATTTGTAGGTTACGCAGCCAGGAAGATAGAGTCGGGTGGTAAAGTGCCTCATAAAAACAACATTCAGGAAGATGGATGTTATTTTGGATGCCAGTTTGCCAAAGGGTCAAATGTAGAAGCTGGTTAGGTGTGAAGCAAGGTAGTGTTGGAGGCTCTAGTAATCCAGACAACATGGACCTTGTTTAAAGGCATTTAAATTAGAAATGAATTTCACAATTTAAATTCAAAGTTAAATAAAATGGCATATTATTATTAATGGTGAATCTGTTAAATTCACCCTGTAGGCGCCAGTTTGTTATTAGTACCTTCGATATGAGAGATATATATAAGCAAGGACAAGCTGTAAGATTTTATAGCATTTCTAAAGAAGTACCATAGAAATATCATTAAGAGTTGGGGTCACCTGGAGATGTGGAGATGAGGACATAATGAAAAGATTAGTGTAGTACTCTAGGTTTAATGTTCATTCTAGCAAGCCATAAGTACTTCCAAACAAGGTAGCTTATACACTTGTTGGCTACTTATTTCCTGTACTGTTAAGCTGTCAACATTGATCATACCTTCTTCCCACCTCCCTCTGTTACTTTACTGCTTCCTGTCTTCACTGTCATTTGTCCTATTCTGCTGCTCTGTGTGTTGAACAAGGTTTTGTTTGTTTCTGCATCGGTTTGCATTCTTCAGTTAACACTCTTGATATTTCATAGAAACTTTCTTCTGTTTCACCTTATTTAGACTTCTGCATTTAGCTGTTGCTCCCAGCATTTCACTGTGGGAAGATTCACTGAAGCAAGCTATTGGTTTTATTTTACAGTTGTTGTCTTTAATGCCTGACTCTCAGAACTAAACTTAGTCTTGGATGGAGAACCACCATTTTTCTATTGGTTATTATCACCATCAGAAACATGGTGCATTTGTTTAGATAACTCCTTACTTAGTCATTTTCATTACTGGAAACTTCCTCCTGTTTTTTGTCTAGTTTTTTGGGGGGGTTCCACCACCTAAAATGAACAAGAATTAACATTTTACGATATTAATGTTGCTTTTTGCATCCTTTTCCTTCCCTTATTTAACTAGGATGTATGTATTGTGAACTCTTAGTCTTCACATGTGTAAAACCATATATTTTCTTTTTTTTTCATTCATTCAACAAACATTTATTGATTATCTGCTCTTTTCCAGGCAATGTTTAAAACCATTTCTTAAATGATAGTTTAGCAGTGACAGCTGTTTTCCCTTAGCAACCTGAAGATCATTAGTTTTATTGTCTTTTGGGTTTTGTTTCTGCTAATGAGAAATTGCTATCAGTCCAATCATTCCTTTGTTGGTAACCTATCTTTTTTTTTTTTTATGGTTTTTCTCTTTATTCTTGCTATTTTGTAGTTTGATATTTTGTATCTAGATATTAGATTTATTTTTAATTATCCTGTTCGTTAATATATACTTTCTATCTCAGGACTCTCTCTTTAAGTCTAGAATATTCTTAGCTTTATCTCTTCAGTATTTTCTTTGCCATTCCTGCTATTCTGAACTTCTAGAATTTCTATTAGGTGTATGTATGTCTCAATCTGTCTTTTATGTCTCTTACCTTGTTTTAAAATATTTTTATCCCTTTATTTTTCTGTGCTACATTCTGGGTTAGTTCCGTAGTACTTTTTCATTGGGCAACTCTCTTTGGACAGGTTTGTAGGTGAATCACTGGGTAAGGAGTTTATGGCTGGTGGCCTTTTATGTATATGTATGTATTTAATTAAATGAAAGAGAGGACAGGTCATCTGAGGGATTTTAGGGCAAAATAAATGACACATGGAAAGAGGTAAAGGTCACCAGGATGGGTATGCCATTCATTTCTTGGTTAAAAAGCTTTTATCTAAGATTTTAAAAAATTAAGACTTAAGGAAAATAACTGATAATCATAATCTTGATATTTTCCCTAGGTATTAAAGAGAATGTAGTTGTATTAGCTGAAAACATAAGGTTTTTTTGCTTGTTTGTTTTATTTTATATTAGCAGGTAAAGAAGAGAGGTCTGAGAGTTAAAAGACCTATATTTAATATTTGGTTCTGCCGGAGATTTTTAAAAAAATATTTATTTATTTTGGGTAAGAGAGAGAGAATGAACACAGGAAGGAGGTGGGTAGGGTCAGAGAGAGAGAGAGAGAGAGATGAGAGAGAGAGAATCCCAAGCAGGCTCCTCACTGTTGGTACAGAGCCCAGAGAGGGGATAGATCCCACAACTGTGAGATCATGACCTGAGCCAAAATCAAAAGTTGGATGCTTAACTGACAGAGCCACCCAGGTGCCCCAGTGCCAGAACTTTTGATTAGTTACTTTGCCAGTTTTTTACGCTTATAAAATAGGAATAATATTATGTACCTTATATGTTTTTTTAGTAGTGTACTGCTTTTATGAAGGTTTTTGAGTTTATAAAAATGTTTTGAAAACCACAAGCATTGTTCATAAGATATGAGACACAAAAGTATATAACCTATAGATTTAAATTATTTTGTAAGTGCCATTTTTATGCTATTTTTCTCCAGATTAAAGTAGATAATATGTTAGATGTATAGCATTACTTTTTAGAGAAGATATATGTGTGCTTTTTCTTTTGTCACCAGTTCTAAGTATTTTATTTGGTTTGTCCCAATGGATTAATTTGCTAAAGGATTTTTAGAAAAACATGTAGATAAAATATTAGTCATTTAAATTAGATTACATTTGTATTCAACATTTGCTATTTTTGAATCATTTGGAGTGATTTGTTGTAAGAATAATTGCTCTCTGTAATCTAAGGTAGGTGACACTTTGTCCTTTTAAAAAAGGCAGTAGAACTGAACTTTATTAATTTGATATAAGAGAACTGAAATTATACTTAATCTTTTTCCTGTTTGACAGGCAACCAGATAAACTGGTGGTAGTTTGGACAAGAAGAAGCCGAAGGAAGTCTTCTAAGGTTTGTTTCTTTTCAAATTTTTCTTACTCAAATGTTGACTTTAGCTCTTAGTCAAATTATTAAACTTCTGTAGTCCCATTGTAGAATATTTTTAAATATTACTTGATATATTTTGGGTTATATCTGATGCTCTACTAAAATGGTTGATTAGGCATTGTGATTGTGTAACTGCAGTTCTGAAAATGGGAGCCAGATACCTGAGTTTTGATCTTGGATTTGGTAGCCTTGAGTAACATTATAGTTACCTAGCTTCTCTGTACTGGTTTATTTATGAATTAGTGATTAACTAGGTAACACTTAGAAAATTGTACCTGAGATTATTTATTCAGATTCCAAGAGGATGAAGTTAGGGCACACTTAAGGAGTGATGAGTTCTCTGAGTCCATTGCTGGGCTGCAGGAGAAAAGGAGTTGGATTTTTCAAAGGTTTTAATTTTTTTAATGTTTTTTAATGTTTATTTATTTTTGA
The DNA here is from genome assembly GCF_008692635.1 of Crocuta crocuta. Taxonomy (NCBI): domain Eukaryota; kingdom Metazoa; phylum Chordata; class Mammalia; order Carnivora; family Hyaenidae; genus Crocuta; species Crocuta crocuta. The sequence goes on along the minus strand of NW_027530368.1, from coordinate 11,272,905 downwards.
GAGAGAGACAGAGCATGAGCAGGGGAGGGGCGGAGAGAGAGGGAGACATAGAATCCAAAGTAAGTTCCAGACTCTGAGCTGTTAGCATAGAGCTTGAACCCACTAACTGTGAGATCATGACCTGAGTTGAAGTCGGATGCTCAACCCACTGAGCCACCCAGGCGCCCAAAGGTTTAAATTTTTTGCACTTAGAGGTTTGTGGAGGAGTAGAACAGAATTTTTTAAATGTTTAATAACAATTATGCAGATGTTTTAAAAATTCCATTCTTTAGATAAGTATGAATGTATTTTTATAAGCACATAATAATTGCAAGCATGTTTAGTTAAGGATATTGGTTTTTCATAAGTAGTCCTGTGTGAGGAAAAAATTTATTCCTTTCAATTAAAATTAAATTAAGTTTAATTAAATTTCAGAATTTTTAATATTTTTTGAGGTATCTTGTCAAATTTTATTTTTATTGTTATAAAATTACATATAGATTTTATTATACAGTTTAAGTCAATATATACTTGTGTAATTAGTGCTCCTAATAGCATGTAGACTAATTTGGTCACTTTTAAAGGAAAAAGTGTCCTTCTCTAGTTAATTCCCAACTCTCAGAGGCAACCACTATTCTGATTTTTCTATCACCATAGACTATTTGCCTATTCTTGAATTTCATGTAAATGGAATCATGCAGCAGTACTATTTTATGTGTGGTTTCTTTTGTTCAACATAATGTTTTTGAGACTTATTCATGCTGTGAATATGGTAGTTTTTTTTTTTTATTGATGAGTAGTATTCCATCAAGTGAATTTACTACAGTTTGATTATTTATGCCCCTGTTGATGATTTGATCATTTCCAGTGAACATTTTGAATATTCATTGCTATGAATAAGTCTGCTATAGATATTACCATACCAGTATTTTAGGATATAAATATTTTAATTTCTCTTGGGCAGATACTTGGGACTGGAATCAGTAGGTAATAGGGTGGATTCATTTTTAACTTTTAAATGTATTTCCACCAGCTGTATAGGAATGGTCCATTCACATCATATCACGAATGATGCCTTGAGGAACAATGTAGGATCATCCACTAAGTATAATAGATGAATATAACTGTTAACTATAGACGTTTTAGATTCAACATGTTTTTAGCTATCAACAGAAAATGATTTCCTCCTTTTAATAGTTAGATACTAATTATTTTCTAAAAAATTATGAAACATAATGAAAAACTGTAGGTTATAGATCAATTCGGAATACATACCCATATTTGAAGTAAAGTACACCTTTATTTAATTGCATCTTTGAAAGTCAGTCAAATAACTTTTAGGTCCAGATTATTTTTCATGTTGTATCGAATATTGATTGAACCCAGATAGTAATCCAAACATATGTGGCTATAGGTTGATTTTTCCCAAAATGCATATTTTCTAGAAAGACATATTTCTTGTACTACTGTCAATTTGTGACACCCTTAATATTTCAGATCCCTTCTGGATATTTCAGAATCATTGTGTTTCCTCTTAAAATATTATAGATGTATTTTTTTTGAAAAACTTCTAAGAATCCACAATATGTTAAAGCTCTTTATATACCAAGTGCATAGTATGTTCATGCATATGTGAAATGCTGTTTTATAAATTGTACGGGACAGCAAAAAAAAAGGGGACTTAAAAGTCAGTTCCAGAAATTAAGAAAAATGATTACAATATTATTGTAAAAGTTAAACAGGTAACTTTTTAATCTTTAGAAACTTGAAATCCATGACATTTTGGAATTCTTTAAAAAAAAAAACAAAAAACTTGTCCCCAGCTATTTTTTATTAAATTAGCTATCAGTTATACCAAATCCAAAAACTAGAGCCACTTTATTTCTTCTAAAGATACTTCTATTTCCTGATGATTTTCTATTAAGGTATACATTATTTGCTGCTGTGTCCTGTTGAAGTCACTGAGGGAGAAAAAAGATCTCCATAACCATTGGCCATAAAATATTCTAGATTTTTACTTTTAGCTATGTTATTGGAATTAGTTTGAGTTGCACAATAGTCAGTTGGTTTTTGTCATCCATATAGCTTATTTCTCTTCCCTGATTCTGAGTATACCTACCTTTTTTTGTATTGATTGATAGATTCAAACTTATAACTAAGACCCAGATAAATGTCAGATTAGACAGTAAAATAATAAGGCACACTACCTTATTTTTTAAAATGTTTTTATTTATTTATTTCGTGAGAGAGAGAGAGAGCACGAGTCAGGGAGAGGCAAAGAGGAAGAGAGAGAGAGACTCTCAAGCAGGCTCCGGTGCTATCAGTGTGGGGCTCCATGTGGGGCTTGATCTCATGAATCTTGAGATCATGACCTGAGCCAGAATCAAGAGTCAGATGCTTAGCTGACTGAGCCACCCAGGTGCCCCTACCTTATTTAATTTAAAGTTTAGTTCTTAGTTTAGTGCTCACTTTCTTCGGGCGCATGTTTATCTTGATAGCTAAATATATAACTAGAACTCATTGCTGACTCATTTTTTATTGAGAAAATAGTTGCCATGGATAATTAACACAGTATGCAGCTTCCCTACCTCTTCTCCTCAACAAAGATTTTGTTAGGCTGCAGTTTATTTGTATATGCTTAAATAAAATTATTTTTCAATAAAATATATGGCAGTAGGAGTCAGAGTAACTATATGATAGTCCTCCCAAATTATGGCAGAGTAGTGTGTTGCCTTAACTAAGGTTTTTCCAGCAGAAGTTTAAGCTCACAGAGAGATGGGAGAATTCCAGAGGAAAACCAGAGCTTTAAAGTCCTCACAAGCTTTTTTTTTTTAAATTTTTTTTTTAATGTTTTTATTTATTTCTAGGGTTGAGAGAGAGAGAGAGAGCGTGAGCAGGGGAGGGTCAGAGAGCGAGGGAGTCACAGACTCTGAAACAGGCTCCAGGCTCTGAGCTGGCAGTCAGCACAGAGCCCGATGCAGGGCTTGAACCCACGAACTGCGAGATCATGACCTAAGCGAAAGTCGGACGCCTAACCGACTAAGTCACCCAGGCGCCCCCTCACAAGCTTTTTGATGGGATCACCACCTTTACTTCCTTGCTCTGTGGTTGTGCTACCGACGTTTTCAATGTGCTAATAGGAGGGGCAGGTACAATTGCAGAGATTTGTCTTATGGTGACAACTCTAATGTAACTTTATATGTGACATCTTAAACATATGGATATATGCAGTTTTGTAAATTGAAAATTATCTATTTAACAAGTGACAGCTATGTATTTTTAGTGAAATATCTTCATTTTGTAGGAATCAGAAATAACAAAGTAAATGTTGACTCTGTGTTTAGTACTATATTAGGTACAAGTCTTTTAGGGAAGGAATGACAGGAAATAATTAGAAAATAAGGCATTTTATAGAGTCAGTATCCTGAATTGAGATATGTTACCTTTTTCCTAGGTCTGCTTTGGCATGTCAAAAGATCTGTCATATGATTAAAAAATGAGAAAAATTGTGTAAGTGGAACTGGATAATGTGGCCTAATCCTTTTGTACCATTATCTTTACTAGGATGCTGGCAAATAAAAAATAACCTGCCTTTCTTAACTATGCAAAGGAGCTGAATAGCTGTACTTGTGTTTCTGTGCCTCATTTTTTCTTTTTCTAACATTTACTTATTTTTTTTTGGGGGGGGGGAGAGGGGCAGAGAGGGAAACACAGAATCTGAAGCAGGCTCCAGGTTCTGAGCTGTCAGTTCAGTCTCATGAACTGCGAGATCATGACCTGAGCCAAAGTCGGACCCTTAACCTACTGAGCCACCCAGGTGCCCCAGTGCCTAATTTTTTCTAAGAAAATCTTTTCTATTACTTTCAATGAAAACTGATAAGGGTTCTTACAGCGCTGATGTTTGCAAATATGATGTACTTTTCCTAAATCAAGTTCTTAAAAACCTGAATTAATGTCTCTATGGATTTGTACAATTTTTTTTACAAAAGCTTTTTTTGCCCATGTTGGACTTTACATTTGGTTTCTGGCTTCAGATTCCTGAATTCTTTTTCAAGTGGAAGTTTTAGTAAGCTCTTGGAAAGTAGGAATCCTTTTTTTCGTGTTTGCTACTGTATACATCCCTGGTTTCCTCTGCAGTAAAATTTACTTGGTCCTGTTTTCTACCTACTATATAATATTTAGCTAACAAAGCAGGCAGTGCCGGCTACTCAGCCAGACTAATTGATGTTGTTACAGTGTCCTAACTTAGCCAGGTCATATAGACTCTAAAAGGAATATCATAAAGCCATAGCTCTAACTTAATTGGAACTTTTTTGCTGGGGACAGAAAGGCTTGGTGGAATGGTAAGAAAATGGCAGCATATTGGCAACTTGGGAACTAGCACCCTTACATCTTTTTTTTTAATTAAAAAAAAGATTTTAGTTTGTTAAGCAGATTTTTAAAAAAAATTTTGACGTGTATTTATTATTGAGAGACAGAGAGAGACAGAAAATGTGCTGGGAAGGGGCAGAGAGAGGCAGAGAGACAGAATCCGAAGCAGGCTCCAGGCTCTGAGCTGTCAGCACAGAGCCTGACACAGGGCTTGAACCCACAATCCACGGGATCACGACCTGAGCCGAAGTTGGATGCTCAACCGACTGAGCCACCCACGTGTCCCTGTTAAGCATATTTTATTTTTGTTTGTTCAGCAATCTAATTTCTATTCTGTGATTGAAGACTGAGGACTGAAAAAGAGGTCATTTAGAGGACCAGCATTAGGGTACCTGAAGAAATTTTCTGATATTACCATCTACTAACTCCGGCCAGTAGTCTCTGTATTCCCTGATTTTCTCACTTTTGATATCTGTATTATCGACATAAATAAATAAATTCTTATCCATGTTAAGAATTTAGGGATAGAAGACTGTTTTCTTGACCACTGTGAATCAGAGATGGAGCCGGGTATGTTGGTCAGGTGAAGAAATCTGAACTTGGAAATCATATAGATGGTTCTCCTACTGATTACTAGTATAGGTTCAGGCAAGCCATTTACTCTTTGATTGCTTTGGTTTTCTTATTTGAATTAGATCTCTTAAGGATATCTTCATATCTAAAATTCTTTGCTGGTCATTTTTTCATTAAGAAATTCACAAATACTAGGGGTACTTGGGTGGCTCAGTCAGTTAAAGCTTCTGACTTTAGCTCAGGTCATGATCTAGTACTCTTGTGAGTTCGAGCCCTGCATCGGGTTCTATGTTGACAGCTCAGAGCCTGGAGCCTGCTTTGGATTCTGTGTCTCTTTGGATTCTCTCTGCCTCTCTCCTGATCACACTCTGTCTTTATCTCTCTCAAAAATATTTAAATAAACATTAAAAAATTAAAAAAAAAAAGAATTTTACAAATATTATATCTTTGCTGCTGTGGCTAATAAGAAAAGCTCAGTTATTATATTCTCTTTATGTTTTTATTCTGTGGGGAGGCTATGAAAATATAATGGTGGTGAGTTTGAAAAGACCAGAGGAATAGCCTGATCTACTCTCACAGTACATAAGAATTAGAATTGTCTGAGCAAATCAGAGAACTCTAGATGCTGGCGAGGATGTGGAGAAACGGGCACCCTCCTACACTGTTGGTGGGAATGTAAACTGGTACAGCCCCTCTGGAAAACAGTGTGGAGGTTCCTCAGGAAACTAACAATAGAACTCCCCTATGACCCAGCAATAGCACTGCTAGGAATTTACCCAAGGGATACAGAAATGCTGATGCATAGGAGCACATGTACCCCAATGTTCATAGCAGCACTCTCAACAATAGCTAAAACATGGAAAGAGCCTAAGTGTCCATCAACAGATGAATGGATCAAGAAGATGTGGTTTATCTATACCATGGAATACTACATGGCAATGAGAAACAATGAAATCTGGCCATGTGTAGCAACATGGATGGACCTTGAGGGTGTTATGCTGAGCGAAATAAGTCAGGCAGAGAAGGACAAATATCATATGTTTGCACGTATAGGAGGATTAGGAGGAACTTGACGGAGGACCAAGGGGGAGAAGAAGGGGGGAAATGGTGGGGGAAAGGGAGAGAGGCAAACCATGAGAGACTCTTGAATGCTGAGAAACAAATGAGGACTGATGGATGTGGGGGGGAGGG